>NW_024065844.1:1800000-2354950 GCF_014898295.1 Botrytis byssoidea
CACGCTGTTGAAATTCAAGACATTTGGTCTTTGAGTTCTTGGATATGGGGATTTGGGGGGAGGGGGGGTATTCTCATTGTCGAGTTTTTTTTGTATTATTGGCATCGATATAGATATAATTGTCATTCTATCATTTATGATTCTGGCAGTATATTCGATTGATATATAATCTACGTTGAATTCAAGCATTAACGAGAGATTAAAATCAGTACAGTCATTCATATTATATGCATCCCTTTTTTGCGAACAAAGTGTTCAGAACACCTTGCGATGTGTATAACTTCTAGCTATGTAACGTGTTTAGCATCTCAATAATTAAGAATTCTTTCTTTTTTTTCATAGGTATAAAGAGAAGGCTTTTCTGGTGGGGTTAGAGAGAGGTATCTATGAAGAGGATCTACTTGTTATACCATTTCTACATGCGCATTCATGATTCTGCAGATTTTCTGTACCTTCCTCCATGCGTTATTGATCTCTTTTTAGACTGGATATGATGTTTTACTGGATTTTTAGATGCTCTAGAGGAAGGGGTTGTTTTTATTTGTCTATAAAATAGTGTAAGGTTTGGTGTTTTTGTGATGTTTAAAGTATAATAATTTGAACGAGTATTCGAGGAAATAAGAGTTAGTCGATGGACTGTGGTGTGGTGTTTTACTTGCTTGGAGTTTGATGGTAGTTTCTCATGAAGCGGAAGCTTTTTACTGTTAATTTCTTCTTTTTTTTGTTGGCTTGAAGATGGGATGTTCGTTATCACTCATAATGTACTACGACCGGTGGATGGTTTGGTGTGTAGATTCTAAGGTAGGATATATAAAGTAAGGAATTGTTTACTTTCGAGGCGATTCTGAGGATGATCTTGGGATAGAATCGTATGGTTATGTGGTCTAGGATATTGGTATTCCTATCACAGTCCACGGTGCTTGCGGTTTGCTGTACGATAGTTCAGAACTACAGATGGGTGTCTTTCTATATTATATGAAGGGGGAATTTTTGAGACCGAGAAAGAGGAGAGGGGAACGAAATAGAAAGGGTGTATCTCACATACACATAGCGGGGTTGAGATAGAGAATGAAGATACGGTAGAGAGTATTCACTCACCCTTTTCTATCTCTCCTATCTTCGAGTCCGGTAACTACTAGTGACCGAGTGGTATGAATCCGATGTTCCACAAGTTGGGCTATATATATTACACTCATCTTTCTTCCTTCAAAATCTCTGAATACAAGGACAAAAAAGTGTACATCATCATGGGAGACGATTTATTGATGCGATGAACAGATCGGAATGCGGGGAATGTTCTCGCTCATGACTTAGGATTGTCTTCAGACACAGGAAAGTCGGACAGGGAAATAGAGAATCGAGGATGGAGTACAATATAGATTTGTTATTCTTTTGCGGGCCTACCATCGGGATCGGAATGGTATATCGGTTAATGCTGTCGTCGATCAAGTATGATTCCTTATCGAGTCTAAAAGTTCGGACTGGAGGTAGGGTCGGATTATATTGTTCAGAATTGGTTGAGAGATTACTATGCAATCAATCATGCAGTTCCATGAATATCCTTTCGTTGCCTACAACCTGCTATTCGTATCACTACATTCTCCAGTGGCTTCCAACGTACAAGTCAAGCTAATTATAGACCTAATTAATTTCGATATTTGGGAATGATGGATGGAAATGCAGTTGCTACAGTCACTATAGTATAGAATGTAGTACTTTGTACGATTTTTCAACCAAAGATGTTTTTGAATTAAAAGATTCAAAAGATTAAATAATAAATATAAAATTTTAAGAATGTTTTGAGTTGAACAATCCATATAAAGTGCTATAGTAAGTAGTGTGACTACAAGTCGATAGTAGGAGGGTAATAAGATTAGATCCCTTTTTGAACGAGAGAAAATTTACGAGTAAAAAGATGAGACGAATGGAGTATCCTTTACAATCATGTATTTTCATTGTCAGATAGGTAATGATGCTATCAAATACTATCGTTTCTCACTTCTAAGCATGCATAAACTCCTCACCTGGTTCTGATGGATTACATCTGTTCGAATACAGCGATGTATACGTTCAATATTGTGTCTCTCAGTCTGCCAATCTCTTATTGCCTCTATGAGGATCCACTCTTAAAATGGGTATAGATGTTCTGTTTTGAAACCCACTAGAGATTAATTTTTGGGAGTGGGGTTTATATAGAGATGTATTTTAAATTTTCCAATCTCGGTTAATTTTGAGAGATAATAGGCGCTCGGGAAAAGAAATTCACTCTACTACTAAGCTTTGAAAATCACTATATCGAAGACGAGAGAAAACAATGTGATCGGTGATTCACATCCTTACTATATACTTTTGAGCACTATGTGAATCATAGTGGCGAATCAAATTTATATTAGGGAAGGTAGGGTAGCCGCTTGCACTATCTATTTAAGTCATCAACGTTCCGATTTTGCAGAAAAGTAGAACAGCAACATGAATGAACAATAGAAGTTTCAGCAGCATTTTTCATCGTCATAATTGACCTTTTGATCCGGATGAGCAGTTTACATGTCCTCATCTAGCATTTTTTGGTTCTTATTATTGCTGTCGCTAAATATCCACCATGCATCCCATCTCTCCATCTCGAAAAGACTTTGTTGTTACTGTCATTCATTCGATATTTGCATCTGATATTACATATTGATTTATTACGAATTTCCTGGCCTCCTCTTTCACTTTGAAGAGGGTCGCATTCTCACCAACAACGCCGCTCCCCTTAAGGACATTGAAACCAGAATCTCATTTGGATTTTAAAGACTTTGTAGGTAGGCAGTTGGAGTTTTTTTTTTTTTTTTTTTTTTGAATGCATAGCTTAGTAGCGCATGTAGGCTAGGAGTATGGAGAGAGGGGCGAAGTTGCCGTAGAAAGACGAATCAAAGCGCCAAAGGAGAGGATGGATTGTGATTCACACATCTACTCTTCAACGCCCAGAAAGGAAACCATTATTGGATGCGTGTCAAGTAACTCATTAAACTAACAAAATCGGAAAGGTACAGCGCGCGTATACTAGTTCTAGTATATTTCCCTTGAAATACCATGGTCAATCTATGCTTTATGGTTGAGGCAGATCCGATAGTCTGCACCGATCTTAAAATTGAGGAATTATTCCAAGCTTTCTTATGATTGGCTTTCCAAATATCTCCCCTATACTTCAAGAACCTTCACGTTGATAGGTGAAGCGGGGCAAAAGATGAGGAGTAGGGAAAACCAAATATACACTAGACGACAACTAGTGTCATTATAAAATTCACTCCACACCTCCTCGCCTGGTAGACTACAAGTTCCTCAATTCTTTTTTCCAACTTGGAAAATCAACCAAAAATAATGATTGACATTTCCCTTAAAAATCCAGAGGAAAAGAATGCAAAAAGAATCAAGCTTTGATGATGGGAATTGAGCCCAACGGGGGGGTCGAACCCCCAACCTTGTGATTAAGAGTCACACGCTCTACCGATTGAGCTAGCCGGGCAGGCTTTGCTTGATGGTTTGTTAGAGACAGAATTCGTGTTTGAGATTATATTTAAGGAATTGATAAAAAACTTTGTAAAAACTTTTCTTAGGGGGGATTAAGCGAGGTGAGAGTGGGGCTGGCTCATGCGACGATATTTTTGGTGGGGATGAGGAAAGATTTTGCTCTGACCATACTCAATAGCTCTCATCATATGAAATGCCTCTCATAAATTGTGAAAATATGAATATACATAGGAGAAGATTCTATTTATCGGGAAAACTGGCTTGGGATGACTTGCCGTGAAGAGGCTGTGCTGCGAAGTACTGGGGCTTTACGGTATTTACTCTGTTCTCTTTGATCACTCGTTATCGCATGAATAAGTATTCATTATTGTCGCATCGACGTGTATTGTTCTTGTACTTTTAGCATTCATGCCGTCTATACTTGAATGCTCATCATCACTCCCTTCATATCAAACCATTTCTCTCTTCCCTACTCTATTTTCCTACATAATCTTACACATGTATTGAAAAGGTTCTTCCCCCCCAATGTAATTCATATCCACTCCCATGGTATGGTACTCCGACAATAGTTTTGTTGCACATCTCATTTTGAGAAAATTCGAAACTGACATCTTAGTGGCAAACTTGGGTTTTGTTGCACGTCTCAATGTCCGGAATAAGTTAGAGGGAATGGGAAAATCGATGCTCATACTAGTAATGTTTTAGTTAGATTTGGACTTCAGGGGGTTTGACCTGGAGAATATTTTCAAGAGACGGAAATAGGTGGAAGTTAAATGTGAACTCTCCAATTGCTTTCCATTTAACTGTGAGTTCGCAATGAGTAGTGGGTCACGAATCGTTTCTTCTTTTAAAAAAAGAAAAGTACTTGTCATCGCACGATGATAGGCTGTGAAGTTGGAAATTTGGGCCTTGGATCATGATCCACGTAAATGAGAATCTGTGTATGAATCTGAGGACGAATGCACAACTCAGTAACGATATTTAAACAAACTGGGACAAGTATCATCCTTCTCTCATTGCATATACATAATCACAGCCAGTCGAAACTGCAAGACCGGTGGTTGATCAAAGATATAATTCCATCGACGAGAATCCGTCGCGGTGATCATCACATTTTTCAATTCTCAAAAGGAAGGCAAAGATATGGTCAATCTAGCCTTCTATCATTCTGAGTTCTCCGAGTTACCTCAGAGCTCTTGAGAAACGAGGAATCCTGATCATACATCACGTGCTCCAAGGGAAATCTCCTCGCTTCCGCGCATTTGCATGGGAACTTCGTAGATATTCTCACAAACCATGAACTCTGTCACATACGACCATAGACTGAAGAGAATTGGGCATCCCGTCCGCTCTGCCATACACAAGCTTCAGATCGGTGGATTAGTAGTTGGGTGGGTGACCACCAGCGAATCCCCACTGTTGTATGTCTTTTTTGCTTTTTGCTGGCTTATATACTCTATCTGCCATGCTAGGACGCAATCAACCAATACACTTTTGATGTGTATTCCTTCCTAAGTACAAGTTACTTCAAAGGTCCACATTCATGAGACGTTGACAGCACGCAGTCCACGGCTATCCATCATTCTTATATAAATTTTATGAATGTACTTCATTTCATGACACGCTCCAGAGTAATCTACAGCGAAGTTATAGCTAAGAATGGCAATGCAGATATGAGAGATCTATTTTTTACGGAAAATATAATGATGAGAGACTGACCGACACCGACTGCAAAAAAAATGAGAGTATCGTGAGAGCAACAGCGCGTCGATCTTTAGGATTGTGCCTTTGATATGATATCACAGCGTGGAAGCCAGGGACAAAATTTTGGTATAAGACTTGAATCAGATGGAATTTATGTAGTGTGTACAAATCAGGTTTAAATCAAATTTTTGAGCTTTTTAACAAATTTGTTCTTCAATTATTTGATATCAGAATCTGTATTTTGATTGTTTTATCTCTAACAAGCAATCATCAGAATTCCTAAGACATAGAACTTGATATATCAAGAGATATTCACAAGTCCTTTCTTACAGTCTCCCGTCAGTCTATACACCCACCGATGAACCAATTATTACATTCTTCTATTATAGCTCTCCTTTGATGATGTTCAGAGATATATGACATCTATCATCAACCAGTATAAATCCTTGCTGTCTAATGATACCCCGAATCTTCCATCATTCTATAGTAAACTCCTCATCCTTAAGTTTCAATCTTGGTTGTCGTATTCCGTTTCTGTCCCTTGGCCAGTGTTGTAATTAGTAGACGGTAGTATTACTGTGGCTGATATAGAGAGTATAATACGCACGCTAGTACGTATAATAGCCAATGATATCCACATCCGTATGTATCACACAAACAGAGCTATACTAAAGATATACTAAAATACAGGAATTCACATATTTTTATACGAATATTGTATATTTTGATCGACTTTAAATCTAATAAGGAAAGAGATCGTTCAAAATATGTAATATTTGAATAGAAGTATGCAGATTCCCGTATTTCGGTATATTGTTAGTGATATTTATTGGATTAACTTAGTAAGGGGGTGTATTGAGTTCAATAGTATTATAATTCATGTCTGCCCCCTTCGTACGAAGGGGGCATTGCTAAGCTATATACACGTTCTCAGTCACGTGTTCCAACAATATTCAATATTATTGAAATATGGAATACTTTCAGTGATATATAATTCCATAATAATTACTGAAAATTATTATCATAAATATCAATACGTACCACTAAAGTGGGTCGTAACTAAGATACGGAAAATACTAATTACAACACTGTCCTTGGCGAACAATCTCACACTGAATCCATAGGGTCGTCCACTATTTACTCTTTCCGTAATGAGTACACGTTCAAAACAGGTCATCTATGGTATCCTGGGAGATCTTTCCATCGTCATCTACTTTTATACTCTTACTGAATCCCCTCACGCCTCGTATGTAATCTTTAACATCATTGTCCTGTTTGATTGCATTTGAAGCTCCCCGAACTGCCATACGGCCGTTAGTGTAGATCGTCAGAATCTTCTATAAAATGCATTACATACAGATGGAAAGCAATGATCTCTTCTTTTTCTTGGAATGATGCACCTTGTAGGGTCGACATTCTGTCCAGTTACCCAAAGCCTCGGCTCGCGAATCTATAATATCTTCCCACTCCTCTTTTGGGCGATACTTCAACCAACCGATCAAATCCTTGACATCTTTCTCCGACTCTTCAAAGCAAATGGCCATGTTCATAATTAGTCTAATGAAAAAACCACCAAGTAATATCATGAGCCCGACGATATCACCAGTGCAGACATTATTATCTATGCGATGAGTGATACTACAGTATTCTGTAGATGATGGAAGAGCGATAGGTGCTGAGACAACTGCGTCAACGACTGCAATACGAGTCGTTACTGCCCAGATGGTAGTTTGGTGTCTTACAACCTCAAGTGTTTCCGTCGAAGGCATTTCAGAGGAGCCAGCAGTTTTCTATGCCGAATTGCAAACAATCCGGGGTAAATTTCAATCCTTTAATCGAATTGGTATTTTGAAATTCAACTCTGGTTATTCTTGTTAATAATCGAATTGTGATATTTCAATTTTGATGCCACAAACTGTCAAGATGAGAGTCGTTCACTGGATTCTCTGTTCATTTATACGTTAGAAAACTCAAGCCACTATGGTTATGAGGTAGGAATAATGTACTCGAATTTATTTGATGCCAGTCTGCCACGAAATGATGATATCGATGTTCTTGCTCGAAAGTGAAGTGGTGTGATATTTAAAGATTTGTGGGAGCCGCTAGTTTTTTGATTTGCGACGAACTGTAATTTAGTGAGACGCCAGTCACTTTCGAAGATAGTACTAAATCAGATGACGACAAACATTATTTATTACCAAGGGCAATATGTGACGCACTAGTTTAGGTTGCTAGTGCCTGGCATGAAATGAATATAAGAAGGCTTCATGGAAGAAAGCTTGTTCCATTTATCTTTCATCCCTCTGTTCTACAAATCGCGAGGATTCGTTGAAACGAGAAAAGCTTCGTGTGATCTCCGTAATCACTGACTGTTGTTAGTATTCTGAATAGGGATGCTCCATTTGATGGTTGAGATGAGGGATCTCCTCCAGGTAAAATCTCAAGGTGTAGACTTGCCTGAATATAATGTTTCGAATCGTACCAGATGATGTGAGACTAATCTTTTACCCAGAGAGCCGAATATACTAAGGCTCGCAGTGTGCCCTAGATTGTGTTCACGTAGAGAAAATCGTTATATCCTAAGGAAGGCTTGACATGAAGCCACAGATGGAGAAGAATTTGCACGGCAAATATGTCAATGATTTAGAAGACAGGAAAATTCCCTATACCTTCAGAAGTCTCGCTGCATATGTGAAATCTCTCATTGAGATATTGATCAACAGACCCATGCTTCCCAGAGTCTAACCGAACCAGTTAGGAAGAGCACCTAGGCAAAGGTGCTAGGGAACTGCCACAAATCAGCCAATTAGCGAATCGATCAATAGTTGCAAAAAACTCTCCTCATTCTTGTTACGCTCAAGAAAATATGCGCATCTCGATATTTGTGATCCATCAGCCCCTTGTCATTGAAAGTTCTTAAGCCAGTCCACCAACTGACAAAACAACCTCACCATTTTTGGGGCTTGACTGGCGAAATGCATTTCTTTCTGGTATACCAACCGAAGAAGTTTTCCTCTCACACACTTTCTCCAACATACTTTCCCAACCTTTCAGACAGTCTAGATACTACCTATCGATACTACTTGGCTATTTTCTTCTAGAAATTTAGGCGTTAAAAACTTGGTACTACACTATACGAGTCCACGGCTATGTTACTATGTCGTGTGCCTCCGAGTCTGATCAGAAGGGCCAATCCTTTTCCATGTGTGTTGAGTAAGACTCCACACCCTATTACCTGGAGAAGTGGAGTTACAGGAAGGCCAGTGTAATATCAAAGACCTGCGATATTTCGGTTGTATTTTGTAAGGCAATGCTCAAGGGTGGCGTCTACATATGCAGACTGGTGGAAGTTATCAGTATCAGATGCAAAGACCTTTCTCTGCTCTCTGACGACATAACTTTCATAGAAACATAGATCACCTCTCTCTACGAGGAGATTACCAACTCCTTCACAACAGAAACAGAAATGCAGAGATCGACAGCAAGGAATAATTCAATGAGTCTCGAAATGCTGGACGAATCCCTATTCCACAAGGGATACATACGCACTAGGCCTTGCTTTCTTCGTAGCTAACGCAATTCACATAATCGCCTCCGTTGCCCTCTGGGGTAGACACAGCTCTACAACAGGTAGCTGATATCTTTTCAGCCCTCATCCTGGCTTTTCCCTCGTGATTGGTGTGTCATCCCAGCTTAATTATATCATTGATTCATGATATTCATCATAGTAGAGAGACAGGCTAGTTCTCTATTCTCGATTGGCAAGATTGTGATGTCCTTGTATTGCTGCCAGCTGGTTAGATAATCACAGATTTCTAAGGTGCTGACTTCAGTTTGAGATATTGAAATCTCCTGGTACGTGGAAATGATTTGATATGCTGATATACTATGGGACATATAGATGATTTGGAAGATTTACATGAATTTTTACGTTCATATATATGTTTAGAGATCGACAAGAATTAAAACAATACTAGGTAGTCTTGCGTCGGACAATGAAATGCCTTGAGATATTGAGAAAAATTGGACTATTGAAATTACTTGAGATAAGTCAACTACCCCACTTTCCGACCACCCCCTCTTTTCGATCACCTCAAAAACCACACCGCTTTGAGTAATTATAAAATTTACATTTTGAATAACTCAATAATACTTTAATTAATTGATTTGAAATTTTGATATTATTATAATTATAATATAAAGAATAAATATATCAAAAAAAATATCACAAAAGCTTTTAAAGTAATTATAAATAAAATAAGTATATAAAAAGCTAATTTGAATTATAATATTTTATATATTATATTTTATAATCAAATATATAATAGAGTTTTATATCAAAAAGATATTCAAATACTTTAAAAATTATTTTTAATTTAGAAGAATTGATTAATAAAATAGATATTAGTATAAAAAGCTTTTAATATTAATTTTATATATTATTAAATTAGAGAAATAATAAAATATCTTTTTATTATATAAAAAAAGAATTCTTTATTTAAAAAGAAATGAATATATAGCTTTTTTTAAAGATATTCTAATATTAGAATTAAGAAATAATATTAAATCAATTTTATATAAGTTTTAAATACTATATCTAATATTATTAAAAAGTGATTTTAGAATCTTATAATTTTTAAAATCAAGGTTATTAAATTGATTAATAAATAAAATATAAATAAAGTAGATATAATAAAGAATTAGAATTTTAATAAACTAATAATAGAAAGTATTGATTGAAGATTTATTTAAAAAAAGTAATCTGGATTTCAAATTTGGATTTCTTTTATAAAATATATTTTAATTAATTAAAAAAGTATTATTCTTTTTATAATATATAAAGAAAAATCAATTTAATAATAATAGTTTTCAATTGATTTGATTCTATTTAAGAATTAAAACTTTATTATTATAAAAAATGAATAGATTATAGATATTATAGTTTTAAAATAGCTAAAAAAGATTTATATCTTTCAAATTATTTTTATTCAACCGAAAAATTCAAGACTTCTTATTTTGAATAAATATGGAAATCATAAAACTATAGCATTTATATTAAAATACTTTAATAATAATATATATTTTTTATTTCTTTTATTATATATATTATATATACTATAATTATTCGATTTATTTATATTTTTACTTCTAAAAAATATATATTAAATCAAATTTAATAAATTAAGTTTATTATTCAATTTCTTATTAATTGGAAAGTACAATTTCCTTTTTTATTATTAAAAGACTAAAATAGAAAATTTAATTATTCAAAATATCAAATTTGAATAGCAAACTAATAATTTTTGATTTAAAAATATAACTAAACCTTTTATAAATTGATTATTATTTGAAAATAATAATAAAAAGATTTATTATTTAATTCTGAATTTAATAATAATCCTATTTTTAAATAGAATATATATTTATTATTTATTAATAAAAAACCCTTTAAAAAGAAATTAATATTAAAAAATATAGAATATAATAATTCAAGAAAAAAAAAATCGATTTGTTAATATAAAGATTATTATTTGTAAAATTATAAAAGAATTTTAATATTAAAAATTATAAACTTTTAAAAACAAAGAATAAAATTAGAACATTAGAATATCAATTAAATAAAGTATTATTTAGAAAAAGACAAAAAGTTGTAATATCTCCAAATTCAAAGTTTATAGAAATTAGAGTTATAAGGTATATACAATTAAAATGGGAAATTATAAAATTAAGGAAAATAATAGCTTTAATATTATAGAAATGATTCTACAAGTAATTTTATTGAAGTTCAATAGTTATTAAGTTATTAAAGTTTTAAGTATAAATAATATAATTTTTTTAGATAATTGGAACAGGGGGTGGTCAGAAGTGAGGTAGTTGACTTATGAAAAATATTGAGCACTAAACCGATATCCCTACATCTTGCACACCCTGCATCTTGTCCACTTTTTTTTCTTGTTGAAATAACTCTAAAATGAGAAGAAACACCAAATCATGATTCGATTAACAAAAAAATAGAATATTATAATGTTTTCTTTTATATAAATAATAAAATTATAATATAATTGATATGAAGAAATCTGATATTAAAACATTTAGATAAATTATTAATATATTTATTTATAATAGAATAATAAAAGTTTGTTTTTAGAATATATTCATAAATTTGAGATTTTTAATATAAGGAATCAAAAAAGCTAATTTAATATCAAAAATTCGAATTATATTAATTTAATAAGAGTTTTAATAAAAAGTGTTTTAAAACAAATTTGTTTGATAACTTAAGTATTAATTATATTCTGAATATAATTTAATTATATAATATATTATTTATATATTAATATTAATAATTAAATAATAAAATATCATATTTTATTATATATTTATATATATAATTATTTATTTTAAAAATATTAATATTTAAAAATTAAAATTATATAATCAATAATAAAGAATTTTTATTTAAATATTTTTTGAAAGAAATCTTGATTTAAATTTAAATTTAAAATTAATAATTAGTATTAAATATTATAAAATGAATTTGAAATTGAATATAAATTATAAAATTCTTAGAAATATTATAAAATTTAAAGACTTTTTTTAGAAATAAAATTCTTTTAAAAAAGAAACTATAATATTTTTGATTGAAAAAAAATATATAATAAACTTTTCAACTGAAATATAAAGATCAATTATTTTAATTATTATTTTCTTTTATTTATATTACTCTATAATATAATTAATTATAACTTCTAAATAATATATTATTTTAATGTTATTTATTATTATATTGATATTTTCTAATATATAAAAAATAGTTTTTAATTCCCTTAAAAATAACTTTATTTTTCTCCCTCTCGAAATACATATTTCTTTTTTTAAAAGTTTTTTTAAATTATTTTTCTTTTTTTAAACCTATAAAAATTTAAAACTTGGATATAAAACTTGATTATTTCTTTTTTCGAAATTTCACCACTTTTGATAACATCATCCTAAGAATTAATCAAAAAACTCTTTTTTATTACAAATTTTTTTTCATATAGGTTTTTATTTTATTCTTATTTTAAAATATTTTCATCATAAATCCCTTCCTTTCAATTGCATTTTTCAAATCTTTCAATTCCTGATTATATCTTTTAATAAATATAACGATTCTTGTACACATTTTAAAATCATTTGATTTGATTTAATACGATTCTAGTTTAATAACTCCAATTGTGCAAGATACAGGGTTGTGCAAGATACAGGGATATCGGTTAAATAACTCAGATATTCAAATGATCCAAAACATCAAAACCATCAAAATCAGTCAATTCCTTTCTGACAATAAAACAATCCAAACAATCTAAAACATTTTAAAGCACATCTTAAATTCCAAATCTACCGCAGTCTCTAGATGCATTCAATCAACACAATTCCCATCCAACATTTCGTTCAGTCACATGAAATGATACAGCTAGAAATTCTTTTGAATACTTAGAGTGGGAGTGATTTGGAAAATTACTATCATATATTGAAATAGGGAAGGAAAATAGATACAAGTAACTACCATCCATCATCCATGGTTCAATACCAACTCATTACAAACACACAATACACATTCCGAATCAACCCAGTACAACTCCCATAGAAACACTCGAGACTTCTTTCACTCCCACCAAGATAAACGCAAGCGCAGTCCATTCAACAATCAAGTCATCTCAATTATACACAGCACAATCTATCCCGATCACAATCGAATCTTTTTCCACATGCTACACTCACTCTCGTTTCATTGATGTTGGATGTTTGCCCTCCTGTAGATATTCAAATATGTGTACAGGGTTGATCTTAACGATAAGCATATTAGAAACTGATGAAGAGGGTTTATTAAGCCTTCTATTTTGTATCGGTTTCTTCCTACTTTTCTCTATAGTTTCTATAGTTACCATCTATTTTGGAGAATGTATTTGTCATCTATCTATATAATGACCACCATCCAATTTGCAACCTCCATCTCAAGTATCACCGACGCCCCAACCATCTCATACATCAAATCAATCCATTTTCTCTTTCCGTTTTCTCACCCCCTTCCTAAATCGAGACCCACTAGGCTTCATAGCAAACCAAGCCGGTAATGCACATTTCCCAACCAACCCCCCAAAATCTCTTCTACACTCTTCCAAAAACTCCTCATCCGAATACGTATTTAACAACCTCGACTGTTCGCCCCCAGATTTAGAATCCACAAGTAATTGCAGAATTTGCATTAACGATTCCGGATTCTTGGAAAGAACTTGTACCGTTTGACCAGTGCGTGCAGATACGAGGAATCCTGATGATTTTCCCCCGAGAAGTAACATGTATAAAGCAACCTGTAGCAGATGCTCTGGAGATAAGGAATCTGAATGTTTGATTTCCCAGACTGCAGCGATTTCTTTTTTGGGTCGACATATATCCATGACGCCAGTGACTGTAACTCCTGATTTTTTCTGCGGGTTTGTAGGCCCACCTCCATAGGTAACATCGAGGAATTTGCGAAACCTTGAGCTTTCGAAAAATATACCTCGTCCAGAGATTTTCGCATCGCCTGGTAGTGTGTTTAGAACATAATAGATATCTTGACAATACGCCTCTGTTACCCATGTGTACCCCATCAATGGAATGCTTATGAGCTTAGTGATATCTTTACTTATTTCTGACATCGCGAGGTTTGATAGGTATAATATATCACCGGTTGTGATTACCCCAGCTTCATATGCGTATTTTATGTGCTTGATTCTCTCATAGTTTTCTTTCGGAAGCTCGCGTAGCGGATTTCGTAGTCTCGTTGGCCTCTTAGGTGGCTCTAGAAGTTTCAAGGCTCCCGCAAGTATAGCCAATTTCTTTTTTAGACGCCACTGGAAAATAGCAGGAATAGCTGTTCCAGTAATTGCTGCCACAGTTTCAACAAGACCATAAATATCTTGAATTTCAGAAGGCGGAGGCGAGGTTCCGTAAGTCGGTTCGGCAAGCATTCTGAGCTCGAGACGACTTAGACAGTCTGTTATGAGAGTTTCTGAAACATTTCGACACAATGCAGTGACGCTGAAAGGCACTCGTCTTTCAGGGCCCGGTGGTTGAATTTCCAGATCACGAGTCATGACTAAATCGCATGTTTCATCCACAGTGTCCAGGTCCACAAAGGGTAAGGGTGCGTTTGTATGAGCATGAATAAGGACAAGATGCTCAAGTGCCCGAGTAGCTGCTACGTATTGCGGATTGGTGACGGCAATTGGATCTTCAGAGACCTTATTAAAGTGGCTGTGATATGCCTGATCGAACCCAAGAACAATTGAGGCCTTCCGCTCAATTCCCTTTGCTTGATGATAAGTGCAAATCAATACTTTTCCGTGAGCAACCTCAGGAGCGATTTCTGATACGTCCGAGTCTGATCTGAATACGGGTATTCTTCGGAGTGCAAGATCATTACCGAGATAGATTGCAGGCGATTTACCACGCACCGATGGAGAAAGGACTATTATATCGTTTGGGGATATGTCTGGAAACTCCAGAAGTCGCTGTACCTCATGCACTAAGTCATTATATGGATCGCATATAACATAGCGTGGTTGAGGATAGGGTCGACCTGATGCATCATGGGATTTTACTGCCCGCATAGGCTTTCCACTGGGATCTTTCAGAAGTTGCTGATTGATGAAGTCAACATTGGATTGCGTCATACGATTTGAGGCAGTCTGATCCGCCAAGATCCACTCTTGGTCATTTATATAGCCAAACACTTCAGGACGATCAGCCATGGACAAGAAGCGCGAATCGGCATTGTTAAATCCATAAACTTCTTGACGTCTATCTCCCAAAACTACGACTCTCAACGGTTGATCTGCGTTAGGCTGTCGATTCGGTCCAATGAATCCTTTGTCACGTAAGACCTTATCCACGAATCGTTTTAATATCGGTGTCATGTCCTGCTGCTCATCCAGAATCAAGACCGAGAATTCAGGAAGTTCCATGTTTTCAAAGATATTCATATCATCCTCGACAACTCGCTTGAGACCTTGATCGGTAGCACATTCTGACGTGTAGTACCTAGCACCTAGTGTATGGTAGTTTTGTACTGTCACATTGGTCAAGCCCAAGTCTTCTATCCTCTGTTTTGTCTCTAGCATCAATCGCCGATTGTAAACCAATACTAGAAATCTGGTATCAGGTGCAGATCGTGCAAGATGCAAGATGGTGGTCGTTTTTCCAGAACCAGCACATGCATCAACAATGATATTCTTTTTAGTATGTAATAATGTGTCAATAGCAACTTGTTGTTCAGGAGATGGTGGTAACAACGTCCTGGGTGGTCCGATACCGCGGACAGTAGCGCTCGTCTCATTTGGAATGCTTTCCGTCGCTGCAGCCGCAACATGAACCAATTTTCTGATGCAGATGACGATACCATGAGGCAGACCAGCTTTCTGATCCACAAATGTCCATGGCAACGCGCTCGGCGAGTATGGGAAGAGATGCCTAGGATGATGTGTAGCCAAAGATGTGCTCAGCGTCGCAAATGGCCGTCGAAGGCAGCTTCGAATCATGGTAGAGTCAAAATCAATATTGATTTATAAGTGAACACGTGCAAAGGGAGCTCAGCTTGCATGTGCAACTTCAATTTTGAGGATGGACGAAGGAGCTTGGAGTCCTCTCAGCCGAATGAAGTGGCAAACGTCAGCACATGCAACATATTGCTTTTGATTAAAACCCGATTCAAAGTACTGGGAGTATGATCAAGACGCGAGGGAAGTTTCATGAGGTATACTGCTTTTGAGACATCTCAATAAGGAAAACTAATGATTGTGATATATCGCCATTTGACTCTCTTACAAGGAAAACCGGTGGAGCAAGAGCTATCGACGTTATCGACACATGATTTAGCAAGCTGACTAAGCAACACGTCGAGAAAATGGCAGAGTGCATAGAGAGTTAGTTTCAATTATTGAGATACAAATCCTATTGAAAGCATAGAGTGGAATCCAAAATGGTATTGTTATCTAAGCACATAGTTAATTAGTCATGAGTGAAAGCACCATATCCAAAAGAAAGAAGAGTTCTCATCGAGTGCATTTCCTAAATTAGCTTCGGAAGCCGACTTTTATTTCTTGTTCCTATGGTACTAAGAATTGACACAATGTTACGCGGCCAGCTTCTGCTCAGTGGATATCAATTCCATTTTCTTTGCTTTTGGCACTACCTAGGTAGACACTAAGTACATCATAAAATTTCGGATCTGTCAAATTCGGTCAGAAGCTCAATGGTATCATCCGCGTATTCATTCCATTCCTCACTCTTCCACCAGTAGTCCAACACCTGTGCCTCTTTTCGCTGTGACTTATTTCCCTATTGTCCATACACAAGGCAAATCTAGAGTGATCTCATCCTAAACATCCTCCTCGAGCCCCTCAACTCTTCGAATATCTAACGAATCTGACATCAACCTCCTAACCAACAGACAAACCCTCTTTCCACCCCCGTATGGCCCCCTTGAAAGATCAAAAGAACAAACGAACCTCATTAAAATCCTCCGTAGACCATACTCCGATCACCGCCAAGAATTCTGCTTACTTTATATGACGACCTGTCTAACCACCACATACCGAGTCACCCATTAACGTAAGAAATGCACACTATCAAAATGCCCATGTCTGCTGTGCAAAAAATATATAAAGTGATACTTCAGGGAATGAAACCAATTAGGACCAATGCGCAAACCTCTCCAATCCCCAAGTGGTTGAAGAAAAGACTCGAAGATCACTCCATACACACCGAAATTTGTAATGTCGTGCGTTGCATTTTGTGATATTTGCATCAGTGAAACACTCAACATTTCGGACAATATCGAAAACGGATTGGAAGCAAATTTTCAACGGGCGAAATCATTGATCCCCGCTCCGAGGCAGCAAATGTGACCAAAATCGTTGTGATCTTAACAATTGAAGAATGCATTGCTACCACATGCGCATCGCAATGGCCCTACTTCATGATGCAGGATTTTGAAGCGATTGATGTGATGATTACCGTGCCACATAATACCATCACGCCTATCTAGACTCCTAGTTTCAGATCGCCAACGCCGATCCCTTCATTTTCACTTTCTGGAGCACAATGCACCCCAAGATAAACCTTTCAAAATGGATTTTTGCGCCTTATAAATGCCCGCGAGGATCTGACTTGAGCTTGTAGATGCATGAAACTATATCTGGCTTGGAGTTGAGGGTGTCTCACAACCCCACTACTACATTCCTGGCCGCGGACTCGTGGGCTTGATAATTCTTTATCGAAAATTATGATATTTTGTGAAACTTCAAGGAAGTAGTATTGATAATCGTTAAAATTGTAATGCGGTAGAGGAGTAAGGCATACGAGCTTACTTGTATTCTTATTTGCAACGTCCGATACTTCTCAGACGTTAAATAATAGAAATAGGAAAAGGTATAGAAGCGCTGCCGGTGGCTGGTGAGATGACGATATATGTGATGGGAAAATGAGACAAATGATATCCACCTGGTTACATTAAATTTCCTTCAGATGAAGAAGCGAGATACTTCCCGTGGGGGCTGTAACATCTTCCTAACTTGTAACAAACCAAGTGAGTTCGTGAATGAAAACATAAGGATGCATGACAACCAGGATAATTCATCCTTACACCAGCTCGTCCCGCTCCAAATCCATGTTCGCAGAAGTTGTAGATTAAATATTCTCTTTTTGGAGGAGGGAGAACCACCCATACGTTCTTGTTTATACTGATTTTTTGTTGTTTATTTCGTGAAACTAGGTGGTCGTATTCGTGCAGCAAGGTCTCCTTGATACGGTGAAGCTGTTGATAGGATCAATTATGGTTATCAACCCTCAGTCGTTCCGTACTAAGTTCGTGTTCGATATGTGAATGTTGACTGAGGTATGGTTCTCGAACATATTCCATGCTGATACCTGGATCTGTCTGCGAATTGTTTGGAGAGACAGATAACACAATCTTCAGGTAGATGTGATTGACTTCCACGGTATTGTATCGGCCCTAGGGTACGAATTCCATTCTCTGAAAGAGAGATCTCTCTAACTGAGCCGACGCACCATCGTCTACGCACAAAGTTTCTGCTAGGTTTGACTGTGGTAAAGCATGTAGAAGGGATTGGGCGTTGCAATGAACGTCAATACACCATGGTACTCACCTAACATATCTCCATCACCAAAAGTTAGCTTGATTCTGAGATGGGCAAACAACATGAAGGACGTTTTCATACCAACTATTGCCAACTCTCTGCGGCGCCTTGGACGGGACTTCGGTGACTTATCAGGGTGCGAGGACTCTCATTGTCCATTCATTTCGTAAGGCGTTCGTCTTTAACAGTAGGTATTGTGAATCTCACGCCGCCAACGAGCCTACAAACAAACCAAATTGATTTGGGTCAGCAAGTTGCATTTGATTGTGGAATATAATTGGTCGTGTCAGCAGGCTGCATATTACTCGCACTAGTCTCCTCTTGTTCATCCAATGATATTCTCTTCTTATCATCAAAAGCGGGGTCTAGAATTCCGGATAACAGCCTCCTCGTGTAGCCTCGTCAGCTCTCTCGTCTTTACCTGTAAAGTGAAATTGTATATCATTCACACATTCCTCATATCACAATATGTTTCCTTTCTCACCCCAATTGCTCAATCTTCCTCTCTTACAGCTCCCATCACAATTCCCACCATAGACCCTCTCTCAAAAGGCATCATGCATTTAATTCTGACCGGCGCAACCGGTCTTGTCGGTTCAGGTATTCTCCAGCAGATGCTCATACACCCCTCAGTAACCAAAATATCAATCCTCTCTCGAAACCCTGTTCCCCTTGCCGAAACGCATGCAAATAGCAAAAAAGCAACTGTCATCATCCATTCTGATTTTAAGAATTATCCGGAAACTGTTTTGGAGCAATTAAAGGGAGCAGAGGGATGTGTTTGGGCTTTGGGTACTAGTAGTGTAGGAATGGATAAGGAGTGAGTCTTCACTCATACTCTGCGAGGATTTGTGTTTATCAGTTTAAGAACAATGTTGACCAATCAATCATAGAAGATACACCGAAATAACCAAAACCTACACCCTCCGCGCCGCTCGAGCTTTTTCTCCCCTCTCCTCGCCCAAACCCTTCAAATTCCTCTTCATTTCTGGCGAAGGCGCAACCTCATCTCCTGGTATGCTAACTGCCATGTTCGGAGTCGTAAAAGGTGAAACTGAAGCCGAATTACTCGCTCTTCCTGCGGAAAAAAGTTGTGAGAATCTCAAAGTATACAATGTGAGACCAGCCGCAGTGGATTCTTCTCAACATGGAGAGATCAAAGAATTTATGCCGCAGAGAGCAGGTGTCTTGAAGCTGCTGGAGGTGGGATTTTTTCCAGTAATAAAGACTGTGGGTAAGAATCTGTATACGCCGACCAGGGAGATGGGAAAGGTGGTTACGGAGTTGATGTTGGGAAATGGGGAAAAATTGGAAGGGAGTGGGGTTATAGAGGGAAGAACTTTGAGTAATATCGGATTGAGGAGGATGGGAGGATGGTAGACAAGAGAAAGAGGTTTTGACACAATTCTCACGATTCTCATTTGGTAATAGAGAAATTTTAATATAGTATTGGTGAGGAATTTATTTACTCTTATTCTATCTCATTTCGAGACCCTATGAATATCTACCTATCTTCGAATCTTTTTTGTTAGCTATTCTCTGTAGCTGTATATATTCAATTCCATTCCTCTCCCTTCCATCCCAAATCCTCGACAGAGAAGTCCTGACACATTCCATCCATCCATAATCCATCCATCCATAATCCATCCATCCATAATCCATCCATCCATAATCCATAATCCATCCATCTCATAATACAAAGGAAATTCAAATGATAGACAGTATAGTATAACATCTCCCCCAAGCCAACATTCCCCTTTTAAGAGTTAAAATAAAATTGGTATCATAGAATCGAGTATAACAAAAAGAAAAAACTTAAAAAAATTAGAGTAACCAAAGAAAGACAGCCGTATCATAGCAGACGATGTGAATCGTGAAAGTCGTTATACGTTTCTACACGGAAAGCAAAACGCCAACGAGATTAATGAGGGGGGGACCACCAAAAAGTATGGGAGAATCGCCAGCAAAAATAAAAGAGCACAAAGATAGGACAGGTAGGCAGGTGAAGATTTAAACCTTAACACCTTGCTTTCCAGCGGGCATGGTGAAAACCATTGGTCTGAGCAAGAAAGGCGACATTGGCGCCACGGGTGCAGAAGATGAGAAATGGGAATCAGCTTGCGAAGCTTCAGGAGCCTTTTCCTTTCGTGGGGCCTGTGCTTGAGCTGTTACTTGCTTCTCATGAGATTCATCTGATGAGGAAGACAAAGTAGGATCACCCATTCTATTAATCTCATCTTCCACATCGGCCAACAGAGCAAAAACATCCGAGTCAGCATAGATGCGAATAGATTCCACTGCTTTCCGTCTCGCCTCTTTTTTCTCTTTGAGTTCTGCTTCGGAAAGGTGGGGTTGAGGAGTCATAACGTCGACTGTGCGATGACTTTCTCGCACAGGACTAATTCCCTTGATAGGACTTCGTGGTGGTGTAATGGTATTTACACTATTATTATGTTTTTTAACTGAAGGAGTAGTAACGGGCATACAGACAGCCGCAGCAACATGTTCCAATAACTTTTGACGCACTCGTGTGCGTCTGTTCTCAGCTTGATCGAGTTTGGATACCCAGTCATCAATTGATGAATCGAGTTCCGAGAGTGCTTCTTCTTGCTTGAGAATGGCATCGTGGGAGAATTTGGCGGTGCGGGGTGAGCGGAGATAGGTACAAATGCGATCGTGGAGATTGCGACGACCGGCACGGAGGGAACGGTGGGTTTTGCGGAGGTAGAGACATCGTTCGTCGAGAGCGCGAAGTTCCTGGGTTTGTTAGTAAATTGTTGGAAAAAGGAGAGAGAAAAAACATACTCTTGAAAGAGCTTCCACATCTTTTGAATTGAGAACCTCAAAGCGACAAACTTGGCCAACAGCCTGACATCTAAGTGTCTCCATTTCCGTTTGAGTCAATTTTGAACTTGCTTGAGCAGCCTTGACACCCTGGGGTAAATGTTCGAAAGCCATTTGCTCCTCGGAGGTAGGAGTTTTTTTTGAATGCAAGGGCTTTGGGGCCGATGCTTTGATGGGTGATCCATCACTTCTCTTCTTAGGTCTTCCTCGATCCATTATTGAGGGACCAGATTCGGACCCTCCACGTCGATGAGGCACATCGTGAGCCAGATTTCCGGCTCTTGGCTGTTGAACAAAAGTCTCTGATTGGTTGCGGAAATGACCGGGGGAGGTTCGTCGAGGGGTTGGAAGTGGAAGAGTGATTGAGCTGGAATTTGCGCTCTGCTGCATGATTGATGAGGCGTCTTTGACCGGTTTAGGAGATGATCGTCCGGAGAGAAGATTCATCCATGGTCTTGGTGATGATCGACCAGTAGACATCCAAGGTTTTGGAGAAGAACGTCCTTCTCGTGGAGAACTTGGGGTTGTTGCTGCTGTAGAAGCACTAACAGATGATGAAGGGGTAAAAGGAGAAGATCTATGATATGGAGATTGCTCCATCATTCTAGCGGACTTTGGTGGCACTTGTGGTGGCATTGGTGATCTTAGTGTACTTGGTGAAGACTGGGTACGAATTCTTGGTGGCACTGGAGCATTTCTGGATGGAATATATAGAGGAGCCAAAGATTTTGGTGAAAGTGGTCTGGGTGATTTCGAACGGCAGTTGGAATTTGATCGTTGTCTTTTCAAAACGTTGGATTCATGAATTTCGTTTTCAATCTCTGCATTCTCATCTAGAATTGGTCCCTCAATACATGCAACTAAGGATTCGCCATATGTATGCTGTCTCCATTTACCACCTGGAGCACTGAAAGATCTTTCGTGTAGAGGAGGTCGTCCTGGAATAGTAGCTATTCAACGTTATTTTCAAGCATGCTTGTGAGATGTTCAAGGTACTTACGAGAATCCATCGAAACTTCATGTACAGTAGTCATTGGTCCTAATTCGGTGACACTTGGTTTTCTTCGTTTGTTCAATTCTTTTGGTTTTTGAACGTTGTGCTTCTCTCCCAACGCCAATGACAATGAGGATTCTGGACTTTGTCGATCTGAGCCAATTGATAGCTTGTCTTTAGAAGGAAATATACTGTATTTCCGTGGTGCTTCACTAGGTTGGTGCATTCGCCAAATATGTTTTTCTTTCTCTTCCATAACTGGGGATTCCGAAGGCTAAATATAGTGTGAGCAAGAACCAGCTTGTCCACAAAAAGGATTACATACAATGTCTTGAGGTGAAGATACCCCCATGTCGCGAGCTATTAAGTTATTTAAGCCAACACTGCTCGTAGCATCGACCAAGTACTCGGAAATATGAGCCATATTAGGAATTGATCCGTCTCGAAGCTCCTGGCTCGATTTTCCGATTCAATGGGTGTAGGAAAGAAAGTTCAATACTCAATTGTGTAAGAAGGAATGTGGCATATATATTAATATAGCGGAGAAAGAAACATATAAACGGACTCGATCCACTTGAAGACTCTAAGAGACGGAAAAGACAGGATTAAGATATAGTCAAGGAGTGCCAGACACTTGGACCGACCCAGCGAGGGGTTCAAGTGGGGATATGTAATATTCCTAATATATTATCCCCAGTCTATAAGGTAGTGTGCAGCAGAGCCCGTTAGTGCCCTTTCTTTTCTTCTCTTACTATAGAGTGAAAATCAACTGTTTTAGCGTCTGAGACAGGCACAATGACAAGAAGGGGCTAGTAAGCACCAAACCATGTGGAAAAGTGCATATGATGCCGGATAAAGCACGGAGGAAGATAAGTTTAAACTCTGGAGTTACCTATTTGCCTCTTTCACTCAATGGTACGGTACCAAGGCACTGTGCAGAATGGTTAGTGCAGAGAGGCGAAATTGTGATTTTGGCAAGTGTTTGAGGGTGCTGGTGACAAAACAAGGGTGGTTGATGAAATGAAACCGCTTGGAGCTTTTGACAGGATAGTAGTTCGCTTACCTCGATGGAATCAACCAAGGGTCCGTGCTGCCCCGTGCACATTCATGGCACCCATGTAAGTGCATGGAAAACTAGGAATACACATGGAAGCTAGGAAAAAATAGGCA
This sequence comes from Botrytis byssoidea, assembly GCF_014898295.1. Taxonomy (NCBI): domain Eukaryota; kingdom Fungi; phylum Ascomycota; class Leotiomycetes; order Helotiales; family Sclerotiniaceae; genus Botrytis; species Botrytis byssoidea. Next base: position 1,823,404 of record NW_024065844.1, read on the forward strand.
AGAAAAGTCGTTGACTGCATGATAATTGCAAGGAATGTGGGATTATGCCCAGGGCTATCTACTGGTGTGTAAGAAGAATTAACAGGTTCTTATACTAGCTAGGTAGAAGAGAGGTGAGGAGGTCAAAAATAAGGGTAGCCGTAAGACATGAAGATTCAAGAGCTTCGTGATGATGATCAGTGGTGAATCATGTGGCACACATGTACCTGCTTACTCGACGGGGTGGCTGATTCAGGAATGGAATTTCGAAATTCATAATGTTGACATGATGACTTGATGTCATTTTGAAGTTAATCAGAGGTTATACTGATTATCTCGGTGTAAGTTCCGGGAAGTTTGATAGATTACTTTCATCCTGCTAGTTCTGATGATCATCATGGGACACATGGAAAAGAAGCTTCGTATCAGAAGATTGGGCCATCTTGGCAAGTTGGCGATGTATTTGCACAGACGTCAATTTAGGGTTGAGAGTCTAGCAAATCGGAACTTCATCTTTGAATTATTTTGTTCAAGTACCCGTGAATCAGTGGATCGTTTCTAGTTTCGGGGTCGATGTGGAGATTTTCGTTTGGAGATTAAACCCTAGAAAGTCGTCTTAACGCTCTAAAAACAGGCATAACCGCTATAATGATACTGCATCTACAGGCTCCACATCGAATCTTGGAACGAACTGACGAGAACTTCAAAACAAAATATCATGTTTTTTTGAATGGGAAATCCCATTGTGGAACAGATGGAAAGGATCCCTGGTGTTTGCTCTGTTATCTTATCATCATAGATGTCAACCGCGGTTCTTATTGCTTTGCAGTTTTGCTAACGCTGATTTTTGATAATGCATTCTCGTCAAAAGCCTCATTATTCAAGTACATGAGACTAAGTTTGTTTCTAGAAGAAAGTTTCTATCATAAGAAAACTCAGCTTAGTTGCTTCCACCACTTAATCACAAACTTAACAGACTATATGAGAGTTAATCTTATACTTATGACTCGCCTATTATATCATATCATCTGGACTTGTTTGCTATGTTCTCCATAGATTCAAAGCTACTCCAACTGTCTCACAGACTATAGAGATTTACAAGAAATTTGGATTAATGTTCCTAATCTCCGTCATCTCGATAATCTCACAGAAAAATATCTAATTGCCTTTAAGACAGCATCCGTTCGTGTGTGTTGATAAGTTTGAAGAGCCGGTGAAGACTTCATAGTGGGGTGGACAAATGTCTCTATTCAGAAATCCATTCCGCACTTGTCTGTGCAGTCTCAACCTCTAGACTAAAAAAAATGTGGAGAAGAACTCTCAAACCTCCTTGATACAAGAATCTAAATCTTTTCGGCACCAGTCCGGCATTTTGACCAATCATTATTGACTAGGGATTGTTCGAACTCTTCATATCATTTCCGTGTTGATCATGATGACCTAGATGTCCTTACAAATGGAAGTTATTACCTTGTTGCTCATCCGGATAACTTGCCATTCTAGGATAATTCTCCTTAGAAAGTGTTTTGCGAATATCCCGTTGGATTAATTTCTTCCTCTAGCTTTTGGTCTCTCTGCCACGAGACGTGGACAGGATTGTGAAAGCTTGAGTGTGAGCTGAAAAGTGCAAATGTGGAGTATTGGAAAATCTGGATGCTTAATATTTACTTTATTTCCCCTCCGAAACCCCACGCGGGAATTGTGTGATTGAACGTCATTCTGAGATCAACCAAAAATTTAGGCGATTATTTGATTACTTCAAAATCTTGATAGGAATAAAGGGGTATCACATCAATCTAAGAAGCCGTCCGGAATGAACAACGAAATTATCAAACGAAAGGTTATATCTTCCAAACGTCGTCGACCAGGTCTTCCCCACAAGTTCGTACATCAGTATAACGGTCACCAATAGGAACACATATACCACAGTTTAGAACCCTAAAGCTTGCCAATAGCACATATATTTTAAGCACAAGGTACTTCATATTTTTGCCTATAATACAACAAATAGAATCTATAACGGGTGACATTTTATTACACAAACCTATATGCGATGCCCAACAAGCATTTGATCAACAACTTCATCGATTCTCGTTGTGCTTGTTTCGTCTAATCTTTCCATCTTTCCATTTTTTCATTTCCCTTGTCAATATTGGGCTTCATGATAACCTACCAAGAACCGGTATGAAGAACGGCGATGTTGTGCGACTTCGCAGTAGCAGCAATGTACTCCTTACATCTCTGTATGCGGATACTCTCTAAGTCAGGAGTTGTTTTTCTAACTTCCTGCGTTTGATTTAAACCTCACATCTTCATCTCATCTTTCGTCTTATGCGGTTCCAATGCATAAAGGGGTACAATCCTACAGATCACGCTAAACACGAATATGCGAGTCAGATCTACATAGGATGATTGACCACCGCCACATTTCATGTATGCTTCGCATTGATATCTAGCAAGTATCTTCAACTTCATGATTCAAAACCTACTTGTAATTGTAAATGAGTGACGGAACGATACTTCCGGGCTTGTTTTGAGTTCATCCCCATGATTGATTGTGAATAAATCCTATTTTTTTTCACATAATTTTGAAACTGTGTTTTCTTGAGAAAGCACTTTCCAAATCCATACTACATCGCTTTCTCTAATACTACCCTAGATATCATGATCGAGTCTCAATGGTTCTCATGACGGAATCAAAGTGCTATATTTGGCCTTTCACGTAACCGTCAGCACATGGCTCCTGTGACGAGAAGAGTAGCCCGTCATACAAATGGATATTGAAGGTGCCATGAGATAGATCCCCCTTTCGTATCTTTTCACGAATTTTGCTTGCGGGAAGAACATCATCAAGAATTGGAATCTCTAGTCTAGTCCTTCCTACATCCAATTCTGATCAACACGATACCAAATTAGAAACGCATAATGTTTACCAATAATTCATCATTAATTCTCCGTAGCTCCATGGTGTAATTCTCTACAGTGACACTTTGTTTGTAGGTAGCGAAACATCTGTCAGTGTCAATAATGAATATCATGTACAAAAAGGGACTTTGCATTGTAAGAGTTGTGGCCTCAGCTTATCACACACTAAGCGAAAACACATTAAAAACCCTTATTTCTTCAATTTTTAAATTATATATTATTTCAATCAAAAAATGAAATGAATTTTTTGAATAGATATTCAAATAATAATTTAAGAAAATAATTTAAAAAAATAAATGGAATATTTTTAATAATTTTTTTGAAGAAGTTATAAATCTTTAAAATCAAAACTTTCAAAAATTTCAAAAAAATCGATTTTTTTATATAGCAAAAGTGTTAGTTATATGTAATAATTTTTGAAAAATTTCAATTTTAAAAATCAATAACTTTTCTAACAAAAATTATTAAAAATATTCCATTCATTTTTTTAAATTTAAAATACTAATATTTTTTATATATCAAATTTTCAAATCAATAATTCAATATTTAATAAAATAATCAAAAAAAATTAATTTATATAGAAAAACAGCTTTTTTGTAGGGATTTTGTTACGAAATAAGGTGGTGTGCGATAAGCTGAGGCCACAACTCTTACATCATGCATCTAAAATTCTTCAATTCAAATTGAGAGAGATTCGGAGAATAGGTATCTAGATTCGTCTAAATCGTATGATCATATCACAATCTTGATCTTTTGCAGACAGGAAAGCTTTCCCCGCCCCTCCATACGTCGAATTGTTACATGGGAAAACCAAAGTGGCTCGACTCTCGAGTAATACAGCGAAATTCTATATGAATCTCATTAAAAGACAAATATTAACTTTTGTCAACATACCGTGCTTAAACCTTCCGACGTTAAACCCTGAACACTTGGTCTTCTGGCCCTATAGTAATAACACCGATAACAAAACATCCCAGAAACTTCAGGATAAATACCTCCCAGCATAATGGAAAAGTCGATCAGCTGTAACCAGTCTAGTCTCTCACTCCGAAAAATCGGGGTCAACATGGGATATCCATTGGTGCCAAGCCTATGGTTCGAAACGCGTCAACAAAATATATGAGGAGCTTCCGACTTTTCGATACCACGCCAGTAAATCAAGTAGATTCTGAAGCACGAGGATGGTGGAGAACTGTGGCTATGTGGGAGGATGAACAGGAATGAAATTTTCAAATACGGACTCTTTGAGCTGCGTTTTATTACGATGTATGTTTGAGAACGTGGCTCACGTGGGTCTTCAGGTACCGTGGAGTGAAAGTGGGAACGGCAGTATTGGAGGAAGTGGAGAGTGGTTAGCAAGCATAATTTGGGAGACTTTGATTACATTGCGATTGATATCTGTGCGAGAAGGCGCAAGGAGGTTTTGGACTACAAAACTTGTGGATGACTGCGATTAATACGTACGCCAAGAATGACCTAATGTACGCATAAGTTCCCCCTCCTCTTTGCATTTGTACTTACATATCAATCCGTTTTGCATCTGCTATCAAGCGTATTCAATGCTTCACATCGTCGACAAATTTTTCGGAGATAATAATTCATAATTGGATATATTATCAAATTTTGTTGGGTTCTTTGGAAATTCTTCCTAGACCCCTGGGACAGCTCCATAAGTTCCCCTTCAAACTATTATCCTCGTGGTCCTCTATAACATAATTGCAACTATCCGTTTATATCACTATTCACATATCTAATATACCCCAGGTCCATTGTTGTATCCTCACATCAAACTATAATTCAACAATACATGTGGCAATTGAGCAGCCACCAGGATCCACCCACGAGAATCCCAAGTTTCAGTCCAGTTCGTCCTTATCACACCTATGCCTTGCCTTGGATTTTGGAAGATGCTCGCTCCATCCACCATTCCAGAACTCAAGCTACACATCAGTTCCACTATTGTTCTCCCTAAAGCCTGTTTTATCGCTATCAAGTATTTCAAATAGATTTGACTGTACTTCATATCTCTGAGATTAAGCGGGGGAGCCCGGATCTGGGTATGAGTGAGGAAGGTACAAAGTTCTCGACCCGGCCGGGGATGGAAAACTTGATGGGATGATTTGATTCAAGCACCTCGCTAATTCTGGCACTTTTTACCGTATGTAGGTAGTTGCCATATCCTATGGCTATGTGGATAATTGGAATGAACCAGAGATCACTGTGATGCGACCAGCCGCAGCTTGCAGCCTGCAAAAGAGAGTTTTCAGACCGCGTTTCTTCCTGGTAAAGCTCCTTTGTACGTGATGATTGTACATATAGCCGATGCTAATTCTGCGGTTTATTCTGGATGAGACTTTTCGTGAATTTCTTTCGTATTCGTGGTTTGGAAGTATGACACATACAACGCTATACCTTGGTACCTCCTCCGTACTCATTCACCATATGGAAATATTGTGAAAACCCCCCAAATACTCCTCTCTACAACAATTGAAAGCCATGAAACACGGCAAATGGAGATTAAAGTTCGATCTTAATTTGAATCTGACAGATAGATCCTTCTGGCCGGTTTCCAAACCCTTCTAGATCTGTTCCTAGATCTACGCACCTCTCGGTTGGTCAAACTTTGCGTGTACCGGCTAATGTGATATGGATGAAAACTATTTGTGCCTTTTCAGAGTTCAGGAGACGGGGGAAGAAAACAAACGGTGTTATCGGAAGATGCTAGCCATAATAGGAAGCCACGGCATATCATGTGATTGTGTAGATCCCGAGGTCACTCTTACATTTGAGGCCTTAGGCCCGATATCGTGATTACCCCTCCCACCTTCCAACCAAAATACAATCAACACAAACCCAGAAAGAAATCTTTGACCTTCACCGACCAACGCCAGTAAGCTCAAGTTTGGTCCAGCAATTGAAACTCCTCATCCCATCTAATAGAGGTTCCCGATATATGAATACCTTGCTCTCTATCGGACGCAGTATCATCACATCTGCACCTCGAATAGTATCAGCCCGTCAAACAATGGTGACAGTTCGTACGATGGCTTCAGTTTCTACCATCAACATGCCACGTGATCCAAACACCTTGTCGAATTACAACAATTGGAGAACGAAGCATACAATCGCCGATTTAGCTATTGATTTCACGAAACAGCGAGTTCATGGCACAGTTACACTACAGCTTGAATCTATTACAGATAAGGAATCTGAAGAGATAATCCTTGATACTAGTTTCGTTGATGTGCAAAATGTTGCCGTTGACGGGAATAAAACTGGTGAATGGACTCTCGAAAAACGCATTGAACCATTCGGCAGTCCTCTTTCTGTGAAGATCCCCGGCGGAGCAGCAAAGGGTACTATCATTGCACTCGCAATCACGCTATCAACTACCGATAAATGCACAGCTCTCCAATGGCTCACTCCCGCTCAGACCTCGAACAAAAAGTTCCCATACATGTTTTCTCAATGCCAAGCCATTCATAACCGCTCGATCTTCCCATGTCAAGACACTCCTGATGTAAAGAGCACATATGATTTCCGAATTCGCTCTCCTCTTCCCGTTCTTGCCAGTGGCTTGCCCCGCGGTGCAACTTCATTTGTTCATGGCGAAAATGGGGAATCCGGAACCCTTCTCTATTCCTTTTACCAGGAAATCCCTATGCCATCTTATCTCTTTGCCCTTGCATCAGGTGATATTGCTACTGCATCTATCGGTCCACGTTCCCTCGTTTCCACTGGTCCAGAAGAGCTCATCGGTGCTAAATGGGAACTCGAGAGAGATACCGAGAAGTTTATTGAGACTATAGAGAAAATTGTCTACCCTTACGAATGGACCCAATACAATGTTTTGGTCTTACCACCAAGTTTCCCTTATGGTGGCATGGAAAATCCAGTATTTACTTTTGCTACTCCTACTATCATTAGTGGAGATAGAGAGAATGTTGATGTGATTGCTCATGAGTTGGCTCATAGTTGGAGTGGTAACTTGGTCTCCAATGCTAGTTGGGAACATTTGTAGGTTTTGAGAATTTCACAAATCCCTTCACTTGTTATCAACCTCCGAAAATGGAGAATTTCTTGCAGACGAAGATCATTCGACTAACATTTATGTAGCTGGTTGAACGAGGGATGGACAGTCTATTTAGAAAGAAGAATCATTGCTGCCGTTCATGGTGAAGCATATAGAGACTTTTCTTCCATTATTGGATGGAAAGCTCTTGGTAAGTCATACTTTTGGCTGCAAAATTTCGAAAGCTAATATCTACATATAGAGGATTCTGTCAAACTCTATGGCGAAGATCATGAATTCACCAAACTGGTTGTTGATCTGAAGGGTAAGGACCCAGATGATGCCTTCAGCAGTGTTCCATATGAGAAGGTAGGTAATTTCAATGACTTAAATATAGGGCTAGAATTCTAACGTATCTAGGGTTTCCATTTCCTCTACTATCTTGAGAGACTTGTAGGTAAACCATTCTGGGATAAATTCATCCCACATTATTTCACCACTTGGAAGAAAAAGTCTCTCGACTCTTATGATTTCAAGGCCACGCTTCTCGATTTCTTTGCTTCCGATTCAGCTGCTTCTAAAGCTCTCGAGTCAGTTGATTGGGATTCTTGGTTCTACAAGCCAGGTCTTCCCCCGAAGCCAGATTTTGACACTAGCTTGGTCGACAAATGCTATGCTCTAGCAAAGAAATGGGAGTCAAAGGTAAATCATGTGTTAAACTACATCACTGAACATAAACTAATTCGTTTTAGGATTTTACACCTTCCCCATCCGACATTGAAGGTTGGGCCGCAAACCAAGTAGTTGTCTTCCTGCAACAAGTCCAACTCTTCGACACCCCTCTCACCCCAGCTCAAAGTCAAGCAATGGGTAAAGCTTATGATCTTGTCAACACCAAGAACGTCGAACTTAGCTCCCGCTATTTCGGCGTTGGCTTAGCTGCAAAGGATGAATCAGTATATCAACCTACTGCAGAGTTGTTGGGTAAGGTCGGTAGAATGAAGTTCGTTAGAACACTTTACAGAAAATTGGTCGTAGTTGATAGAAAGTTGGCCGTGCAAACATTTGAGAAGAACAAGGATTTCTATCATCCCATCTGTAGGGATCAAGTAGAGAAGGATTTGAAAGAGTAAAAAAAGCGAAATGTGGCAAGGGGAATGTGCATGAGCATGCAGAAAAGCGGATATCCTGTGCTGCGAGTTCCTGATAATTATGCGAACAATCAATACATAGCATAGCATAGCATAGCTCGTGATTGCTCAAAATACAGTTGATATATGATAAGCTTTACTACTTGTGTGAGGTCTCCAAAATATCTTGTGGATGTAGGAAGTGCACCACGTGGTATCAAATGAAGTCTAAAGCCACTTTAACTTGGCTTTACTACAAGGGAGCTAGCCATTAGATACCCCATGTTATCAAACATACATGCTAGTTGGCCCTCCTATTGTAAATGTTTTTGTCTTCTTGCTTGTAAGTTCTTGTTGCATGTCGCATAAATGTATAGATACCTAAGCATCTGTACTTATACGACAATCCCGTGCTATAAACGGCCCAAAGGTGAATTTTCGTAGTTTTCTCTTAAGTACTGAAAACTGAGATATAGCGTGTGAGTGCGTTCACTTCAATTTGAATTCTGATTAGAATCTAGGAAAGATGGGGTAGCTGGTAAGTATTTAAGGAGAGCTATGGATTTCAACTATACTCCAAATCCAACAGCTGAAGGCACGATATCGATAATCAGGTGTACCACCAGAGCTATCAAACACGCTTTACGATAGGGTTATTTGCATTCTTAAGAGAAACTTCCTGCTTTGAGCTGGGGACGGGTAAGTGTGTAAGAGGGACTTCATTTGAAGGGATGAGGTGACGAAAATAAGACGTATTGACGGCCACATTTTGTAATGACGATGATGAGTCTAGAGTCAGTGATACGTTCATGTGGAGAATAAAATTTGTTGTTTCTTTCGTTGTTCGACATAGAGATCTGAAACATACATGAATACCTACCTACATACCCGTAATATCCCCCTCGCTAGAAGCTCAAGATGGTAGTAAATCAAGGTAGTGTGTGAGTTCATTTCAGAGCTCGTCTCATATGTAATGTGCAGCAGACACCGAAGTTCAAGATTATGTTGAAAATTTTTAGCAGAGTTGAATGGTGAAGGCGATACTCTGGAATGTGAGTTGAAAGAAAAGCGTCAAATGGTGAGGTCGTGTAAGACTTTGATTTTGGGCTATTCACTACCGTATCCATGGCTGTGAAGCTTGCGTGGAAGGTTATTTAAGCTCTTCTCCCGACCTCGTTGTAAATGGGCAACACCTGAGCATACAACTCAAGCCTGAATGGGCAAGCGAATGTGGCTGCGCCGTTTCCAAACTACATAATAGTATAATTTTTTACTGATTATTTTGATTTCTGCTAGTAGATAGACTGGTAGTAGCTTGATGTGCAAGTATTTAGAAGTATCATCTGATTGTTTGACGGAATTTCAAGGAAACGACAATGATAAACATCAATCTTTTCAGAAGATAAGAAGATTTTAGTGATTGTAAAATAACACAATTGACTTTTCATGTTGAGGATGAAAGCACGAAGTGGTCTGAATGAATCCTAGCGTATAAGTCTTCATTGAACGCTATGTTGTCCGCCTCAGACTTTAATCTCTCCTCCTTGCTTTTTATGGATAGATGAATTACAGCTCCTGTGTCTCCCTTTATATACCAGTTGTTGACTTTGCACAGCTATCCATTGATGGAACTGATTTCAAGGAAATCTAGTGGGCCAGTGAATCCGAGGTGAACCATTTGCAAGGAGAAGTGGATGCAGAACATTCAGAGCAAATAGTCTTGTAGTATAAAGTCCTCTCATTCTCCTCCAGATTTATAGCCATAAACGAATCTTTCTGGACGACTGCAATTCCCAATGGGCTGCAGATATTCTTGCGATTGTGCTTTTCGTGCCATCTATATCGTCGTACTAGTAGGTAGTGATCTTGGACGCAAGTGCATGCTGTAGAATTGATAAATGTAGCATGCTGACCAACCCTCGCTCAAACTTATCCAAAGCGATGATAAATATCAGAACAATAACAACGATAATTCCATACATGTTCGAAATTTATTAGATGGGGTAGTATTAACCTGTCAAATTAAGTGGTCCCATGTATCATCGTCGCCAACTCGTATTCTCCGTGAGTGTAACCCTTCCAAGGCATCCGGAATTAGTTGTTTACCATGATACACCACTTAGGATGTGACTTCAATGTAGACCTATCAAGCCAAGCTTGAACGGAATCTCAGAAAGCGATTGCTTTCCAGAGACAGCGCTCAATATCATGTAAAAATCTTCCCCGAAAGATGACAGCATATAATTATTATTGTGTATCAATAGCGAATTTTGACCAAAAGATTTTCAGCGATCTCTCCGTGCTGTCTCCTCGGGATTTGGGACGGGATCTGACAATCGATACGGGTTGATTATGAATTGTTGCATATGTCATAGCCTATTGATATCACCACCACCTCATTGTCCTGGCCGCCCATGTTCAATTGGTACTGACACCTATGAGGTAAAACTTTTAATTCGTTGAAAAGTATGTTTCATGGTGAATTTGCGATGGCAATTGATGGTACGTCGACTACCCCCGCACTTCTCTCTTTTATCCGCCTCCGCATGCGGGAATGTGCAACATTATGATGGGTTCATCACTTGGTAAGTAATCACACCGCATAAGTTGTAGAACCATGAAGTTTATGTCATTTGAAGAAATCAATTTAGAAGTGATCTCGTAGTTTAACAAGTAAAGCTTATATAGCACACCAATCTTCCACTGTTTGTTGATAATTAATTCTCTTTGGCGGTGTATTAAGGACCTCAAGTCATTCAACCAAAATGACTCAACCAAGCGCAGCCTGTTGCAAAGGTACTCCGATATCATTACATGGACCAGAATATAAACTCTCCGGCGAGTTTATTGACATTGACGGGACAAAATATTGTAAATTCCTCTCTTCCATGAAAGGAACTTGCTAAAAAATATTATACAGACGTCACTGGACCCGAGAATGCCACATCGGCCATTCTTTTAGTCTATGACATCTTCGGTTTTTGGACTCAGACGCTCCTAGGCGCTGATATTCTCGCCATCACCAAGACTTCATCATCTCCTCAAGGTATTAAAGTATTTGTACCCGATTTCTTTGGACCGGGCAATGAAGCAAACATTGCTTATTGGCCTGCGGATACGAACGATAAATGGGATTACATCTTCAAGGTATTTGAAGAGCAAGCTGAAAAGAAAAAGAACCTAAAGAAACTCTGGGATTTTATGAATGTATTGAAGAAAAGAGATGAAGTCAAGAATGTAAAGAGTTGGGGGGTTGCTGGATATTGTTGGGGCGCAAAGGTTCGTAGATTTCATTTCGGACGTTAATTGGGTGCATATAGTGATGATAAAGTCCTGACCATTATGAACAGATAGCGACAATGGCTTCGCAAGAAGGAACTGTCTTCAAGGCAGGAGCTCAAACACATCCATCTTTGGTAGATCCTGAAGATGCCAAATTGGTGACGATCCCACAAATTGTTCTACTTAGTAAGGATGAAAATAAAGAGGTCTGTGTCATTGTCTAAAAGATAATAGGATGAAGCTGATGAAACTCTGTAGCAATGTAAAGCATATGAGAACAATGTAAAGGTCGAAAAGTACTTTGAGGCTTTCAATGATCAAGTGCACGGCTGGATGTCTTCAATGTGAGTAGCTTGGCTTAAAAGCTTAGTATAACCTTTTGCTGACCAAAATTTCCTTCAAAGGGGCGACTTGGAGACCCCAAGGACTCGTGAAGAATACTATCGTGGATACAAATTATGGAGTAACTTTTTTGCAAAGTATCTATGAATTCTTGGGCAAGTCTATTGAAGGAATGGTTCAAGGGATTTCTTCTATGGCAACAGAAAAGAACCAATACTGATATGTATCTAAATATCTCTGAAAAAGTTAGATATTAGAGTTTCGAGAAGATCTGGTAGATCGTCGTCCGAGATTGCCATGTGATATGATTCACTTGAAACCAGCTTCCCCGCACTCGTCATGACATTAATCGCCACTTCACGTTTGAGCTTTCATTCGTTGGACATCACAATCAAGATTGCATTCAAATCATACGTACAGCCATAAGAGTAAGGTGCTTCTTGAATATGCAGAGGCAATGGACAAACGTACTGTTCGGCGAGACTGTCTTCAGTTTTTATAATAGCCCATCGAGCGTTCTAGAATATGAATCCATGGGGTTCATGGAAAATCTTGAGGGTGAATTCCCATCAGCAGAGGAACTGGCAAAGAGTGGACTTGGCGCAAAGAAGGGTAAACATTTGCAGGCATTTTGGAAGGCTCAGTGCGCCTTTCGAGGCCTTGATGTGAATGGTAGCGTAGACGAACTTGTCGATAGGCTTCGCACCAACGAGCATAAACCAGTTTTCCCAGAGCTAGTGAAAATGCAGAAGGATCTTAGACAAAAGGCAGCAGATGAGCTTGAGGGTGCATGGAGGAATAGGCTCACGGATAGCGAAAAGTCAGAAGAAGACGTGAAGCGGTTTCTGCGAGAAACATTCCCAATTAATTCGAACGAAGACAAAGCAGTTCTACTCAAGCTTCGACTCCGTCGTGATCGGAGAGGGCCGCGCAAAGGGCCGCGCAAACAATGGTTCAAACAGTTGCTCAGACAGTGGCGCAAAGAGCCGACTTTTGATAATTATATTCTTCCCCACGTCTCCGAATCTGGCCTTGATTATGAATACGTTCCTGGATCAAGATTCGAAGACCCACCGAATAAATGGCAAGACATTATGTTGATGGTTGTAGGCAGGAGTCGATCTACCATCAGTGAAAAGTAAAGGATATCGGCAGATCCGGACATATGGCAAAACAGAGAGCCGAGGAAGCACGGGCATCGAAGAAGCAAGAATGGCATGTTACAGGCGAATGGCACATCTCTTGCCCAGCTTTTGAGAAGAAATTCGAAGTAGAGGGGATGATGAAACTCACGATATATACTTCAACAACATCGAGCTGTTTGCAGATATTCTCAGAGTTTGATTTTGGCATAGTAGCAGGGGTCTTCCGTTTCGAGGAACAGTCCGCAAGTGAGCCCAGGACCGAAGCAGATAGTTCAACTATAGCGAAACTTCAAGTGGCACAGAACAACAGGCTAAACGAAATCCAAGCGGGGGGAAATGAGTTCGGGGCTAAGATATATAATACTGAGAATAAATTGGCCGAGAGAAGGGCTAAGAGAAAATTTGTAGAGCTCAAGAGGAACCAACACGAAGAGGTAAGCGAAAGTGAGAACGGAGATGAAAGTGAAAAGGAAAGCGAGATGGAGGATGACACCAATTATTGGCGTACCGATACAAATGTCGAACCCAGAAAAGTTCTTGAGAGAAACATTCCTGAAAGTCTTAGATTCCAAAACAGAAAACGCTGTTTTCATGACGATTGACTCATCAGCAGCTGAGATTCGAAAAGCTGCTCTGTCACTCGGTCTCGTTAACAAATCATTGGAAGTTTCAAAATTCGACGAGTCGCCACTCTAAAGAGACCTTTGCTCACTTATCCATATAGCCGTAGGAAGAACTGTACCGGCTGTCAAGGATAGACTTCAGGAGATACATCAGTCCGAGGTAAAGCAATACGAAAGGCCCGGGAAGCTATGAAAAATTCTCGAGACATTATTAGCGAAGCTCATGATGATGTAATCCGCGCATCAGACGAAAAAAACTGGGAAGTCACTGGAGATTGGCATATATCTTGCTTGGAGATGGAAAAGAGATAGTCTACTCCTCTCACACTTGGGATTTGTAGTCAAGAATCTGATGGTCAATGCCAACTGTTTGGCGAGTTTGATTTCGGTGGGGTATCAGTTCTATTTTGGTTTGAACAACGACTTCCAACTGTCGAGAAAAAGTCGGCTAGACTAGCTGATCCGAATGTCAAGCGAGAAAAGATCACCTTCGGGAAGGCTGAGAAAGAGAAGAAAAATGACAATGATAAGGATAATAAATGTGCAAGTCCCAACGCCAAACGTCTTGGGTACAAATTTACGGCGGAAGCATTCTCATTTCCCTCCCCAGAGAAGCCCTCTCTCCACAATCCAACGTGGAATTATCGATGGCGCGGGGAATATAAAATAGATAGCGAGCCGGTCCCAGGTCAATATCTCTGTTCGACTACTTTCAGTGAACCCTTGGGCACAACTTTAACTGGAACCTTCGGAGGCCACCTTTACAAAACTTGGAAGGAGGATATGGTCTTCACAGTTGTTAAGTTCGGTGTTGGAGGTGCGCCTTCTATTGATATCGAAAAGGAATGGCATAATAAACAAAACATAATATACGATAGTGATATACAGGACTAAAGGGTTGCATCGGGACGAAAGGCGATGAAATTTTTGAGAGCCTGATAAGAGAAGCATAAGGATTTATCACTGTAGAACTCAATTCAGATGATGCAGATGCAGAATAAGATAGAAGCAAAGCAAGCATGGGTTAATTTCGAGCCCGTAGCGACGGAGGAAAAGCCATCTCGATTCATTGATTTGGTAGTTGCATCTACGATCTAGATACAATATCACAACAACCTAAACTCTTCGATTCTCAAATATGTATCTTCGATGAAACATTATCACAGTACTGATCAAAATATATCGGTATTGCTATATTCTTGATGTAAAGAATTTATTCTCGTCGTAACAATCGATTTACCCTCGAAAATCCCCAACCTTGCCCCAAAGAAACACTGCAACAATTAACCTCTCAATGCGAGAGGAATATTTCATCACCTTCTCAGCCGCAAGCCCCATCTCCATCACGTTTCATCCCCTCGCAAACTTCCCGTCCCCTTGGCCCCCGAACCCTTCCCCAAATTCGGCCTAACAAAAAGCCATACACAATGGTCTCCAAAAAGGTCATTGTGGCACAGAAACCCACCACCATCAAATCCCATCCATTCATTACTCACAAACAAATTTCCATTGGCCACAAATCCCCCACGTTCTGCGCTGAATATGCAGTGTAGCTTGTCGATGTCGCACAGCTGGGCGCACAGGTCGTACAGGGGCGGGGAGGGATGAATGGGGATTTGCGTCACTTGCTTTCTTTCTTGATGATATATTGTATTACATATCTTCTGTATTTATTATCGTTTTGATTTATCCATATCTTTAAATTGAAGTCAAAATTCCGATCTTCTACGATTAATTAAATGCCTCGCACGCGCAGTCGTCATGCAACCCGCATATCCCGACGCAGTCCACCCCGCGAAACACATTCCGGGGTCGGTATTCGTCCAAATTTGAAGAAAAACGATGTTTGTGTCGGTTGTATAGTATGGCTTCCGTCCAAATTGGAAAGCGATGGAGATTTACTTTGTAATCGTGGGAAAACTTGTTGTAATGGAAAATGCTTGAATGATGAGGGGTATAATCATCCGGTGGTCATTTTGGAGCATGAGGGAGATATTTGTTCCGTTGCTATGGTAGAGATTCTCCTTTTTATTTGTTCAATGTTGTTACTTATGAGAAAGAAGGTGGATGTCGTTTAGAAGCTAACAGCATATCGTCCGCTAGATGACATCCAAACCCCGTCAAAAATACAACCAGAAATCACGCATCGCCATATCACAAACCCCTCAAGATCTAAAAACCCCAGATACCGATCTCGAAATAAAACTCTATCTCGAAGAGGGAAAAAAATTGAAACAACCATCCTTCATCGTCACTGAGCATATACACCCAATCCCCTTGTCAACGCTCCGTGCTTATGGCTTTAAGTCAAATTCTAGAGCTTTTGATAAAAGACTTTGTAAAACTAGTTATCTGGATTTGATTGGGATATTTGATATGGATAAGGATAGAGCGGAATGGATAGATACGGTGGTTGTGAAGGAGAAGGAAGGAAATGTAAATGCTGAAAGGAGAAGGGGACAAAAGGGACCGAGAGTTACATTCAGGGACCCATGGGAGGAAATCAGAGTGAATTCATCGGCTTCCAATCAAATCTCTGAAAGCACAAGACGACCTCTGGATCAGAGAAGTCTTTCCGAAGCAACCCGATCTACGGACTTCCCCCATCTTCCCCAAACAACTCCACAAATACACACTGTTCCCACAAACCCGTCACCAGGATGGTACACCTATAGCCGTGCAACTAGTCTCTCGAACGAACGTCAATCTCTCATCCAAAACTCTTATCCTATCCCCTCTCATCTTCCGCCCTCACCATCACCTTCTCCACCTTTGCCAACAGGAAATCAACAATACCATACTGATGTCTCATCTTGTCCTTCACGTCCAACTTACCACGTTGCGCTTCCGTCAGTGGACCGCTATGATCGTTCGCACTGGGATGCAAGGATACACAACAGTAATACTCGGACTCATGATTTGGAGGGAGGAAGATTCGATGGTAGGAGCGGGAATGGGAATGGGAATGGAGAAGAGGGTGGTTTGTTTGTGGTTGTATTTTTGGGATTGGTTGGGTTTGTTTGGTGGTTGTATGGGAAGTGATCTCTGAATAAGAGGTCAGACAACATGGTTGCTGAGGCAAATGCGACGATGCATTCAGATTTGGAAAGAAGTAATTGATTTAGCGAGGTGTTTTGAGGGGTATCCGTATATGAGGCGTTTGGGTTTGAATATTTATTGGAATTATTTTCTTTAGCGAAGCCGACTTATGAAGGGGGATGAAACGGTCCACGTTGAATAGTTCGAAGCATGGTATTGTATAGCATAGTTTCCCATGGGCTCATTTCTTGATACTAAAACAATATTTGAACCATATTACGATATGATTCAGGTAAATAAAGAGACCCCACGCCATGCAAAAAGTGTCCGCAAAAATATCGGTACAGTGAGTCTCTCACAGGCTTCAAACATAACAAGGCAGCGGCCTTGAAAACTCAATACATCAGCGGTCTTCGGAACAAAGAAATTTCGCTAATTTAAGAATCGAAATCACATCGCATGCCTTGGAGTTGAGACTTGATTCAGCCATACATCTTGGACTTCTTTGTGTACCTGCAGTGGCTAACAATTGTTTCAAAAGTTTCTTTCGTATATACAATAATGTATCATAATAGTATTGTGACAGTTTCTATATCGACAGCGCCATTGCATGTGTTGTTTTAGGACATTAATAGATTCCAAAGGAAGAATTTCTGGGTATATATAACCCACTCTGCGACTAGACTTTTGTCAGATTCCCAAAATATCTCCATTCAATCTCAGAGTTTTATGAATCTTCGATAGATATCGACTTCGCATCCTGTATATCTTTCGTTTCACGCCCATTCAGTCAAACGGAAGTTCAGGCCTCATATCTATTATTACCTATTCTGAATCACAGAAAATTCCTAGGTCATCACAATAGTGCTCAAACAAAACATGCCGAACACACCTCCCACAGCGAGAACAAAACCCGCGGTTGTCCTGGACATCGATCCTGGCTGTATTTTATGGCTCCCATTTCTCAAACACACCCCTCCTTTCCCTTGCGAGCAACACTCGCGTCTGTGTCAGCCTAAGTGTGAATTAAACAAAGGAGCATGCAATCACCCCATACTAGTCACCAACACTGAGTCTCACGGAAAGGAACTTAAAGTAACCTTTATCACAGTAATACTTCTCAACACGACCAAGCTCCATTGGATAACTGCTGACCCAAGAATAGATGACGAGTACACCCATGAGTGATGATGGCTATTCACATTATTCACCTATTGGACATACATTCGCGAATAACTTCATGTCCGAAGCTCGATCGAGGTACTGGTTGAAAGGAGGGCAAAATATGGAAAAACTTACCTATTTGCGCTTGTTCCACAGATACACAAAGATTATTACACAGGATCAACCATGTTTTTACGTATCTGGACAGCAAATAAATTCAAAAACTAGCGATCATTGTTTGGATGGAGCATCAATGACAAGATTGCGAGATAGATTGTCAAAACCACCTGCTCTTCCATGGCATTGCACACCGACGGCGGAAACAAATGGAGTTGCTAAAAGGCCCAGGGCAAGCTCAGAAGCAACTCATGATCGCAACTGAACTCGATCCTCGGGTATCGGCAAGGTCTTCAAAAAGATATGCTGCTAATTGTCAGTCCCAGTAAGTTTACAATATTCAAATTCCACTCATGCTTGAAAGCCCTGAATGGACGTTCGACTAATCGATGGCACATCGTCTTTCTCGTGATCATAATGAGCGCGTTCCTTGATAAGATGCTGTTTCGTTAATAGACGTGAGCGAGCATTAGTACGAGTAATTTTCCTTAGGGTAGTGTAGATGTGGTTGTGGTAGTTAAAGTTTGAAGGACCGAGTGATTTGAGAAGAACCCGCCGGGCGAGTTCATCTACAAGTCTTTGACTTGAAGCAAGCACAATTGAAATAGTATAAATATCTGGAGAGTTATACAGCTGAAAGTCGCGTCCCGATGTTTCTATTGTCTGTATGTGAGATCGTGGTGGCAGTTAGCTAGGAGTTTGTTGAACGTCTATCCGATTTATAGAAGAATCTTTTAATTATGTACGAGTATGAAAATCAAAAACAACATATAATTCATATTCTATTTCATAAACTGGAAGCATCATGATCCGTGCGCGCTAGCATTTTAGCGTTGCCGAGTATCACGTTATCTCACGCTAACTTTCGCTTAGTTTTCGATTTTCGCGCTAACGTTATACTTACTATCGGCTTCCTAACCTCAATTCCTAATCCTATACAACATTTTACCAATCGATCCCGCCGAGAACGGCTAACCTTGCTCTGGCATGGTCTTCTTGAAATCAAAACTTTCCTCCAACTGAGAATACCTACCTTTGCCTTGGCAAGGTTACATTCAATACATTCAATGTATGTTCACCTCTACCTTGTATTCATTATTCACATTGATTTCAGGTCAAGCTTGTCTGCCAAGCTTACCTAACTGACCAATAACTTTAACATTTCATTTGAAGTATAAGCTAATCATGCCTAGCAAGCTTTCCCTTCGAAAAATCAAAATGCCACCCAAGCTTCCACTCAAAGCTGAGCCTGCTGCCAAAGCCGTACCCGCTCCTAAAGCTGTCAAAAGAAAATCTCGCACGGTTGATGATGATTCCGTTGAATTTGAAAAAATTCAAACAAGAATTCAGGGATTTGCCACCTGATATAAGAAATGCAGTATTGGGGGATCCAGAGGTATGCATTTCTTTTGGGACTATTAAAATCACAATTGCTAATTGTTCTAGGTCATCAAGAGAATTACTAGCAAACTCGGAAAGGGAGCAGGAGGAGAAATCAAGACGGCTTTTGGCAAATTTAAGGATGGAAAATGGTTCCCCAAAGTTGAATCAGGAAGTCCCCCTACAAAGAAGAGAAGAAAGTCCAAGACGTCGGCGACTAAACAACGTACCAACAAATCTGAAGAAATCGTTATCGGCAGTGACAAGTCGTCGGAGGCAGATCCTGATTCCGATGAAGATATTCCGGAATTGACTGAAGATTATCTCCGTATCCGAGTGCAAAGATTTGGCTACCAAGGAGATGCTGATGCCTTTGTGAAGGAACTCCTCACGCAAGCCGAAAATGACGATACCTTTCAAGATTTGTCCGAGGAGGATTCGTGGGAAAAAATCGATAACCTCATACGTGAGACCCACGAAAGAAATGAAAACTTGGAGGAAAATGGCGAAGGATCTCTCCAACTCCAACCTCGCAAGCCTGAGGCAGACGTCACAAAGTGGTCGCTTGTTGTTCCGGACGAAGAAGAAGACATTGTTAAGGAAATCTCAAAGATGAGATTGGATCAGTATGACTGCGAAGATACGGTAGTTGCAAGATTGCTTGTTCTTCTATCCTGGACTGGAACTGAAATTATGGAATCTGCTACAAAGGCTGCAACTGCGTACTTGATCAACAAGATTAAATCTTTTCGGATTTCCGCACTTGTGCCCATCATAGTTCGAAAAATTCAAGCTCATCGTCCATTAAAGGTGAAGCCAACTGGATCAAAGTATGATGGAATCATTGATTTTTTGACCAAAGGAGAGCCCGAGATGATTCTGACAAGGCAACTCTTAGCATACTACTACATTCATCTTGAAGTGGAGAAATATTCTCAAAACGAGGATCAGCCAGTAACAAGTCGCAAAGGAAAAGGTGTTACTAAGAACAAAATTGCTAAAGGGTCGGCATATCTTCGTTTTGCCAGAACTTTCGCTGGTGAAGATACATGGAAGATTTTACCTGATGCTAAAAAAGTAAGTACTTCCTGCCTTGCAAGGTTACCCCAATTTCAAAGTAGTTGACTAATCACATGAATAGGATGAATTCGTGAAGAAATTCCAGCTATTCAAAGCCTACGGAAAGAAATTATCAGTTTTGGTTGACGCTTTCGGTGTTGGCATTTTATTATCTCTCAACGCAGAAGACACCGTCAAAGTTGGTAACTTGGCCGTCACCAAATGGTCTAGTGCGGTCCCAAAAGCACTCGTAGAGATGGCTCGTCGCTTTCCTGACGCTGAAGAGTTTAAGAAGATTAACGGAATCGTGTCGAGCATAGTACACCAATTGGTTACCGATGAGATTGATTCAAAGGAAGCGCTTGAGCCAGTTTTGAGTTACATTATGGAGAACCAACACAATCCAGTCTACAAGTCAATCGTGGACAGTTTGAATCCCAATCCAAAGTAACTCGCGCCGCCACCTCTCACCCCAAAAGGAGTTGATCACGAATCAAAGACAAAGGAACCCAGGAAGTAGTAGTCAACAGAAACTCAATATTAGAGTAAATTGATCAAAAGGATAATAGACCAATTCAATGTTTAATGCTCGGGTGGGGGGAGATAAAAGCGAGCGGGTGAAGGAAGGGATAGTTAATGCTTTTTAATACTTTGATTTAACGCATCGCAACGCGAGCAAAATCGTTCAAACCAATGAATTTAACTTTATTTCTCCGCTTTGTGCTTACTGTTGGTGATTTTTTGAACTTGTATGTGACATTGTCAGGCGAGGCTACCTGTTGAGGAATCTTCTCAAATGATTTAAAATGCTGTTTCAATTGAAGGGGGAGGAAGGTGCAACTTCCTCGGAGGGTTTTCCCTCAACTTCGCACTTTCCTCCCTTAGAAATCAACATGTAAACATACGATTTCTTCTCAGAGAAGAGATGAAAATGTTTTTACCATCATTGAAAGCGTCGCTCAAGATGAAACAGGTCAGCATTAAGAACTTCTTCGTTACGAATACTCGAATTGAAAATCAATCAACACAAAAGTCAACAACTACCTCAACGAGTGCTCTTTCAAGCACCTCCACCAAAAAAACATACCAGCTCGACATCTCAATCTCCCACATCAACAACCACTCAATCCAAACCGTAGAGTAAGAAGTCCACAATTTCATCTATAAGATCGCCAGATTGTTGTGCTAACTGCTATATAGTATTTGACAGATGGGGTCCGAACGGCTATTTCCTCAGAGACGAGGCCACTCAGACTCGTCAACAATACTAGACGGTACCGCGAGGCTCTATGCGGACGAGGCAAAAACAGGAACACTTGGATAGACGCAAGGAACTTAAGGGACAATGGACCGAGGAGAAAGGCAGAGAGAAAAGGACAAACGAGAGGTGCGGGACGCGAAGCCGGGAGTCAAGGGACACCAAGATCAGCTGCGTAGAGAAAAAAGAGCAACTGCCCGGAGTGGAAATTGGAAGCGAACAAGAAGAGAAGGGTTCGCGACGCCAGAAAGAAAAAGGAAAAGGGTGATGCGGAGGCTGCGGAACAGGCTGAGAATGGTTTCGTGAAAAATTGTCTAGGGAGATCGTAAGACTCTTCGTCTCCCTAGAGCTATCAAGGGTTGATAGTGAAAGGATAGATGATGATATCGAACAATTAAATAATGAATTGGTCAAAAATTTCGAAAGTCGAGAAGTATTACATCATTTCATACATCCACTGGTGATTCAAGGCACACGGTTGTACAACAAGTTGATATAGTGATATCAGAGCATGAGAGTGCAGTCCAACAATGTAAACTTTTGAATTTGTAAAAGCAATTGGAAGCTTGAGAATAGTTCAATGTTCCAATCAAATTCAACGTCTCAAATGTTTTGAATATTCTAATTGATTATGGGAAATTTGATAGTCTTCATTGTTGGACTATAGTCCAGACTATTGGACACTCTGGTAGGGAGCCACGAGAAGTTTCCTTCCATACCTAGATCTGCACTCCCACTCTCACACCCACCTGCAGACACAAAATCTCTAACAGCACGAGCGCCAGCCAGCTCATCCACAAGACATCTGATCCAAGTACGGTAGGTTCTTCACATTGTACATATGTAATTTAGAAACGCGTTTTGACCATGCCATCCACGATTTAAACTTCAATTCCCCCCAAGAAGCCAGCTGGACTTTAATCAAATTGGCCGATAGTAGAAATGCGGTATACTATTAAAGACAGGAAGTACGTAGTAGTAAACGAAAGAAAGGTTGAAAAATATGCGCTACCCCGGTTTTTATAATGCAAACTGTTGCAGGATAATACTATTTATCAAGACCTCCAAGATCGCAAAACGTTAATCGTCAAACCGCAATTGAATGGAGTTTCACCTCTAGAGTGTAAACTATACACCTTACCCTGCCCTCCACCATTTCACCGTCCACTCTCCAGATCAGATTATCCTTAGCAATTCTCCTTCACATCCCTTCACATTCTCTCGAAACCCTTCAAATCACCCCCTCATAGATCTAAATAGGATCACAAAAACCCCTCCAACCATCCACTCACAACATCCATCCCACCACCAACCTACACATTTCCACACTCCCTTCCACACCCTCAAATCCCGAAACCATCACCATCACCATCACCAACAGATGACAAAGCACCTGCCTGCCAGCAACTTCAATGGGCCCACAAAATCCCGATTGCAAATTGTCGCTGATCATACAAATGACCTCGCCGGGCGAAGTCATAACTAGATCTCTAATTTGAGAAATCTGCTTTAAAGATTGTGAACAGCACGAATAAAACATCAGTGTAAATATCAAATCCGAAAGAACATAGAATTGCAAATAACCTCGCCCAGCGAGGTTATCACGAAATCGATCTCCGACTTCAGAGATTTTTTTTAGAAAATTGTGAGCAGCAGCCTGAGACTTTAATACAAACACCAAATTCCAAAATATCCCGGAGAATAAATAACCTCGCCCAGCGAGGTCATCACCAGAACTTCGACTCCGCTCTTCGACTGTACTCTTCGACTCTATGCCTTCCCCTCCACCATGCAAGCAGATATTCAACCCCAGGTATCAAATTCAACACCATCCTATCATCTCCCCATCTCCCCATCTCACTACCTCACCATCCAACTCACACAATATACATATACACATACATACATACATACATACATCCTCGAAATCGTCTTCTCAAAAAAAAAAGTTCTTGTGCTCTGAGTCAAAGTCCATTGGGAAAAACATCAAGACAAAGAAAAAGAGATAAGTTTACAGACGAGAATTTCCCTAAATTTAATCGCCCTATAGTCATGCCCTGATGATAATAGCCGTTTAGGATAGCAATATAAACATCTGCTGCCCGGAGGTGAAGTAACATAACAGTAATGTGCTGATTCAATAGAGTCCAGGTAACTACTAAATAACCAAGGTAATTTCAACGTTCCTTTAACAAAACTCGAGACAGCACTAAAACATTGTATAAGCCCATGGCAAAGATTGGGTAGGATGAGACGGTGGACCTTATAAGGCACCAAAAGAAAAATTTGCTTTGAGTGTTGCTGAAGTTCGTTTCCTGTTTCTTTACTTATTTATGACAACGGTGATGACAAGATGGACAGAAAGGGAATAAAGGGACATCAGTGTCACATGAACATAATCATAATCACATCATGCGGGACAGAAACAAATTACTTTTGAAGTGCATTCTAGACGACTATGTTCTATGTATGATACCAGAACGCGGAAGAGCTAAACCATTACGCGTAAACCCAAACCCAATCATCTTATCGTAAACCGAGGAGGTAAAAGGAAATGGTGTTTTGCATCCTGGCCATAAATCATCGTGAACCCGAAACAAAGCAAAGATGGAGAAATTTTTTGTTTCATTCCCATCATTGCATTTATTTCTTTGCACCAGCCTTGACGGCAGCCTTGGTAACCTTACCGGCCTTTTCTTGCTTCTCCACAGATTTGATCACACCTACTGCCACTGTCTGTCTCATATCACGGACAGCGAAACGTCCGAGAGGTGGGTACTCAGTGAAGGCCTCAACACACATAGGCTTGGATGGAACCATCTTGACGATAGCAGCATCACCAGACTTGATGAATTTTGGAGAGTCTTCAATGGATTTACCGGTACGACGATCAATCTTTTGGAGGAGCTCAGAGAACTTGCAAGCAATGTGGGCAGTGTGGCAATCCAAGACTGGAGCGTAACCGGCACCGACTTGACCAGGGTGGTTAAGAACAATGACTTGAGCGTTGAAGGACTCAGCACCCTTAGGTGGGTCTTGCTTGGAGTCACCAGCAACGTTACCACGTCTAATTTCCTTAACGGAAACGTTCTTGACGTTGAAACCGACGTTGTCACCTGGAACACCCTCAACGAGTTGTTCGTGGTGCATCTCGACGGACTTGACTTCAGTGGTGACACCAGCTGGGGCGAAGGTAACGACCATACCGGCCTTGATGATACCGGTCTCAACACGACCGACTGGCACCGTTCCAATACCACCAATCTTGTAAACATCTTGGAGTGGGAGACGGAGGGGCTTGTCAGTTGGGCGGGAAGGTGGGTCGATAGCATCGATGGCCTCAAGAAGAGTCTTTCCGGTGGACTTGCCAGCCTTGGATTCCTTCTCCCAACCCTTGTACCATGGGCAGTTGGTGGAGTTGTCGATCATGTTATCACCGTTGAAACCGGAGATAGGAACGAAAGGAACGGTCTTTGGGTTGTATCCGACCTTCTTGATGAAGTTGGAGGTCTCCTTGATAATTTCTTGGTAACGATCCTCGGACCACTTGGTGGTGTCCATCTTGTTGATGGCAACAATGAGTTGCTTAACACCAAGGGTGTAGGCAAGAAGAGCGTGCTCACGGGTTTGACCATCCTTGGAGATACCAGCCTCGAACTCACCAGTACCAGCAGCAATGATGAGAACAGCGCAATCAGCTTGGGAAGTACCAGTAATCATGTTCTTGATGAAATCACGATGACCAGGGGCATCTGGAAAGGATGTTAGAAAATTGAAAGACAGAAGGCGAAGCAGTAAACAACGTACCAATGACAGTAACATAGTACTTAGGAGTCTCGAACTTCCAGAGAGCAATGTCGATGGTGATACCACGTTCACGCTCAGCCTTGAGCTTGTCCAAAACCCATGCGTACTTGAAGGAACCCTTTCCGAGTTCGGCAGCTTCCTATATGATTGTTAGATACTGTTGAAGGGGTATGTGATGGACGTTGATGTGGTCCAAACATGACATAATTTGGACGTGCCGCACTATGCCACTACTCGCAGATAATTCTTTCGTGCCAAACAAAAAAGTCCGAGCGCACGAATAAAATTCTGCAAGTGGTACAAGAAAAAATCTTTACCCCACCAAGAGGCACAGTGCGATAAGCTTGGGCATTGAGCACCCAGCCTGTACACGAACAAAGAATGCGTAGAAAGAAAGAATGCTCACCTTCTCGAACTTCTCGATGGTACGCTTGTCAATTCCTCCGCACTTGTAGATCAAGTGACCTGTATGTAATGTAAGTTGTTGTTCGTAAGATTCATAGATCGAGTTGGCAGATCTGCAGGCGGGTTTGCTTACCAGTGGTGGTGGACTTTCCGGAGTCGACGTGTCCGATGACAACGACGTTAATATGTGTCTTTTCCTTTCTGCAAAGAAGAAACAAATCAGTAAAGAGTTCATGAGGATATAGATCGAAGAACGAGAGATAATCCTGATGGAAAACTCTGATGGATTGAAAGACTTACCCCATTTTGAAGGTTGTGTTTGGTTATTTGTGGAAGTTTTGTCTTCTTAAATTGAATCTATTGAAAGAAGATAATATTAGTTGATCGATCTTCAAGAAGGTTGATGAAGAAGAAGAAGGAGAAGAAGAAGAGACCGATAGATGGACGGATGGAAAGAATTTAAACTTACTGCACAGGTATGATTACTTGAATCCAGGTATGTGCGACGAAGAAGGAAGAAGAAGAGTCTCGAGAGGATGGCGGGGTTTATAAAAAAAAAGTTCAAGTGTGCGGTAGGCTAAGCGATAGAATTTGAACGCTAGTTAGTGGGGTATAATCATGTGACTCCAATCAAAAGCACAATTTTCAGTCATTTACGGCGGTCTGACTGGTTCGGTGAATATTGAAAGTGGATTGATTTTAATCTACTAAATTCACTCTTTTAATTTATATCTACTGCATCACTACTGTATGACTAGACTACCTAGCTTACTAGGTATTGTATTATGATACTCGAGTAGCTCATGAAAATCATACAAAAAAATCAAAACCTTGAAAGTCAAATAAAGAGGTTCCCAGCAGAAAAAAAGTGAAAAAAGATTCAAAAACGGGCCACAAAATGAAAGTTTTGCACAAAGACAATGAGGTAAATGTGGCGATTGGGATCATTGGGCTCCCAGGATGGCTCAGGCTTACAAGTTACAAGACCATTTCGTTGCTCGAGTACATTAGGTTTTATCTTGACGATACGAAAACCAATCAGTTCCATTCAATTTTGCTCCTTCATGCATCCGAGTGGATTCATTGAAATCAATGTGGATTATTTGGCGGCAACGATCTTTACAAGCGGTTAGTGAATTGCTATCTTGATTGAATCCTTGACTCAAATTTTCATTCATTTTCATATCTTTGGTGGAGGGGCATCCAAATTTAGTGAGGGGCAATCTTGATATCATGCAACTTGATGCAAGAACGGTCTTCATGGCCTCAAGATTTGATCTATTTTGATGAAGTGTCACCGTGTTCTTACTACGAGTGGGTTTTGTTGCATCACCTGCATCCATTCACTTGCAAATTTTCATGGTACGTGAGGAGAAGTATGGAATATCAGTGGATAAATGGGAATTGAAACCGAAGATTATGATGTGAGTTTCGAAAAGAAAAAGAAAAAGTATTCATTCTCCCCACTTATCACCAATCAATCTTATATCTCTTGACATTTCCTGCACAACGAGGCTGGCGTCAGATTATTGAATGGAACTACATATTGCATCCTTGATACGGTGATGGATGTTTTATTTTTCTTTGGACGAACGGTCTGAATCAGTTTTGGAAGTCGAGTATCATCCAAACGCAGTCAAGTCGACGGTAAGCTTATTCGTTCTCTTCAAAGGTGTGCATTGAATGCTGCATTATCTCACAGCAAGCACGAGACAAGATGAAACGAACAAGAAGTGCTGTTTATTGGTGGGGCATGAGTCAAATTACTTACCCCTCAACCTCCCCAATTGTTATCACGATACATTATGAAAAGAACGGGGGAAGAAAACTTGAGGCTGGAAAGATATCCAGTTTTAGGATGAGCTGAACGACGGCAATTCGATGTTTTCTTAATGGATGAAAATGAACCGAATCCATCCACTCAACCCTTTCACTTGGGTGAGCGGGATCTTCCTTTTTACAGATGGGAGCAAAGGTGGGAAAACCAATGCACTTGAAGGTTACTCGGCAGATACAGTCCTGTGACGGTTTCCTCGAGATTCAAATCTCTCGACACAATGACTAGGGAGTAAGTCGACAGGTGAGAGAACACGAGATTAGAGAGATACTTCATATGGTGCTGAGCAGGTAAAGAACGATTTAACGAATTTACATGTGACTAAGACGAAAATGAAGCTACAACCTCAACACCCTCTAGACTGGTTCGGAAATATACAACCTTGACAGGTCTGTCCGATCAAATCATGATGCTTTCAAACACATCTAAGCGGAGCTCGAAATTGTTTGTACTCATCACGAGTCTGCGAACTCGCCATCGCGACTTTGGGTCTGATTGGGTCAACGTAAGTAAATTTGGGACTGCAGATGTACAGATTCCACAGCACTCAACAGAGGATGTTTTAATAAATAGATTTGGAAACAATCGATATGTGGGAAGGCGCAACGCGGAGAGGTGCCCGAGTTCGCGGACGACAGTTCAATGATGGAATTCTCATGAGCTGGGCGTTCGATCTCACCGTCGACGACCCGGATACAATAATAAGTCTGCAGCGAGCTATAGATTAGCTAATTCGAGCTTATGGAGATACCAAATCTTGGAAGGGTCGACAGATGACAATCTGACCACCTTATTATCGTGTCGAGCTTGAGGCTGACAGTTCATGCAATTTCTGGATGGGCTGGCAGATGAGCTTCTAATAATTTACCTCTTCCGAATCTAGATACCAGGGGTTTGAAGAAATCAACAAGAAATCAACAAGTAGTGGTTCGGTGTATACCCATTCCATGAAATGAACACGAATTTACGATTTCGAGGCGAATTCCCGCCCGCTGCGAACACGACTAGCTTCGAAACGAGTTGGCAGCAAAAAACGAATCCACGTCGAAAAATTCTCGAGTCCCCAGATGGCACCTATTGGCACAAAGCAGGGCCCCACGATGCCAACCTCGATTTAAACATGCATATTCATGTCAACAAAACATGGAATAACAGAAATTGCACCAGGAAGCATACCCCGCAGCTGAGAGAGAAATGCATCCAACAGCGCAGGTGCAATGCAGGTGGCAATAAGGAGAACAAAATTCTCACTGGTGTTGTAAAGGGCCTTGGCAGTGTGCGAATGCTACATCCATGATACCGGGCACAGTCTTAAACACGGCATTAATACATCAGGTCCCTACGACATTACATACGAACGTTGACGAACTGCCCCTTCTCCTCAATCCTACGGAGTGCCGAGTCAGCATCTGGATCTTTCATACTAGTTTATCAGCCTTTCAGCCTGAATTTGGAAGAAGAGAGGACTGTGGTTCTCATGGCCTGCTATTGGTGAGCCGCAGCAACAACACCGGCAGTGGCTAGGATGAAAACCAACGACTCGAAGAAACAGCCAATGTCTTGAGATATCAAGTCAGCTTGCTGATATACACAATATTGTTCAAGTGTCTAAGCTAGGTGGTTTCTTCACTTCTTTATGCTAGCCTCACCAGTCTTGTTTTTCAACTTGTCGATTCAGTTTTGTCTTCGCTCTCCACTCGTCATTCTACTTATTCATGAGCCTCCATTTTACATGCCATATTCGCACTGTTTTTTTGAGCTCGAATCTTTCGTTGCATATCTGCTTCAGGGTTTCACGCTTGGGAACTGCTGAGGATTAGGTTTGCGAAGAGAAGGAAGCACGATTCTGGGGGGTTTTGCTACGCTCTCATACATGCGGAATTACAATGTGGTGGGTCTGGGAATGAGAATTCTGGTATAGTATCTGGCCTACACAATGACATGTATTGTCTCGATTCAGATCACTCCTTCGCTAGGTCTTGTTGCTACATGAGGATTATTGCAGTGGAGCCCACTTGTTAAGATGCGGGTTGAACTGCTACAAATTCCAACGTCGCAAATGACAGAACCGTATACATAGTCTTTCATATAGCAAAACGGCAGTTACAATGATATGAGAATTACAATTCGATAATCTCTGGCACGCAGCTGAGGGCTTCTCATGGCCGTAATACGGGATTCCTCAAAACAATATATGAGACGGAACCGGAAGATAGGTATACTCATCCACTGGGTAGATAACTAAATTGAAAACATATCGGGACACGTACAAATACTTTGTTTAGTGACAGGATCTTTCCTGCGCCTCTCAATGCGAGTACATACACCTTGAATGTTCATGTGAGTACCTAGTAGTCTCCTAGCAACACAAGCGCAGAGTACAGAGTAAGCAATTCTCCGATACAATCCAATTTCCCATTCATCAACAGCTGGTCTTATCAAGAAGTAAGTAAGGAACATGTAGAAGCACCGCCGATCCCCTCCTCTCTAGCTAAGTACTCTCACTATTTCTTCTCCATGACTCCTTTTCCGGCTTCTCTCCACCGATCCGAACTCTCCCTTTCTGTGAACTATCTTAAATGGTTAAAAGTTCGTGTTTATTTATTCTATTCTATGCTATCCAATCACTTATCCATACCATACACTGTCGTGGAAGATATGTGGAGGGTACGATGAATTACATTAGCTTACCAGACCAAACTTCCCCAACAGCGCAGCGTGTTCAAGCTTCGAGTGATGAGTGAGATCCACAGAGTAATCGCGAATTCGAGTGTGTACAAACTGCCTTTGAGCTACAGCTCAACTTTCACTGCTGTGTATGGAGACGCTATGGTTTTGTGAAACGGAATGCGGTATCTTGGAGTTTAGTATGGGTGATATGAATGATATGAGTAGTGATATTCCATCCCATTTCCACACAACACAACATAACACAATATCTATAAAACTAACCTCTCATATTTTTAATATATTTCACGACCAGGAAAACTAACTCATAGAATATCTCTGCTCCTGTACCATGGTCACCGATTCTGCATTAATAATTTCCTCGCTATTTCTGGGGGAGGGGTTCAGAATAAATAAATACATCGGGTTCTCCACTTTGAGATTTTCGATATGATGAGGGGTTTTGGCGCATGTCATTTTATATACATCTTTTGGAGTCGATCGCTTTGGATGGGGGAGGGAGGAGTGAGATGTATTGAAGTTTTCGGAATGGGAGGAGAAGGATTTTGCGTGGATGAAAAAAAGGGGGGGGAGAGATGGATTCTTTTGGTGGGATGGAAAGGGTGATAAGGTGGGTGTATAGGGTTGGGATGTGAGATGTGTGGAGGTGAAGATGATGGGGGAATTATGGAGAGTGCGAGTTTTTAATGGATTTGTGGATGGTGATTGCTTGTTGGATTTGGGATTTGGAATTCGAAATTTGCTTGATGGGCGGGATGGGCGGTTCAGTGGGATTCATAGATATAGAGAAGAGAGATGTTCGTTTTCATTTTCATTTGCAGGTGATGTTTATTGGAAAACTGCGGGTGGAGCTAGAAAGATGTTTGAGGTGTAGACTATTATTTTAAGTTATAGTGTCATCATGACACGAATTAATCATCACTTCTTTCTTTTTCCTCAAAAACTCAAGGCTGGGGTTTGGAGAGTGAGTGTGCGAGAAGTTGTATTTTCTGAAGTGGATTTGTACTCTTCATTGTGGGCTTGGATTTGCTGTTTTGGGAGGGCGGTAGATATGAAACGATGCGATGCGAACCCAAGTGTTTTAGAATCTGTAATGGTTTTCGAGGTAGAACATGGCTCTTTCGGAATCTAAATGGAAAATGTCAGCTAAACGCTTTGTGAACTTGGATAGTAGAGATAGAGATAAAAGATGTACCTCAAAGAATTCACCACCAACATCCTGTTGGTCATGATGAGTATAACACCCTGAATGATAGTTGTGGACGGGCAATCAGCGGAGCAAAGCAAGCTGGAACTATAAATCTATGAGTACTCATCTCTCGGTTCTGAAAATTATTAAACTTACCATCACTACCATCTCCCAGCCTTTCCTGGTATAAAGAACGTATTTGCTGGTGTTGATCGTGGTAGACTATTCCAGAAATGTCGCTGGCAAGGTTCCGCAAGGGAAGACATGCCTTGGAAGAATGATCAACGCCGACGCCCCAGCTGGACTGTCAATAACAGCAATAGTAAAAGTTTGCATGAATGCTCGCTGAGCCCATGAGCTGGTGCTCTGAGAGCGGCGTCGGCGTTGCTCGGCGTTGCTCGGCGCAGAGATGTTGTGTCCTGGTTTATGTTAGCATAGGTGCAGAATCATATATCATTATTTGATAACTTGCCAACATCCCGAGCCTTCTCCTGCTTCCCCGTAGGGGAATTATCAGTTAGGATATTTTGACGGTTTGGAAGTCGTCGATGATTGCTAGAGGGCTTGCTGGTGTTGATCGTGGTATGTCGTTCCATTTGACTTGGGACTTCTATGGCGGGAGAAACTTGTGCGGTGTTTTCCTGGCCTTCCATTCCGATTGTGCTTGCTGGTGTTGATTGTGGTATGAGGTAGTTCTGTAGTATGCCAAGATAAGGATGTCAAGATTCGGAAGTTTGACATCGCGATTGATGGCAGATCAGTGATGACCCTTTTACCTGTTCATGGATCAGTATTGCAGTTCTCTAGACCCACTGGTATTGATGACTCACCTCCAACTTAATCGTTCAAAGCTATTTAGATATAGCCAACCTTGAACACGTAGCAGGTAAACGTCATTCATAAAGCTTTCAAAGTACCAAGCACATCCTCTACCAATGAGCCAGGGAGCTTTATTTTTTGACTTCACACAAGATCTAGCACATCCTTCAGACCAATGCAACCATTGAGGGGTTGTACATTGTTCACACGAAGCAATGAATGTGCACACAAAATTCACATTTTGATATGAGAGGAAGCAACACCATCTCAAACATAGTCCAAGTATTTGCTATCCACAGCGCGCATTACGGAACATAATGGCAGTTGGCTTCATATAAAATAAGGAACTGCCATTAAAGATGAATGTACTGTATATTAACCACCTGTGAGACACTTATTCGTAAGGAAAGACCAGCACTGTACATTCTCTCATGATATGGGCGCAACAATTCATGAAACTTCATGGAGTATATTCATACATCAAAAGAGAAGAACGTC
Source organism: Botrytis byssoidea (assembly GCF_014898295.1). NCBI lineage: Eukaryota > Fungi > Ascomycota > Leotiomycetes > Helotiales > Sclerotiniaceae > Botrytis > Botrytis byssoidea. The sequence continues at coordinate 1,856,102 of NW_024065844.1, forward strand.
CATCGTGATATCAATAACACTTACATGCCACAGTGGATGTATATGCATCACCAATATATAACCACCCGAATGCATGATCATCAAGTCAAAATTTTTGAGAAGGAGTTTGATATTAGTTCTTGTGTAGACTTCTGCTTCCTTCGAATTATTACATTCCTGCTCCCATATCTCACTCCTTCTGGCGGCAGAGATAGGTCTGGAAGTTGTCGAGATATTGCTGATTTCGTCCACACATTCGAGGTAGGGTACTGTAAGCAGGTGGTCAGCAGCTACTCAAATCAGTATTTGATGAGATCGAGGATCAGCGCTTGATAAATTTCTCTTGAACACAGACTAGGATGAAAGATGACCTACACAGAAATTCTGCTGATATAGTGTTCGTATCTTGCTTCTGGCTTGATTTTGCATCTTGAAGGAGAAGTAGAGTTGAAATGGAAAAAGCTTATGAATGCCATTGATATGACAGAAGAATTGCCCTCAAGAATCATTGCAGACCTTCACATGTTATCTGATACGATTAGCTGAGCGCATGGCGAAGAAGGTATCAAATATGCTCACCTGAAACCGCAGATAACTCAAGAATTTGTGATTCGATGGTGGCCTGGTCTGCCATTAAATCAGCTGCTCCATAAAACTACCATAGTCCATACGAAGATGAAGATGATCAAAGTGCGCAAGATCAGAAGAATATCTAACGCATATTCTGGTGGTTGAAGTCTTCGAATTATTGCAATCGACTCCATGATGAAGAGAAGAGGGTTCGAAAAGAGTTTTCAAGTATAGAAGGTAGGTGGACAAAAGTGTTGCGACTATATAGGTCGTCCTCTGAATCATGTAAAGAAGAGAGAACTTGACAATAAAATAAAAAAAGCAATTGAAAAATGAACACAAACTTCAGAGTTAGGGCAGGAGGAGTAGAAGATTAAGATTTTCAGAATTACGCGAGGCTGAGAGGCATAGCTCTATTCTATTGTACTTGGCGGCTGTCAGTCTTTTTTTGTAACTGAGGACTAGAGGCCTGGATTTGGATTATATAAATAAATGAAGATGCTCAAACATCTGCCCAAAGAATCCTCTGCCACTTGAAAGTCCATGTGCCATTTTTCCCCCGATGAATAAATCATCAAGACCATTTTCCCTAATGTGAGAGTTCAAAAAAAAGAGAATTAGAGAGCCTTTTGCTAACCAGGTAGTTTGGAACAAACATGATGAGGCGATATTACCCTTGGAAGTCGAAGTTCGACAGGGGCCTTTTCAAGATTAAAATTAGAAGCTGAAGGCTGGAGGATTCAAGGTCAGTTATAACATTGACACGTTTGAAATTCGCTTCCAAGCAATGGGAAACAGACAATAGATGAACCGCAGTCTGAAAAGTCAATAGATGGGTAGATAAGGTGAGGATAGCCCCCAACAACCCTAGGTCCTCTGATCACATCAAAATGTTAGCTATTATCCAAACGATATCAGACAAGAGAAGCCTACTGGGTAGGTGAGTGTTGATTTTGCTAATTATCTATTGGAAGGCAATAGGAGAGTGTTTACAGGATTCAGTAATATTAGATAAATAAAGCAAAAAAACAGAAGAACGATTCCTTTCTAACTCATGGGTCCTTCCTGGCGATGTCTGATCTTACTCCTGGTGATAATGTATACAGCTGAAAGGCCCTTGACTAGATTATCAATCACATCACTAATGTTGAAATAATTCAATCAAAGTATTGAGATACATTAGTCCATCATCAACTAACTCATTGGTAGATGTCAAACAGCCAATAATGTTGACAAGAGAGCCCAAGAGTTACAGTGTATCCTACAAACTTCAGACAAAACAACTAACAGCATATAACAAAGATCAAACTTTCATTTTGAAAACTTTATCTCTGTACTTTGCCTAGAATACAAGCATGATTATCAGTGTTTTGACGTTCTTGAACTTTTCAGTGAGGCAAACGAGTTGTTGAAGCAAGAGTTTACCCCTATTTGAGAACATGCATATAACAGCAAATTCAAGAATTTTATGAAACTTAGCTTGATCTTTCTGAGGAGTTAGTATCTTTAACTTCTCACTTCTAAAGAGATCATCCAACTAGTCAGTGGGTTCATGTTCATGAAGGGTTCATGCTAGAAGTAACATTCACATGAAAATAAGCTCTTCTCGTTTAATTGTTTCCCCGAGCCCCGATCATTCACACGTGATATATCTCTCCACATTCGCTACATCATTGTCAATCCATGTTAACTACAATGTTTTGGCCAGAACAACTACATAATCTAATTGATAATTGCTTCCTCGAGAGATTTTAGGGAGTATTTGTACCTTCCCTTGAGGACTCGAAATTTCAATCTCAATTTTTCAACTTTTCTTTCGCTCTCTCACAAATCTGAGCCCCACCTCTTTCCAACCAAAGTTCTTGAAACTTGGGCGGGAAGGTACTGTCGGGCATTCGAGCTTGGCCAGAAAGTTGGCATTTACCCCCGAAGGACTTGCTCGTTGGCACACAACTCGACACTGTGACTGACGCAGCAGAAAATTGAGCTTGGGATAACAGAAAAACGCCGACAATGACGGACCCCATTGAGTCAACGTAAGTAGGAATTATTAAATTTGATCATGCCGCGGGAAGCGCTACCCCCTCTTTCTAGGTCTCGAATGACTTCGGGCGTTATTGTGAACAGTGGCAACCTGCTAATACTTATATTCTTAGTCACAAACGGAGTAAATCATCTGCTTTATCCCTTCTGCGCAGCAGGAGAGAGGGAAAGGATGACGAGAATTTAGAATATCAACCCCCGATGTCTCCCGCGACCACGGCACACTCTCCCACGCTTCCAGCTGCGCCATTCCAGCCCACTCTCGGACATTCTTCGAAAAAGTCGACCAGTGCGACAGGACTCATGAGATCAGCTTCTAATGTCCATCCGCGGAGCACGGCTACTTTGTCACCCGACAAGACGATGTCCATCGAGCAGACTGTTCGAAAGTTCAAGATATTTGAGGCATTAAAGAATGGCGATACAGCAGCGATATCAAAGGCAATCCGTGAGTCCGACGGTAGTCGAATGAGCATCTCTAGTTTCGCAACCGTTTCAACCAATTTGGAAGACACCACCATCCTGCACTTAGCTATCCAATGTGCCGAACAACAAGTAATCGAGTATGTGTTATCTGATGGAGCGGGAACAATCGATGTCAATGCGAAGGATCGTGATGGGAACACGGCTCTTCACCTTGCTGCAAGCTTAGGTCGTGGCCCTATTGTACGCTTGCTTCTTGGACAGCCCGGTATCAACGATTCTTTACCAAATTATGCGGGTCGCCTACCTCTTGACCTTGCTCGAACACCCGATATTTTCCAGCAACTACAGCTTTCTCGTTCAATGTTTGTGGATGGTAAAATAAAGCAAATACATGAACTGGTTGCGCACGGAGACTACAAGACATTGGGTGAAATCTTGGAGGAACCTCGAGTCAAAACAGTCTTGGATATCAATGGTGGAGAATTCACTTCTGACCCAATCACGGTACAAGCTGGTGGCACTTTACTGCATGAAGCGTCCAGAAAAAAGAATATTGAGCTCATACAAGTGTTGCTGTTACATGGTGCTGATCCGTTCCGTCGCGACCGAAAAGGAAAATTGCCGCAAGATTACACAAAAGATGATGCAACCAAAGCTATGTTGAAGAAGTCTCCTGCTGCAGTTGCCGCTCAAAGAGGAATTCAGGAGAAAGCTGTTCTCGGGAATGTATCTCAGCAAGGAGCAGTCAATGCCAACCCGTCAGATGCACTAGCTGGAAAGGAGGGTCGAGAAATGCAAGGCTATCTAAAAAAGTGGACAAATTATCGTAAAGGTTATCAATTACGTTGGTTTACCTTGGAAGATGGCATTCTAAGTTATTCCAAACACCAGGACGATGCCGGGTCTGCTTGTCGAGGTGCAATTAATATGCGCATCGCGAAGCTCAACATGGATCCTACAGAGAAGACCAAGTTCGAAATCATTGGAAAATCATCCGTCAAATATCATCTTAAAGCAAACCATGAAGTTGAAGCTAAAAGGTGGTTTTGGGCGCTGAACAATTCTATACAATGGACTAAAGATCAGGCCAAGGAAGAGGAAAAACAAGAGGCAAAGAGACTAGAACTGCTACAGCAAGCGAAAGATCAATCTGGCAGTGGATCCAAGGAAGCCTTTGACAGCAACGGTCTCAACGAGCCATCTCTTGTCTATACGGACTCACGCCGTGAGAGCATTCAAGGTAGCAGACTTCTACCACAGACTAGCCTCAGCAGGATTACAAGTCCACGAGTCGCATTCACTAGTATTGCCGGTAGTGTTGGCGATGAAGAAGAAACTAATTATGGATCATACAACCCAAGCTTCATCGGCGATGGAAGTAGAATACCAAGTCACATTGGAACAGGACCTGTTGATGGAGATGATGATGATGAATATGGAGATGGTTCTAGTGAGCACGAGATGCCGGCAAGTAAGGATGCTTTTGAAATCACGGCTCAATCTGCTCGACTGCAACTCGAACTCATGGGACAAGTCAATGCAGCTTTACAAGTAGAGCAATCCAGAAATCCAAACCTCGTCATCTCTGACCCAGTTGCAAACCAAGCAACTGCGACATATGATTCGGCCATTCGTAATCTCAAGGGTCTTGTTGGCGATCTTTTAAAAATTTCCAAAGATAGAGATGCATATTGGCAACAACGTCTTGATCGGGAAGAGCATATGCGAAGGATGTGGGAAGAAAGTATGGCTCAAGTCGCCCGTGAACAGGATGAATTAATGGCTCGTATGGGCGAATCTGAGGAAAAGAGAAAGATGACAAAACGAGCACTTCGGGAAGTCACTCGATCAGCATCTAGACCAGCTAGCAGAGGCGAATTAGCAGCAAGAGCTGAGATAGATGAGGCTCTTGATGATGTTTCTCTCAATGATGACGGGACCGCTCCCTTAAGACATGTAGCGACTAGCAAAAGCTCATTACGACAGAAATCGATGGCTGAAGGTATCCCTGATATGTCTGATTCGGACTCGGATGAAGACGACGAATTCTTCGACGCCGTTGATGCCGGCCAGGTCGAAGTTGTCAAAGCTCTACCGCTTTCGAGCCCTGCTGTAGGTGAAACTGAAAAGGTAGAGGAGGGTAAACTTGTGAAGGCTGGGGGTCTAGACATCAGTTCTGCTTTCAAGGGATACGAAAATGGCGTAAGAACTCGTCTAAAGATGGATGCTGATGATCGTCCAAAGATCTCTCTATGGGTATGTATTTGAGCTCGTCTTATTCCGACATCACTAATATTTTTCAAGGGTATTCTTAAATCTATGATTGGCAAGGACATGACTAAAATGACACTTCCTGTGTCTTTCAACGAACCGACGTCATTACTGTATCGATGTGGTGAAGATATGGAATATGCAGATCTTTTAGATATTGCAGCAGATCGAGCAGACTCCATAGAGCGCATGGTATATGTTGCTGCTTTCGCCTCAAGTGAGTATGCATCGACCATTGACAGAGTTGCAAAACCCTTCAATCCCCTTCTTGGCGAAACTTTCGAATATGTTCGTCCTGATAAGAATTATCGCTTCTTCATCGAGCAAGTCAGTCATCATCCACCAGTTGGTGCTGCTTGGGCCGAGTCTCCTAAATGGACCTATTATGGAGAATCAGCTGTGAAGTCTAAGTTTTATGGAAAGTCTTTCGATATTAATCCTCTCGGCACTTGGTTCCTTAAGCTTCGTCCTACATCTGGGGGGCCAGAAGAATTGTATACCTGGAAGAAAGTCACATCTTCCGTCGTTGGAATTATAACCGGTAACCCTGTGGTCGACAATTATGGGCCAATGGAAATCAAGAACTGGACAACAGGTGAAGTTTGCAACGTTGAATTTAAGGCTCGAGGTTGGAAGGCTTCTAGTGCTTATCATATCACTGGTAGAGTCAATGATGCGAACGGACAAACTCGTTTCAGTCTTGGTGGTCGCTGGAACAGTAAAATTTATGCTCGTTTCACACCTGGTTATGAGGCAACTGTCGAGGAACCTAAATCCGGTTCTTCTCACCGCAGAGGCAGTGTCAATGATCCAAGCCAAGCATTTTTGGTCTGGGAAGCTAATCCACGCCCAGCTGGTATCCCATTCAATCTGACTCCTTTCGTTCTCACATTCAATGACATCAATGACAACCTTCGTCCTTGGTTGCCACCAACGGATTCTCGATTGAGACCTGATCAGCGTGCTATGGAAGATGGCGAGTACGATTTAGCTGCTACTGAGAAGAATCGCCTTGAAGAGAAACAACGTGCTAGACGATGTGAGCGTGAACAGCTCGGTGAAGCTTTCGTTCCTCAATGGTTCGAGAAATCGAAATGTCCAATAACTGGAGAGGAATACTGGGCTTTCAACGATAAATATTGGAACGAACGAGAGAAGGCTGCTACTGGAGAAGCATGGACAGGCGTTGAAGATATTTTTAATGATGTAAAGGAAGAGGAGTGATCGTGATTAGATGAAAAGATAGGGAAGGGTGTAGGATATCTGAATGTAAAGTATAAATCTTCTTCATAGCTTTTGCTTTTGGCAGGCCAAACTTTTGGCGATGAGCTGGGCGGTTTACCATGAGATGCAACGATACACAAGAGAACACGTACATAAATACCTAGAAGTTAGCGGGCTATCAGCCAGCCAGCCAGTTAGTCATACACCATACATATCATTCAAATCAGGTCAAGAAGTCTTGGCACGTGTGAACATGGTGTAAGAGCGGAGAAATAATATGATTTAAGCATGCAGCTCGCAGGATTCGATCTACAGTATGTTGTTAGCTTTCCATTGTTTGGATTGATTTGGGGAATTGAATTGCACTTACCAAACAAGTCCAGATATTGCGCCCTCCGGCAGCTTTACGAAGAGCCTGATTTTCAACACATTAGCTTGATTTCTCGAAAGGGTAGCGTTGATTGTCCGTCAAGATTAGGATAGTTGAGGGGTATTGTACTTACCCGAAGGCAAAGGAGAGGCGAAAAGCACGACAGCAGAGGAAGCAAGCTAAATCAGAGTTTAGCGTTGATCAGTATATCTTCCCAGTTGTTCATATAGATCGGGATAGTCGTAAGTCGTTGTACTGACCAGATGGACCAGGAGTGGCGCAAAGTCTAACGACAGCTTAATAAACCTACACGGGAGGTTAGATTTGAGATCCAAGTCCGCGGTCTACTACTTGATTGAACTAGCCACTGGAGGATATCGTACTAACCAGAAGGAACGACAGAACGGCGGCAGCAGCGACAGTCTCAACTACTTATATTAGTGGTCAGCCTTTATCTTTCCACACCTGTTGATTGTTCGAACAGATTGAGGTAGTTTGGGGTATCAAACTGACCCAAGGTAAACAGAGTGGGGCAGGGTGGCACCGGAGATCTAAATTTTCTAGATTGGAGGTTAGCGCTGCTCTGTATACCTGGTCCGTTGTTCAAATCTATTACGGACATTGGGGTCTAGCGTACTTACTCGAAGACCGCAGAGCACCGGAGAAGGCGACGGCAGTCTAAACGCGCTATATTGAGAGTCAGTATCGAGCGCTGTATATCTGTTGATTGTCCAGGTAGAGGTGGTGGTTTAATACGTACTTGGCGAGGAATGGAATAGCTCATATACCGTTTGGTATAATCCCCGCTGGGGTCGTCTTTGTCATCGTCTTTGTCTTCCCGGCGGCGTTTCTTGATTGCTAGACAATCGTTTAGTCTTATTGTTCCATATTACATCATACATTCAACGGAGGTTGTGGTTTGACGACTTACTTGGCTCGTCGTCTGGGAGAGAGAAAGGCAATTCCTCCTCCTCCTCCTCCTCCTCCTCCTCCTCCTCGGTGGGATCCGAGGCTCCTGCGGTGCCGTAAATCGGACAGCCCTCTCTCCAAAGAAAGTTATCGCCCTTGGCCCGAAAGCCCATATTTCTTGCCGCCTCTCGCCAATCAAGGCTTTTGTCTCTCCTATATCATGCGCATTAGCTTTTACTTGTCAATCTCTGATTGATTTTTGTTGAATACGTACTCTTCTTGCTCCTTTTTGGAGCGCGCAGCCTGGACCATTGCTTTTTTCTTAGCAGGATTGGCGGCCTGCCACTCCTTGCTACTCTTGACGCTCTTCTCTGTACGGCAGAGGGCTTGATTGAGATTTCCCGCATGGTTCCGATAAACCACGGAATGCCTTTGGCTTCGCACTCTAACGTGCGATTGGATATGTTACGGGGCTCGCAACTGGCGACAACTGTGGTGGTAGCGGTGGTGCTGCTGCTGCTGCTGCTGCTGCTGCTGCTGCTCGCGGCGGCGGCGACAAGGTGAGTAGACGCCTTTTTGCCCTTGGCAGGGGCTTTTACAACCTTCTTTGGTGGCATGGTGGCTTTAATGGCGATGGTGTCTTTCTTTGATTATAAAATGCTCGATTGATGGTATTGATTGCAGAAAGTATTTCTGCTGTTGATCCGTTTGACGAGAGGAAAGGAAGCGCAGAGAAGGCACAAATTTGGACGAGACATTACTTACCTACATGTGGGCCAACAAGGCTGCATTTCCGTCTATCTAAAAAGCGGCTATTTCTGGCAGTGGAAAGATACTTGACAGTGAAGGCTCAAGATCAAGAAGTGAATACTTGAAAATTAAAATTCTTAACTCTTGAATTTTATTTCTATCTATTGTGCGATGGTCAAGGCCTAATGAGTAATCTTTGACAATAATACACCTAGCATCAGTCCATTGTTTAGATGCCGGCCTCGTTCAATACTCGTGGGTAGAGGACGATCGAGACTGAGCATAGGGTGGCTTTTATTCTCTATATCTTCCATGTACTTGCCGCACCACACGAACAGTTGTACCCCTTAGCAAAAGCAAAAGGTTTGCCAGCATCTACGTTCACATATATTCACCTATCCTGGCTATCGAATTTTTGAATGCTTGAGCTCTATAACCTCGAATTCGAAACTGGTGAGCTAGAAGAGTTACGTTCTAGGAGGAAATAGACAGTCTGAAGTTCGAACCTCGAAGGCGGGCTGCTGCTATGTAGGATACCTGCGTTATTTACATCTCGGTCTATTCGCAAACGATGTGAGTTGTTCACTGGCTGGAGGATTGATTACAAGGACTGAAGCTGCGGCGTTCCAGTATTTTATTCAAACGCATAAAGGATCAGAACCGCGGTGCAGGGGACATGCAGAATAACGACACGAGAACCGATCTCTTATTTACTATTAGAAGACTCCTGGGGTTTTCGAGGTCACAAAGGAAGGCAAGAAAACTGCAAAGACGGCACAAAAAGGACAGAGGAAAATCCGAGGGAAGAGGCGGCAAACTGTCCAATTTTACAGCGATGTTAAAGGCGCAATTAGTAGGGCGATGAATATCCTAGAAGAGGGTATAAAGAATTGCGATTTTGAAAGACTCATGACTTTTACAATTTGAGTGGCACCGGAAGCAAGTCATCGATACTGGGTAAGTGGTGGTCTGATAGGAGCATTTTTGGGGAAGGTGCAGTTGTAATGAAGTAGCGGCGGAGTAGAATCATGAAGATTGGAGCATAAGATGGCATCGTTCAATATGTTGATGAGCACAAAATCAAGAGAGCGTGGTTATGCATTATGAACATATATCCATTGAAAGTTTGTGCTATCGACATGATACCTTTATTGATAGGAGCTGAGTTGATGGGCGTCAAAAGCGCTATAACAGGACCTGATTCTTTCCATCCATTCTATCGATCAGCATAAGTATGAGATCGAAACTTTGAGCGTTTTCCTGCTCTCGAGTTCATCATTAACATAGTGTATACATTCTTTGAAGATTCATAGTATACATAGCCTAATTTCTTGCCCCGGATACAAGTAATACTACACTTCCCAATTGCCTTCTAATATCTTCCCTCTCAACATCATGTGTATCTTCAACAGCTCCCCACATACCGGTCTGCCAGTCTACCTCTAAACTTGCAGCTTTGGCCGCCTCCTCTACACCAAATTTCTTCTCAGCAGCTTCATCTCGTAAATGCGCCAACTCAGCACTCCATTCTACTACTAATCGTGCAGCTCCAAGTAAACTCTTTCCAGCCAACACACCTCTCTCCAATCCTGCAAGCTCGAATGGAGGTAATCCAGAAACCCATCCTCTTACTATATCCTTGGTCATTTGGGGTTGACTCTTAGGTACGATACTATCCGCATCTAAGACTGGAATAAGTTCTACCCCAGGCCATACCTTCTCAGACAAGAACTGAATAATAGGCTCTGCAGATTTCCTTTGAATGCTTCGCAGACTCTCTACTCTATCAACATGTGTTTCATATCCTGGTGGATCTTCAGGTGCTTCAGGCGCCCAGCACAAAAGTGAATCGGTATCGAGATATCGCATTACGGTTGTAACAATATGAGTCCTGATTAAGTCTCCCCCCTCCTTTTCTTCATCTATAATATCGAGAGCGCGGTTCACGAGTGAAGTCATCGGTATAAGGTGAGTCTTCAAAGCTTGTTGTGCAGATACAAGTAGATCCCATTCAAGGGCGATGGCAGATGCCAAATGTGGTTTATGATGTGGTACTGTGAGGATATCTTTGGAAGGTCTTCGGAGAGCTCGTTTGTCAAGGAATATTTGTAAACCCTCTGCGTTCTCAACGCTGATTAGCGGATTTGTTATTTAAGATGAAATAGGGAATTGACAAATGTTACCTTCCGTATCCTGTACATTAACATCCTTCCAGAACCTCTTGAGTTTCGCAGTTCCACCACCTTTACCATTAGCTACAGCTCTCATATCTTGGCCCTTCTTAAGTAGCTCTGCTTGCTTCCTCTTCCTTGCGACCCTAATATCGACATGCTCGGCACTGGGAGTTGGCGCGGCTGGTGGCGGGCCAGATGCTGTGAATGCCGCAGGCGCAACTGTTGCGGGCGAAGGTGGTGTTGTGTGGATACATCGTTTGCTCAATGGAGCTAAACTTTGACCACGAGAGATTCGTAGGCCTTTCAAGCCATTTACCACCGGTAGTTGACTAATGCGCTTCATTTTTACAGAGTGCTCACAGGGAGTGAGGATTGCTTAGAAAATAAGTCGATATTGAGCTTGATGCGGCTATGCGGCCGCTTATTGCATTTTTGCCGCATCACGTGTTAATGAATCCCAAGATCAATCTTTCACTCTTGCTATCTCTGCATCAGAAATCAATCATTACCTCAATCGAGATTTAGATGATAGTTAGCATTTCGGAGTACCATAATCAGAGCAAGCTATCTGGATGTCAAGAGGGAAAGCGTACAGGTCGAGATTATGTATTGGGTCTTGCGAGTTTTTCAATTGTTTTCCCCGTACAAATTGGGTCGGGGCAATCATTCACCCCTTCCTCAGACTCGATTAGTTTCGAGCCCATCTATGGGCAGCTCTTGCCAAATCTCATGAACTTGTCGCTTTGATACCAGTCGAAGTTGCTTAACGAGTAATCTATCACAGATACTCTTTGCCAGATGCAAGTGCCCTCTCATGAATGTGGCTTCGTGCTTGCGACAACTTCCCGCCATTGATTCGATGCTCTCAATCTCACAATGACTTACATCCTGTATTTTCTATGATATTTTGTTGCCCATATACATATGTAATGATGTCGATAGTGAGCTATTAAAGTCTAGGTAATTCCGACCATGATGCGGAATAGGACTTAGACTTTCGACTATTGAACCTTAAAGTTCATCTTCTCGTCTCCTCCAGTATGGAAGGCTTTTGTTGCAAGTCTGTTCCAGAGTACAGGGGTTTCCCAATGCTCTTCCTTTACCACTTATCAAATCCAGCTTATTGTCAGATATTGTTAACGATTGCGAGCCTTTATGCTACCTGAGGAATCAGAAATTATACATAACCATTAGGCTAAAACCACAACTCAAATTATTTCTAGCTATATTCCACGAATCGTATAATAACTCTTCCCCTGCATTTCCAGATGAAACAAAAAAATAAATATATTTTGAGGTTCGGTCATATTGGACCTATACTTCCCGTTGGGTGAACTGAATACTCTAAAGAAACCTTACCATAAGACTATTATCGAATTCTACTAATTACTGCGATACATCTTTTAATCCCCTAGTCCTCCGACACCTGATTACTTGGAGTCTATATACCAGTAACAACGATTTCATTGCTTGAATGAGATATGCCATTCCTCTCCGATATTTCACACTCTACTATTCCAATCATCAGCTATTCCGAACCAATCTAAAAGACATGGAGAAACTCTTCCACTACTGTTTAACTGTAGCCCTGAGCCATGTGTCATATAATTCATGATTCTGATACTTCCAAATTCTTTCCATCAAGAACAGTATTTGCTTCGATTGGCGTTCCAAAGCACCTCCTTCTGGACCTCTCCTTGAAAACTGGTTTGGTAGTCGTCATTATACCTTCCAAATGAAATGGTCAAAGTCTTGCATCGATTCCTTCCTCTTGATTCTACTTACATACTAGTTTATATTACTTCCCTCCAGCAGTCACAGTCTTATTTACACAACACACTCACTTGACAGATAATACAACGATAACTCACGGCGAATTCGCATACATCATAACTAGACATCAGAATTACTCGACAGAAATACACTGCAGCATTTATATACTAGTATCAAACTTCAAGAGGTATTCTCATCCGTTTACTCTGAATATGTGCTTGGCTCATGATACAAGGGTGAATGTTGAGTCGATTATACTGGCAAGAATGCCTAGTCTCTTTGAAAGGGTTGGTCGTAGAGATGGTGTGTTACAAGGGACTGCAGTTCAGAACTTCTTCTCTAATACACCATTTAGACTTTATTGTCCGCGATTTCGTCGATTCCAACCCACTCGATTTGAACAACCCCCAGGAAGTCAAAGCCGCCCAGATGGGAACTGCAGAGTTCATGGCCAGCACTGTAATTCAACGACGGCAAGGCTGGATGAGAGCTGCAGAATTCGATCGCCCCCCATCCCTCCAAAGAGTACCAGGCTGGAATACTCGAAATTACAATAAGATCGGATTTGAGGCTATACACGTAAACAGTCCGGACTACTTCCTTGGACACAGAAATTGGTACCGACATATATTATTCTTCCTCATGACGCAGCAATACCTTCACGCGCAGATTTTTTCAAGATGACGGAAGTTGTGGTTAAGTTTATACCACCTATCAGAGTTTCAGAACGTTCTTCAGAATTAGCAAGCCTGACAGGAAGGTGGTCCGAGACTGATAGAATCCTTATTTTTCGGCACGACTTGCATTCGTCGATGTATACTCATGGGCCTCGTGTGAGACACTATAAAGATGGGGAGCCTACGATTGAAGGTCTCTATTTTTGGGATTGCGCATCAGCTTTCGTGAAAGTCACTCTCAGGAAAGATTCTGACTCTGTTGTATAACCATTTTCTGCTGAACATATAAGCAACGATCGGTTAGAGATGGATTCTAAAGCTTGAGAAAACGGCAAAGTATACATTATAATGATTGCATCTGCAATCCAAGCGATTAATACTAGTTTAAATTTAAAAGAGTATCCAGCATTAATCTGAATTTGCACTCATTTTGTGGGGGTAAGAATATCGGAATGTCTACTGTAATCAGGTATCGAACAATCAACCGATCTAACATTTAACATCCAACATCTAATAATCCAGTGAGTAGATACTTATGACAATGCCGTCAACGCTCCGGTTTCTATACAGCGGATTTGGACAACTCCAGCTTCCAACCCGACAAGGAAACAATCTTGATTTCTCAACTTCTCCACAGCATTGGAAAAACTCTTGAATAGCAGGTGCACCCGCTCACTATTAGCTCTCTCATTTTAAATATTTGGATGCCTCTCAAAATCCACATCTTTGAACTATCAAGCCATTCTCGAGGATTCAATACTTTGAGTTCACTACATCCTTCCTCTCTGCGCCAGAAGTTCCGGGAACCTTCAAGAAATATTGTTGTGGTAGTCTTATCTTAGTATATCCATACCGTCTAGTAAGTTCATCAACTGTTTGCATGGACTCGGATGTAATAATCTTTCTAAAAGCCTTTGATACCGTATTGATGTCTTTGACAAAACAGTCTTCAGGTCTAGAAAGGATTGAGCTGAGCCTTCTGAGACTGGGGAAAAAGTTTCAGTATACTCATAGTCGTTGATTCGATTTTTGGTACTCGATATTCAGTCCACGTGGGCAATCCTGTATATACCCCCAGACTATCACTAGAGAAATACACTGTCAACCAGGTGCTAGGAATGTGTATTAACACTAAAGGATTCTCAGATATCAGATTGTGGATTTGTATTATATACTCGAATTATTAACATGTAATCTAAATGAGACTAACATTGCTTTGGTGAGATATCAGATGAATGAATAAATACAGTTCCAAGATTGCTTACATTGTTTATCATTTCTATATGTTCTTGTCATTCTTTCTTCGATGCTTAGCAAGTTTTACCGTTCATTTTTTGATGCATTGCGTATATGTGATGACTTGGAATTTTGAGGTATCTTGAACTTTATGTCTTTACTACTTGCCGTAATATCTGGCTCCTCTAAGCTTAATGAGAGGTCGAGCGTTTACAATCAAACCCACAACCTTCTTGTCTAAAACAGAGGTCTGTCTAGAAATTTGATTCATGATGAGACATTGTAACTCTGTTCATTGATATTCATTGAGTTATAGACGTTTTTGAATTTGATTATATTTAAGCCGATTACAAGATATAATGACTGAGGATACACATTTCAGCATGGAGATTATAGTAAGTCTGTCGCAAAAGTAGAGACAATGGAATTATTAGATCAGGAGTTAGGGTTGACTTTGGTTTACAAGATGACGTTGTGGTATATAAATACTCTTTGAATTTTGAGTCTTTGGTATAAATCTCAAAACTCCTCGAGATGTAGAATCAGTCTCGGGAACGAATGAAATTTCGATGCTTCCTAATTCTATCAACATGTTTGGGCTATTGATTGGACTTCATCAGAACTGTAGAACCAAAGGCCAAATAGAACTAGAATGAGCTATTCGAATCTGGATAATGTCGGATTCTTCATCGCGAGTTGGGGGGATATTCATCTGCTTGTACCTCCCTCAATTAATTCAAAAATCCTACATACTTCTACGGGTTGGTTCCCTTGCTTTCAAAGATTGATAAGTTCGATTTATTTGACGGACACCTTGTTTGAATTTACCTTCACTAAAAGTTATCAGAAAAATGAACTCGAAGAGATACGTTGCGTACTTGCTTAATATCGAAGATTTGCTTGTATGAGAGTAACCGATATCCCTACATCTTGCACAACCCTGTATCTTACACACTTTTATTTCTTTTGAAAATAATATTCTAAAAATGATATATAATCAACCAATCATTGAATTCTATTAAAAATAAAAATAAGAATACTATAATATTATTTCTTTTATATAAAATAATAAAATCATAATTATAATTGATAATTGAATAGAAATCTCGATATCAAAACTATTAATATAAAATTATTATATATTAATTTATTTAATAATAGAAATAATAAAAGTTTGTTTTTAGAAAATATTCTATAAATTTGAAGATCTTTTAATATAAGGAATCAAAAAAAGCTAATTTTAATATCAAAAATTCGAAATTATATTAATATATAATAAGAGTTTTAATAAATAATTTGTTTAAAAACAAAAATCTTTTATAACTTAAGTATTAATTATATTCTGAATATGATTTAATTATATAATATATTATTTATATATTAATATTAATAATTAAATAATAAAATACTATATTTTATTATATATTTATATATATAATTATTTATTTTAAAAATATTAATATTTAAAAATTAAAATTATATAATCAATAATAAAGAATTTTTATTTAAATATTTTTTGAAAGAAAATCTTGATTTAAATTTAAATTTAAAATTAATAATTAGTATTAAATATTATAAAATGAATTTGAAATTGAATATAAATTATAAATTCTTAGAAATATTATAAAAATTTAAAGACTTTTTTTAGAAATAAATTCTTTTAAAAAGAAACTATAATATTTTTGATTGAAAAAATATATATAATAAACTTTTCAATTAAAATATAAGATCAATTATTTTAATTATATTTGTATTTATTTATATTACTCTATAATATAATTAATTATAACTTTCTAAATAATATATTATTTTAATATTATTTATTATTATTATATTATATATTTTCTAATATATAAAATATAGTTTTATAAATTAAATTAACATATCAATTTTATTTTTCTAAAGTCTCGAAATAAATATTTTATCATATTTTAAAAAGTATTTTTAAATATTTTTCTTTTTTTTAAACTATATAAAAATTTAAAAACTTGATATAAAACTTGATTATTGATATTTTTCGAAATTTCAAACTTTTGATTAATAATAATAATAATAATAAATACAAAAAACTATTTTTCAATTATATACATTCACTCTAATATAAGATTTTATTTTATTATTAATATTTTAAAATATTATTACTCAAAATCGATTAATATTCAATTGAATATTTCAAATCTTTCAAATTCCTAATATTATCTTTTAATAAATATAAGATTCTATTATACAAATTTTAAAATCATTATAATAATATTTGAATTTAATATCGATTTTTAGTTTAATAAATCAAATTGTGCAAGATACAGGGATATCGGTTAATGAATGCATTTTAATATAAAAGCTCACTGATTGTCTAGAGCAAACCTCGTGTACAGGTTGAAGAGACGAAGCCTATGATTACTACGACACTCAAATGGATACTTGACGTTAGACTTCTAGCTCTACTTTGCTGCTACTATGTAATTGCTTAAACCGAGGTATAAAGTTCTTGAATAGATGTGGAGCGGGGGTATAATTTTTGTGGAAACGTCGCCTCAAAGCCCCACGGCAATTATTTAACCGTATATATATTTAAAAATTGCTGTCAAAGTCAACAAACACAACAAAGTGTGACCATTCAAGCCTACTTGAAAACACTCTCGGTCGTCTAGTTGGTTTATGACGTCAGACTGTAATTGTACATTGTAATCTGGATGTCGCGTGTTCGACTCACGCCTGAGAGACTTTCTTTTTGCAATTTTTTTGGCATCGATATCGACTCTGAGGTTCGTACGCATCTTGTGCTTCTTCTTCTACGGAGTAGATAGTTGAATTTTTGAAAAGAGCGGGGCGGCCCGGTAGGGCCGCCGGATATCAAACAAAGCAAACACAAGCCCGGTTTGCACAATTGGTTGAGCGTGGGTCTTTTAAGATAGGTCGGAGAGCTACTCACCCACTCTATCGTCTATAACTCTGAGCGGACGGGATCAAAATTAATTTTGTTAACATCGTCATGAGCAGCAACTCCGGCCACCCCCTTCCTCTCAGACAGAGCAGAGTCTTTGTTCGGTTCTATTAGGGACAAAAGAAGAATACCACAAAAAACACTGACAAAAAGATTTTCAGATGAAGGGGATTGAGCCCAACGGGGGGGTCGAACCCCCAACCTTGTGATTTCAGAAGAACTCATAGATATTGAATCATAAGAGTCACACGCTCTACCGATTGAGCTAGCCGGGCAGGCTTTGATCTTTTTGATGTTGCAGACGATGTTTTCTAAATATTCAAACCGTTGATAACTGGAGAGAAAGCTTTGCAAAAAAATCTAAGAAAAAAATGATGATTAGCGAGATTCGGTTTAGCTGGTGGAGGTTCCGAGCGGGTCATTCCTCAAGAAATTTCCGACGAACAAAAGAAATTTGTGGAGAAGTGTACCCTCGTACCCATAACTGAATGAATGCAGGTGTACACTGTACTTCTCAAGGAGTACAGCCGTAAGGGAAAAAAAGCAGATAGACAAGTGTCACGTGTAACCGAAAATGAAGGGGAGAAAATAGCCAAAATCTTCAAAAATCTAACCCAAACGCCCGATGAGAGGCTCGAACTCTCAACCTTGGGCTTTCATATGATAGAATCTATCTTAAAAGGCCCACGCGCTAACCAATTGTGCCAACCGGGCTTGTGTTTGCTTTGTTTGATATCCGGAAGAGATTGTTCAAAACTATAATGGATGTTGTGGCGGGTCGAAAGGATTTTTAGCCGGACAATTTCGACGCAAACACTTGGCACGTTTATGTCAGCCCCCACCAACTATGGCCCATGATCTGTGCCATGCATTGCCTCGGACAAGTTGAACTGAGTAAATTGATATTGTTGAATTTGAATAAATACAAAATTACATGCAGACGTTGTAAAAGTGCAGTATCAAATCTTGGGATTTTAGCGAGCTGTATGACGCTAACTGTCTATCTGTTACTAGGTACATATCTAACTACCCGTTGACATGTGAAATACTCTGTCTATACAAGGAAGGCACGATCAATCCAAACAAGTAGGCTCCTGCCCCAGTTTATACCCCTCAAATGGAATCCGAGGACGTCAACCAAGCATACTCGAGGCATACTCCTCCTTCACATATATTCAAAATCGTGTTCCACCACTACCACCTATGCAAATACTACACAAGTACTACGACAAGAAACTAATCGTTTAAATTGTTAATCCGAAATGAATTCTTCAACTTCACGAATCGATTGGTCTGTAAATGGACCTCAAATTACGCGGGGAAACCTCGGAGCTAGTAATGATTCAAATGATTCTCGAACGAGTGTTGGAGGGCGAGAGAGTTCTACCCTTACTGCTAGAATACAAGGTTCGAAGACTCAGAGATGGACTTCTACAGCAGATGAGGACTATACTTGGGATTGGAACTTTGCTGCTCAGTACGTTATCACTATTTCACAAAATATATTTAGTTAGCACTTGTTATATTTCACTTCACATTATTCAGCTACATCATTGGCTACATCATTGGCTACCAAGTCACATTTAATTAATCAAATTCCCGGGAATTTTTCATTTGGCTTTACTCTCTTGAAGTTTTGGGAATTCAAACCTCTTTTTCAAAATACCAAACAGATGCTCGAAAAGGTTGTAAAAATGCGTAAATGCTGATGATTAGCAGAGGTGACCAAACCGAGACCAATTCCAATACATCTTCATACCCTCATCCAGATTTATCATTGCCTCATCCAACTCTAAATCTCGATTTCCGTATGTCAGTTTCCCTAAATCCACGAATTTCCGTTGGTCAAACACCATTTGGACATCGAAATTGGATATCATTTACAGGTGGTGTGTGGTCTGGATCATGGGGATCAGGAATCGTATTAGTACATCAGCATTTCCCCTCCCTTTTTCAATACTAATGTTTCACAGCCCGGAGGTCAAGATAGCCAACTAATATTACCTGATGGGTCAGCCCGTCTGGAAACGAACTATCTACTCCAGACTCATGATGATCCTCCAGCACATATTGCGATCAAAACGCATGGTTGGAGAACGGGCCCCGCTGAAGTGTTAGCTCAGCTAGCGGACCCTGCGTTGGCTGATCAAGTTGATCCAAATACTTATAAATTTAGGTTGTTCATTGAGATGGAGACAGGTGATGAGAGATATAGTTCAAGGGTCAATTGTGGAATGTGGGTGGGTAGTGGAATGAGAAAGGGGGCGGAGGTTATTTATGAGTACGTGGTTGTTATAAAAACCTGGACTTCAGTGCCGACTAACAATGTTGATTTAGTGCATATCGAGTATCATAAGACCAAATCTGTAACCACTCTAAATAAGAAGAGGAAGTAGCGATGGTGAAAATGTCGGCCCGGGAGTTCTACTTCTTCCATTGACTTCGAGCAAATCATGATGAGGCATGCACGCTAGTTTTAATGCTGTTATTCTGTCCATCTTAGTATTCTAGCTGAAATAGTTGTCGATTCTGCTTGTGTACCTGCAATATGAGACTGGTTTCCCGGTCATAATAGAAGGCTATGAATGAGATGACAAAAAATCATGCGCCCTGGAGAGTAGTTCATTTTAATTTCTTCCTTGTGATATTCACTAATGATCGATTTTCAAAGAGAAGTCTACATGAGGTACACCTTGATGTATCGAACTCGTGGAGATGATATCTATATCTGTATATATGAATTAGAAATGATCGAGAGACGGGGGACGTATTGAACCTACCATTATTGATATAAGTTTCCACATTCTCAGATGTAAGCCCTCCACTACACTCCAGTAAGAACTCCCTCTTCCCAGCCCATCTTTGCCTTAAGCTCTTCGCAGCAACCTTCAATCCATCTCCTGAAAAATTATCCAACATGATGATATCAGCACCAGCTTCAATAGCTTCATCAGCACCCTCTTCGCTATCAACCTCCACTTCAATCTTTAATGCGAACCCACCAGCTGCCTTCGCAGCCTTGACCGCATCAGTAATACTACCCCTCGCCCAAATGTGATTATCCTTTAACATAGTCATACTAGACAAATCATGTCTATGCCCGTCTACGCCTCCAACAATCATTCCGTATTTCTCCACCAACCTAAAGCCTGGTGTAGTCTTCCTTGTTCCAGCAAGAATTCCCTTGTACCCCGCCTTCCTAACCAAAACCTCCATATCCCTCGATTTCGTCGCAATACCAGAACAACGACTCAGTGTATTAAGTGCAACTCTCTCTCCTAGCAAAAGTTTTCGTACTGGTCCCGTAACAGTAGCTACGGCTACTTTTCCGGATGCGCCAGGATCGACTAATGTTCCTTCCTTCATATGCCATTTTACAGAACATCCAGCTTGTGCGAATACCTCGTCGAAAAATGGCACACCTGCTAGTATTCCTCGCGATTTTCCATATAGAGTTGCAGTTCGTTCGCTATCACCAACGACGAATCCGCCGTAATCGAAGGAGGGGGTATCTTCTGCAAACCAGGCTGTGATTTGAGATTTCCAATGGACAGGAAGGAGATCTGCGGGGTTTCCATGTTCGAGAGCCATTATTTTCGATGGTTTAAAGGACTATTCAAGATATTTGGGGAGGAAATCGTATAAATTGAGGTGAATAAGTTTCCTTGCTCAAGACGCTGTGGTCATAGACTGAATGTTTAAATGTTCGGAGGGGTCGGTCGATATCCGAGGGAGGCTTTGGAACTAGGGGACGCTTGGGCCTAGCTTGACCATGCCCCTCCGCAAAGATACTAGGTAGATCTTGATTCCAGAACGATATCGCTTTAGTTCATTTCCATCTTGTAAAAGATTTCCTACCATATTTTCTATCATTCTCATCTCTTGATATATTTTCTGTTTATATTGTAATTATTTATATAGACCAATAATGTCAATTGCAGCACTTTATTGTATGCTCCATGTCAAGCTCAAGTGCCTAGGTAAGGCCGAAGAGATTCCCGTAGATGTGTGTAGGCAACACTCAGCACTAAATGACATTCTTCGGGGTCCGAAGATCTATAAGACATGAGCGCTGCACTATCTACTCGATATTTCGTTTACTTCCGAGCTGGCAACTGTATTTAAATCAACTCTTGGTCGAGTGATGATCACGTCGAAAAGACACAAAGAATCAACATAAAAAAGAGACCCCCTTCTCTCTAGATCCTTTATATCCTATCTTCTCGTTGATTTCAGTGGATTGATTGGATCCAAATATGGGCTATAGCGAGAACGTTTGTCAAATCTGTGCTGTATCATTCAATCACGCAAGGTGCCGCACAAAATATGAACCACCAGAGGCTGCTTGGGGTCATTCGACTAGTTTGTATTATGCCAGAGAAGCGAGAGCCTGCTATGATTTATCAGAAGAAAGTGGCTGCGAGAAAATTTCCAGAAATGGTCCATTGACTGAGCACATTGCTGGTCCAAATTGTGTTTTCGATGGGGGCTACAGCGGATATCGTATTTCAGTGGCGCAAATGAAGGTGGGCGTTGATTTCTCCGACAATCTCCCAATACTCACGATTGTAGGATATGAGGCTATCTCGTTACATCATTAAGAAACCAGAAGACGTTTCTGAAGAGGAAGATGCACCAGATTATGAAAAGTGCAGTGATTACTTTATTACAGATCAGTCAATCACCACCCAAGATCATTGGCAGCCGGGGGACTTGCCCCGTTACCGTTACGGTATCAATTCGTTCTTGGCTATGAATAATGAAGTTGTAGATAAACATGGATTTCCTCGTGCTGTCCCAGTTCACGATTCATGCTGGAAAATCTTCGAACGTGTTTCAAAACTTCGACTGGGGAGGGTTGACCTTCAAGGATTCATGGCCCTTTGGCATGTAAGTGGCATCGACTAGAGTACTTGACAATGTTGACCTGTTATTCTCTAGAGGTCTGCATGCTCACATTGTGGTTTCCAAAATATCAAACAGGACTCCCTAATAAAAGAGTGTAAACAGCAGTGGTGGAATCATATTCCTGGCTCAGAAGTGCGATTTCAATCCCAAAAATATCAAGATAATTATTAACATTTTGCTAGTATCTTGTAGCCAATCCTCACGATATTCCGGGATTTCCCCTCATAATATTAGAGGCATATCGACACCAGAATCCTTACGATAAGAATAAGGGGGCTGTCTGGCGCAAGAAACAATTCAATGGAGATTTGTTGCAGCCATATGTGAACTCAACAGATCATTTCAACAAGCTTCCGATCAAACTCAAGCAAAAATTATTATACGAACTTGGATCTAATGATATAGCAAACCTCCGCTTAGTAAGTCGGGCATTTCGTCAACTTCCCCAGCAGCTGTTCAGGCATCTCCTTGTGAAGGAGCTTCCATGGTTCTGGGAGATCGATCATATTCAGCAACGCAAAATGGAACAAGTTCGAAAAATGCTCCTCGATCGATATGGGGAAGATCTCTCAGGACTGAGCGACAGAGACGACTCTGAGCATGTGCAATTCATTAAAGATTGCGTCGCTATGAAACCACCAAATTTTGATTGGAAGCGAGTTTATGATCGGGTCAAACTTTTGCAGAAAGGGAACTTGGGAGTGAGGAACAGGGTGAGGGTCTGGGGGTTAGCGGAGAGAATAGCGGAACGCATTGGTCATTTGAGAGGTATGGAAAGTATCGAGAAAAGATACGATTCAAGGGACGATGAGCATAATTTGCAGGTCATACCCACAGAGGAAGAAGTTGCTAGTGGCGCTGTCAATCATGGATACGAATGTAGTGAATGTAGTTATTACCAAATTGAGAGAATGGAGAATATCGAGCGAATGCTAGATGCATAAGATTATCTCTACTTCAAAGATTGCTTTATATCCAACCTTAACTCAGCTTTTCGAGTCATTTTAATTGTCTCATTAAAATCTGAGAATTGTTTCCATCTTATCGCTAGAATACGGCCAGTCTATTGCAAACTCTCGAAGAACCTTTGGTACTACCCCAGCTCAAGGTTCTTGCATTTTTCCTCTGGGGCATTGATCAAAAGTTTGTTCCACTACTTTTCCCCTCCTTTTCTCTGATGGGGACGTAAGCGCTAGCAACAAGCTTTTGGGTCGCCAATCTGCCAACGCAATCCTGCGGCAATGGAGGTCAGAGCTTGAGACTGGTATATGTCTTCCTTTATATGCAAGATCGAACAGAACTATTATCAACATGATGGTAAACAAGCGCGGACAATTTCAACAATCCCCAAGGCTGCGGAAATACACTCAAATCATCGAATACCTAGGTACTCACCATTGGCCAGTAATCTGACAGTTGGAAGCACTGCCGACGAGCCCAGCGGCTATTGATGGTTGGTAGCCACCACGCTTTCATTTAAGATCTCAAGAAACCTATGTGTCTCTCGGCTTCAATGGTGGATTCTCCTTGTTGAATGCTTATTTTCCATCGTACCAATCAATTTGCAGTCATTGTGGCTCTGTAATTATATTACCAGATTACTTCCCCGTCCCCATTCAACTCAATATATGTGAATATCGTTCCAAAATACTAATGTTCACCATGACATCACAATCTGATTCGAAACAACCGATACGTCTTCACTCACCTGCATCGATGGCAGTGCCACAGCTTCCGTCTCCTATCCACACTGAACAGCCAGTCCGTCTACACCCCTTATCTCATAATGTCTGGGTATCACTGACTTTTTCATTCCTAGAAACTAATCAAGGAGATGACTCTGTCACCAGAATCCGATTCTTCAGTAAACTTAAGAGGAGGTGGACGTCGTTATCGACATCATCATTCTCATACAGGAAGGGAGTAAGTTCTCGCCATTTT
Source organism: Botrytis byssoidea (assembly GCF_014898295.1). Lineage (NCBI taxonomy): Eukaryota > Fungi > Ascomycota > Leotiomycetes > Helotiales > Sclerotiniaceae > Botrytis > Botrytis byssoidea. Next base: position 1,880,297 of record NW_024065844.1, read on the forward strand.
CCACTATTGGTAAACAAGAGAACATCTCATACTAAAGTTTTGCGAAAATAGCACTGCAATTGTGGGTGGTTTATGCTGCTGTGAATGTTGTGAATGCTGTTGCTGCATATGACAGGAAGGATGAAAGGGGTAGTAAGGTTATAAGGATTTTGGAATAAATTGCACTTCTCAAGTTACATGATGGGATCCTGGTGATGGATAGATATTTTTAATTAGCTGGCTAAGCCTTAATATTCCACTTGGAAGACCGAATGCTGAAATTGGGCAAGATACCGGCGTGGTTTAGAGTGAGTTTTGGATGTCAAAGGCCGGGTGCCTCCACACGCTTGGAAGGATGAAGATAACAGTAGTCGAGAATCTTTCCATAATTTAGCTATTGAAGTAATAAGAAAGTTTCAATCGCTTGAAATAATATGAATTACGAAATGATTGTTGTTCAAAGTAGGTACATTGCAGCTCTCAGGAGGAAATATCAGATTCGAATTCACGTGATTTTAGAAAAAATTATATTCCCACCACGCATCAAGGAGGAACAACATTCGACGACAAATGGATTTGACGCAAAGTAGTAAATACTGCTCTAAAGGCTTAGCGTAACATACTCTCGTGAGGGAATTAAGTATGTACGCTTCCAGAATAATATCTTTGGAGCGACTTCAATCAACTTGGATTTAGGATTTGAGAGGCTTTCCCGCTAGCGGTAGAAGTGAAGTTGAGTTTGAACAAAGCAATGTGTATCAATACCTATGGCATCTGGATACCTTTATTGGAAGCTGAAGCTTGATTGCGTTACTACAGAGCTAATTATCGCATACTAGCCAACAATTTGGAATCAGAGATCGCGGTCGACAAAAGGTGGGGACTGGACCAACATATCACGTGGATTAGCTGTCACTTGGTTAAGTAACCACCATATCACGATTGAATTGTTGTTCGCTCAACATAGGTATATTCATTTTCTAGTCAAAGCCAGGGTATCTATGGCTTGGAGCGGTTTGGGCGTGAAAAATCATTCATTTAATTAAGGTCACGTGGTTTATGTGGGATGACTCCTTTCATCCATCTAGTTCATGGAGAAGTGGATCATCATCAAGGCAGAGGAAGGTGGATAGTGAATGATTTGTAATTGAATATATGATATTCTAATATCCTTTGCACTCATTAGATCATTCCCAGACCTCAGGATTTGCTGCACTCGCTGCGTGGTTGTGTCAATGCCTCTTCAGGAATCGCTTCACTTAGACCCATAGGATCATCAGAGCACCAATGAGCTCACCTTGTTATGCTTAAGTTTGTTCCAGATCATTGAAAGTGCTATGATGAAGCTGATGAGGCTGCTTTGTTATCTCACGATGTATGACGAATGTTCACATTGCAGACAAGTCAAGGCAGAATTGATGTGGAAGAATTTTTATAATTTTTATGGTGTACTATTGCAGAGAATCTGATGTCATTCTCTGCAATTTACAGTCCATTTACTGTACTGAAAGCTAACTAATGAAAGGTAAGAAACGGCATTCCTGCCATGTGCTTGTAATCCGGCAAACCATCAACTACCTGTATACCAAGACGTGTCTTGGTGAAGAATCTTCCTCTAGACTTGTTGCCAAGCATTCTTGGTCGAGGCCAGTTCCCAAAATTCAAGAGCCGTCAAGGATACTTTCTGCCATTACTACACCATATCTCTACAAATCAAATCCCAAAGACTTCCGAGCTAGCATTGACCCGAACCATCGATGATTGATTGACTTCCACAACAACAGGATCTACTTTGGTTGTGTTTGAGTCAACTTTTGTTGTGCCGACTTTGGTTCAGCCAACTTTGGTTGCTCCAGAAACTCCGTCTTGTAGACACCTGACAATCTACGGCCGAACTCGGAATAATCAGTGACTTTTACATAGTCACCTTCGAATCCGCGGATTTCGTAGGTCAGCTTCCAGTTCTTGCGCGACAAGCCCCACAAGCCTGCAGCTAACTTCATTTGAGGAAAGTTGTAGGTATCAAGGTACATGTTGACATCAAGATGGGCCCATCTGAACTTGTTGATGATGGCATAGAGGGTCTTCATCTTTTCGAGTCGATTGGCGACCTTTTCACGAACCTCAAAGTGAGGAGTAGGTGTGTGGATTTCGATTGCCATCTTTGTGACATGAGCCTCGTACTGAGGCAAGACTTCAACGAGCTTAGTCATACCTGTGTCTTTAACGATTCGGATGCCGATCTCCTTGTCACCGAGGATCGTAATTGCCGGGTGAGTGGGCAATGTATTCATGTCGAAAGGCATAACTGCAAGAGCCTTCGCAGCATCGGATGCGATCTTTTGTTTGTTGGCAATCTCTGCGAAAAAGGCAGCAGATGGTCGGGCTTGGGTCGCATTACCTCGAGCGTTTTTGTTTCCCATGATGATGATGAGAAGAAGTATTGGTATGGTAAGGAGTTTGATATAGTTTGAGGTAAGACGATCGAAGTGTTGTTGAAGTCGAAGAAGTCAAGTGATGATTAATCAGAAGATGATGTTGTGAGTAGGAAGGAGTTTTTTGGGAGAGAACTTCAGTTCCTTAAGAATTGAAATTCTTCCTGTACGATCAGCCGCTAGCGTCTAGTGGTGACGGGTAACTGTATTGTAGCACCTTAAGCGAGGCAAAGAAACGCGATTGATTATCATTATGTGATAGGAAGTACAGTTAGATTAACAAGTATTAGGTAAAGTTGTTTGGACTCGGCTCTAGTTATATTCACTGTGATTAACAGAATCTATGTACATGATCAGTGGTGACAATATTGTTATTTCTCTTTAGTCATTCAATGGTATCTATACTTTTCGATTGTATCTTTTGCGAACACAAATGGATCAGCTATGTATAATCTTTTATGTACAAATCATGTGATCTCATCACCAAAGATTTATCTTACCTGTCTTGCATGGATGATATATATGGTTGGTGGTATGCCTGTTTGTGATCATAAAATTGTATTTTTGTACTCTAGTGATCTATGATCATGCTTCTTACCGCATAGGGTTGATAGCAATTGCCTGCAAACTTGGTGATTCTCTCGCTTCCTGAAAGGTAGCTTGTTAGACGTATAACTTTCGGTTTAGTATGGTTCATTCATCGCCTTGAAGAATTTAGACACAACAAACCAAAAAAAACCAATCTCTATAATTCTATAAATATGCTGAGGCTGGCAATAAGAAAGACGGGACGAAGGAGACTGAGAATCGCATCAGAATATTGAATGGAATTTGTGTTTTCATTAGATGAAATGTTGTTCCAGTTAATCTTGTCGTTACTGCTTCTGAATCTGTCTTGGGTAAGAAAATCCGTACTGCGTCCCATCATAGGATGCACAAATGATAGTAGAAATGAGCACATCGTATGACAATGGGTTTGCATTCAAGCTTCAAGTTATACTGATGGTTTTACAAACACGAGCATTTTCAGATTCAAATTTTATTGGCAGACAGAGAGATATGGCTTTGTGGCAAGAGGATTGTATGATGTCTGTCAGTTTGCTACAAGATGCTATTACCTATTGAGCGGCCCTGATCAGTGTCAAAGGGCAACCCAGAAGGCCCTAAATCTGTGACAAATAAAGTAGCAAAGAGCTACCGTCAAAAGCACAATGCTTTCATCCCGAAACATTGATAATCGATCCACCCCCAACCTGAAAGATACGCCCACAAGAACTGCCCCCGCCCCATTTAAGGCCTGGTAACACCCACCTGTAATCTAAACCTGGGTCAGGAACTCCTTCTTCCAGACGCCACGAAGTCTCAAATCATACTCGCTACCGCGGAAGATTTGGATTGGGTCCTTCTCAATATCATTAACCTCATCGAAAACTTGGTAAAACAACTGCCACTTTTCTGTGTACGGATTAGTATATATCTGTAAACAGGAGCCTGTTGGAACTTACTGAATCGCAATCCGTGGATCGCAGCGCCCAACTTCATCTGGGGAAAGTTGACCTTATCAACGGACATAGTCACTTTGAGCTTATACAAATTGAAGCCATCGATAATGGCGAATAGCTTCTTCATAGAGCTAACGCGGATGTTGTAGGTCTCCTTGGACTCACTATGAGGCCATGGAGCATGAATCTTGATGGACAATTTCTTGATTGTCTTATAGTCCGCCAAGGCGGTGCGAAGAGCCACCATATCAGTGGGTGCAGTATCCATGTTTTTACACATCTCAATGTAGATTGTGATTTCCTTGTCGCCAAGGATTGCAATTGCCGGATGCTCGGTCAATTCATTGAGATCGACGATCGGCTGAGGCTTGTGTTTAGCCGCAGCGACGAGAAAAGGATTGGTAGTCTTATCCTTCTTGAAAAAGGCTGCGGCTGATGGGCGCATGACGAGAGCTGCGTTGTTGACAATCTTGTCCTTGTTGAGAGAAGATGTAGCTGGAGGCTGCATGGCTGGAATTACATTACCAGCGACCTTCTTCTTCTCGAAAAAAGCAGTAGTAAAGGGGCGCATGGCCAGAAATGTGTTATCGATGGGGTTCTTGCTTCCCATTTTGAATTATGACGAGTTGAGTAGTTGATAAGTTTGATAAAGTTGAAGAAGAACGAATTTAAAGACTGTTGAAGAAGTCTTAAATGAAGAACCTTTAACTTTTGTTAAACTTTAGGGATTGTCAGTCAGACGAAGATGTTGTGAGGAGATGTAGTAAGGAGAGATGTCGTAAGAAGGAATCGTTTCTCCAGAACAGAAGAACCCTTAAGTAGCCTTTCTTCAGGACATTCGACTGCGACTAGTGTCTAGTACCATCTGTATATACAGCATTACGGCCAAAACATGATGGTATACAGCAGAGTTCCCTACTATCACTCAAGGGATTGAATATAGTATGATTAATCGTCAGTTCGCTTAATTGAAAATTGTTTATACAGTACGGCATATTTCAAGTGAATTTTACTGGATCAGCCTATAAGCGCGTCGATATCAACTCAATTCTGCAGTTCATCACTCTTGAAATTGTATAATTCGGAGACGAAGATCAAAAAAGCCATCTTGTGGCTTGAAAAGATTAATTAGTAAGCATTGAAGACTTGGAGGCTGAATCTTCGAGGGTCGTATCTTATGGAACGTTCAAATTGAAAAGGTAATTTGGGTTCATTTTATGGAATTCATAATTATAGCTAATAAGATGCATCACGTTGGTACTCAGACTTGAAAATGTCATATATCGAAAAATGGAAAAAAGGAATATATTGAAGGGTGATTTTGAAAGCAAGTATTCGATGTCTGAAGTCAAGCTAGCGATTTAATTCAACAATATTCAAGAGCTCACGTGAAAGAACTAAAATTACCCAAGTATAACTATGCTTGTCGACCAGTCCTCACGGCAGTGAACCGCTTGATGTTCTGGAAACTGTTTAGCATAGATATGATACTTTGAATAGCCTCTCTGCGTTGATAACCCTCGGCAGTGTCTATATCTGAAAGCTCGTCGTGGAATCTAATATGAATAAATCGTGTGAAGGTACCATACTCTGGGAGGACTTTCATCAGAGTTGGAACGTGTGTAGACTCCTGACCATTCTCGGGATGGAAATTGACATTAACAATCAACATTTGGCCAAAGAGCTTGATTGCTGAATGTGGATGGAGTGTTGCTCGAACCTTGTTAGTCTGACCTCTGCTGATCTGCTTTCCCCTATTCTGGCTGATCTGGTTGCTAACATTCAGCTGAGACTCTGGTGTTGTCTGAAGTGGGTCTATAGGCTCGATGTTTGCTCTAGTAGAGCCTATCTGGAAAGACCAACCCATGTTGAACATTGACCAATCCTTGTGGGAAGACATAATGTAGAATTGAATAGGAATTGCTTACTAAACTAATAGTTGGTGATATTTGATACTGCGGAGTAGTGCTGTTTGATGATCAGAAAATTCATGGTAATCATGAAGGTATTTGTACCATGAGTTCCCCTGGACAATACAATTGTTCAAAAGTATTACTACCTTGTTGCTCTTGGTCCTTGTTGATCGCTTAAAGGATTATCTCTTGTTCAGACTATGCCTACTACATCTTTTATGCCATCCCTTACTCTCCCCTTTGTTTTCGTGGAGCATTCTTTGTGTGCCTACAAGTCTTTGTTAGGAACGCAGCAGGTAAACTTGTCCATGGAAGTATTGCCGCATCTACTGGAAAGGGTGTCTAGCGTATCCTTGAACCGATACTATTTAGGTTTCTCTCGGAGAGAGTCTCTAAGGACTCCTTATTAGCTTGGAGGATTGGGTGATTGAAGAGCTGCGTACAAAATATCGAAGTTTACCGTCAAATAATTCATTACTTAGTAACCATAATTATCACAGATACACCATTATCTAGGAATGAAGAGATGTGGTAGATGTGCTAATACAATGTTACATGATATATGCTAAGTATAAATAAAATTGCGCCAAAGAAGACTTGGCATATTCCTAATCTTTGTGATAAATTGTTGAGACGCATCCTAAATTCGTAGGAAGTTATCATTTTACCCCGCAGCCTCGCCAATCATAGGAATACAAAGTCAATTTCCAAAAGGACGTAAGCAGAGGCAAATGACATCTCGCTTCTAGCTTGATGGCAACCCCTCCACTTCCCTTTCTCCCCAAATACTCAGATTTCCTCAACGAGATACCCTCTCATCATAACCATCTATACCTTACAATCTCTATGGTAGACACCACGAAGACGTCTCATGAGGTAGCCCTTCGTGTCGATTCCGAAAAGAACAGGTCTGTCTTCAACGTAATAGCTCAAGCTCCAGTGCGCCTTGAAAGCTAAGAAGCAAGCTGCTAATTTAATTTGCTGGAAGTTTGAAAAGTCTATCTCGAGCCGAACATTGATATGGCTCAGAGTGGTGAACGAGTTGTTGATTTTGTCGACTAAAGCCATCATCTCAGAAACATGCTGCGCGTAGATGCTTGGACTTTCCCAGCGTCGAATAATTCGTGGATGAATAAGAAGATCAATTTTAGCCGCCCATGGACCATATCCAACTACACGGTCAATCAAGGTAGCCATATAAGTAGCAGTCTCTTCCTGTGTGTTGTCTTCGTTGTATGCAATGGTTATTTGCAAGGATTGTGTACCTTCTAACCAATAGAGTGAATCGTGTTCTTCAATGAATGAAGGTGGCTTGGGAAGGATTGGAGGAAGATCAACTTTCCTAGCTTGGGTATTCTTGTTTGCCATGACTTCCGAGAGAATTTTTAGCTTTATGAGACTAGGTGATATCTATTTTACGAGGGGATCTGACTTGCCAGTAGGATCACTTGAATCAAATACCGATCTCCGTGAATGTTTTCGAGATTCGAGACGAGGTCAAGAATTTATCAGATGTGGAAGATAGAAAATCGGAGATAAAAGATGTATTTTTGTTGGAGGAAGTACAGAATGGAAGATTTAGGGCAGATCAGGTAGAATGAACAGATTAGGAGAAAGTGAGGTTCACAAGCAGAGAAGGAGAACTTTTATAGTCACCATAAAAGATTAAATTAAATCAGTAAAGATAGATATAGAGTCTGTTGAATTACAGTAACGTATTACTGCCGTAGCCGTTGAGCTATTTGTTGTCAAGCCACAGGATTTCCATTATTACCTACCATATTGAGAGAAAAAAACTAATTACAAACGAACCAACCGGCAAAAACATTGCGGAAACTCCTAGGAAATTTAAATAAATTCCTTAGAAGTATTTAGATCCAATCAAGTAATTATCCTCCCGCAGACGATAGCTTCAACCAATGGAATGATTGATCGTACAGGTCCTAGAAAGACATTCAGGATCGGTTATAAAGAAGCATACAAATATGAAACAAGATCATCAATCTACTAAAGTCTTGATGTTGCTAATGAATTGTAGGCATGAGATGGAACGAAATCTTGCACCACATAACCAATGTACCTCTGGAAAGTATCTTATACTTTAAACAGACCAAAGCTTTGTAGTACCCAGCCACCTTCAGTACCAATGGTTCTCAAGGTGAGTATGCAACTAGAAATACAAATTCTGAATTCAACAGTTCGGCAACAGCATAGACTACTCAAATGCGCTTTGTCACTCCTCAGAAAAGGACATCTCCATATTAGCGGCGTTGTTCTCCACGTTTGTTTCGAGAACAAGTAGTTCTGACTAGCCTATTCTACCATTTACAAAACACACAACTCCTGAAAAAAACCTGAACAACTTCCCAACAATCACCCCAGAATAAGTATATATACTCCCTGAATGTATTGATTGTTTTTTATTCTTCAGCTGCTCTCACTCACACTCACACACACACACACACCGCACAAACAAAACAAAAAGCAGAACTCCAGCTTCCAACACACAACTCACCATCATGTCTACTTCATACACCAATACCAAGTATACGTGCGGCCATGTTGTAGAGAAAGAAGCACCAATTCGACAATCAAGCGAGAAGCCTTCGCAAGAGCCCAAGGAGTCATTGACACGCGCTTTGACTGGGAAATTCAAGAAAGGTTTGAAGCGTGTTCTCACCTCAGGAGCTTCCAAGCCCACCATGCGCTATTCTAGATTGAGGTGCCCAGCCTGTGCCCGCGAGGTCACCGCTACCTTCAAATCTGACAAATACGTAGGATGGGTCGACGAAAACCCAGCTCCAAGCCGAGACAGCTCCCAGCCCGAAGAACGCAACCTCGAAGTTCGCCACAGCGATGAGATCCTCAGGGAAGAAATCCACTCGCAAGAGCAGCTCGCACCTTTGGAGACCACCAGCGACTGGCGCCGTGAACATGCTCGTCTTCTCCTCAGGGCTGTCGGCCGAGAAGCCCAGCGTCGCGAAGCTACTCAGCAGGTTCAAGATCGAAAGGACACACTCGATTCCCTCGAAGGACGTCGTCCCAGCATCCAGCGTCGTCCCACTCTGCCCATTGGTGGAGTTTGGGACTCCAAGGAGGAGGAGTCGCGACCCCAGTTCGACGAGCTCGACCTCTTCGGCTACATTTCTTCAGACCCCGACAGCGAGTGATTTCCGAGGTCGAAGACACGAGGTGGGTGTGTAAGGAGTTTCACTGACAATGACAGGATAATCCAAGTCTTTTAAAATGGAGACATTCTGAAAGCTTGGGATCACTCAACTCTGTCGAACACAGATTAGCAGAAGATGTTCTGTTCAACACAGATCATCAGACTGCTATGCCCAACAAAATCGATAAATGCAGATTCATCAAACATACAACACGAACAATTCGAAGTGACTAACAACAAGTGAGTAAACAACCAATCCTTCCCCGTGAACACAGAATACTTGAAAGCTAACCAATCATTAGCAGATCTTCTGAGAAAAATACTGTTGAAACAATATTATTGAATCAAAGTTAACCCATCTAGCACCCAGAAAGAGTATTGTCAGATTATTATCTACAACCATGTTTCGATAACATTCTTACCTCCCACTGAAAAGAAGAAAGATCCTTAGACTGCCGTCATTGAGGTGTTTCTATGTTGTTCTAGATCCCAATCTTTATCTATGATACTCTCAAACAAAAAAGTATGTATTTTATTGTCCATTTATACAAAGGAGTCCTTCATCAACACAAAGAGACAACTAAGTACGTATCTGCATAAAGAAATCTGGGAACTAACAAATCAAAGAAACTAACTACCACCACATGGACCTACAAGATAGACTTGGCATTGAATCGAGGATAAATATATAGTGATCAACACCTTCGATCAAGTTTGAGCTGCAAATTCTAATGGAAACTTCTAACCAGTAAGAATAGAATGTAGTCTATTTACGCGTTTGTTGGCTGCACATATAAAGTTCCGAGTTAAAAATTTTTACAGAAGCCAAGAGGAAGCATAATTAGCTTGGCAGAAATACGTCGAATGCTGAATTAACGGGGTCCAGATGTCAGTTGTGATTCTACTGACCAAACTGCTCTCAGGGCTCTAGATAAGATGTTGGATTCTCACAATTAATACCGAAAAGACACTATCGAGAAGTTTTCCCTATCAACAAAAAATCACTGATTATAATTTCTGCTCATGAATGCCACGAATAGAAGCTTGAACAAGTAAGTTACCTGAAGCAACAGCGACATTTGAGGAAGAGCTTAGCATAAGAAGTGGCACGGAAACGTGAACAGAAAATTAAGTCAAGCATTATGATCAATCATTAAAATTGAAGTAAAAGACTAGAGTTGAAACAACTCGGATTACTCATGGTAGGTGAATTTTCATCAGCCTACTCTCCCCTCTACTTCATGCCTCGCCTACGCAGCACCTAGTACTGGGCCCCCTAGTCACTCGCAAGACCTGCTCCTTATTATCCAACAATCGCCTCACAAAAAGCCACCAACGGCCAATACCCTTACTCTGATACTCTTCCTGTCGTGCACAAGAATCACGACCCAAGCCACTCCTACTACCCACCTAGTTTGAAAAGTCCTCCCTATAAGCACTTTCGATCCTCCTGAAAACCGAATCCCTCTTACTAATCTCTTTAACTTTATTGCTATCACTTCTGTCGATATACGCCAAAGTCCAATTATCGTTATCGAGATTGATGAATCCAGCTGCTAATCTCAACTGCGAAAAGCTGAAGTGATCGATGACGAACTGACAGCGGATCAGTTGAACTTGGGTGAGAGAGATATTTATTTGTTGAACGCAATCTTTTATTTCTTGGACGTGATTGATGTAAGCCCGAGGTGCCCCTTTTCGAGAAACTCCTGGGTAGATGATGAGTTCGAGAATGCCAGTCCACGAAGTGTATGTTGGGCTCTGGAGCTGGCGAAGAATGATAGACATATCTGTTTGTTGATCCCCGGAATAATTTATGGAAAGACTCAAGATTTTGTTGGATTTGGTGTGCCATTCCTTGTTTAAGATTGGGCCAGGGAGTGGGGATGATGGAATGAACCACTCTCGAGTAGCTTCATCAGGGTTGGTATTACCGGCTTGACTTCTCCATCCGGTGTGATAATTCTCATCGCTGTTGCAGAAGTCGCAGGTGCAACCTTCCGGTGCTTCGCATTTGCCGTGGGCATTTTGTTTCAAAGAAGAGACATCGACATTGTTTTGTGTAGACCAGTCTATAGGAAGACGAACGAATCGAGGCATCCTGGTGAGATTATCGTGGAGGCATTGGAGGAAGCTATTCATTTTTTTTTTTACGAAGTGTAGATAATTTCGCGGAAATCTGTTCTATTTTCGGATTTGATAGAAGTGATGAGTGTTCGATTTGTTTGCTGTCAGGAGCTCGAGCCTGGATGTGAGAGTTATATGTTAATACGACGATTTTATCACATCGACAGTGGCGCAAGTTTTTCTTCCATATGGCTAGTTTTAATACTGCTAGAATAGCAGGGTCAGGGCAGAATTCACTTCATACAGCTCTATATTCTACAGGAAGAACAGTACTACTGCCAAACTCCTCCTTTCAATCTCATATCAGCGAGGTATGATAAAGAAGTGAATCCTTGATTAGACAGTATAGCGCAGAGATGAGTTTGATTAGAACTTATTACGGATCGAAAAGTCGAAACCGCATGTATTGCCGCAAAACTCGGTCGCAAAACATGTTAGCAAGATTGGATAATAGGCAGTGAATAGTTTGATCGGTATAAGCATACCACGACAATTCTTTTGGTAATGAATTGTACAGCAGAGAATAAGCAGGAAATAACATTGAAACAGAAATAGCAAAACTTCCGGTAGACTTTACTGTCTACTTACCACATTTTCTTTATCATACTGATATACTTTCGATAATATACGGCTGCTACGCTATTTGAGTTTCTAGATTTGATCCTAAGAAATGTTTGTATGTGTATAATCTACGGCACCTAGCTGATAATGCCAGACGGTACCTCCTACTTCAATAACCAGATCAGAAAGCGTATCAGTGAAAACTCATTACGGTCATTGGAACGGCCGTATTATGAACAGTCTCGTATCTTCATGGAATAAGCTATTGGGTACAAAGCTATTACACTCTCGTTGGATAAAGAGAAACCATCCCCTCCTCCTTGATATTCGACACTTAACGGATCCCTAATCAAAGTTTCGGAAGAAAAGTAGCCAATCCCCACCACGCGCGATTATCCCTTCATCAAAATCCCTTACAATGAACGACGAATATTCACGTTCTCTCATATCCTTGGGCGAAATCCCATACCATTCTCACATAATATTCTGGGGTGGCGTCTTAACCCTATCCATAGATCTTCATCCCACCCCCCTCCAAATCCCCTCCCTCATGAGGAATCTCGCCAATATTCTTCCCGACTACGCGCCTTGGGCTCACCACATCAAAATTTCTATCCTTCCTCCTCCTCCTCCTCGTAAAGATCTCGACTCATGGTCCACAAAGCCTTCTCAGTCCCATATCTCCGATTTCAAAACTATCATCAATATCTTGAACAGATTCGATAAAGTAAAAGAACTTCATATGACTATATTGCTTAAACCCCATGAATCGAGATGCGAGGATTTGCATTTTCTTGGTGGAATGTTTGGATTGGAGAGAATTAAATGGAGTTTGGCATTTGCGGTTGAGGGACATGGGAAGTGGGAGATTGATGATGATTGTTGTTTTATGAGGGAGTTGTTGGAGGTTTATTCGAAGCGGTTTTCGGGGTCAGAAGGGTTGGGGATGATTGTTGAGTAAGAGGTAATGGTGTCAAGGGGGACTTCCAAATTTAAGTATTGAGGAGTGAAAAAGGATGAGGATGCGTTTGTTTGGTTCCGCGATATCTTTCTTTGTGCTATCTATGTTCTTTAGTTCATGAAAGGAGTAGACTAGAAATATACCTACAATCAATCAATACTATGCCTCACAGTTTACTATCTATTTGTAATCTTCACTTTCTTGTGCATATGTAGTGTTATCGCTAAGAGCCTATTCGAATCGATTTTTCAGGCGATATAGAGCTACATTTGTTAGCAATATAAATTTAAATAAGTATTTATCGAAGGCTGTGTAATGTAGTCTATAAAACTTAGTTAATGATATATATTTAAAGAAAAAATGGTTTGCTGAATGCTATATTTAACTATGAAAAACGACAAAATGCAGGTCTATAAAATTTCAAAATTCGTATAATAATCTTATTAAATCTACGGTAATAACCTCATATAGCATCATTTCATGTATTAATACCTCAAATATCAAAAGTGCTAATTGGGATCTAGTATATACTATTTCAGATCATTTTGATTTTCAAAATATTTCTATTCTGGTCTTAATTTGAAAAGTATTAATTTGATTTAAATTCATAAAGATATTAATATTTTGATTTCAGATTCAAAAGTAATATTAATCTAAATACAATACAAAATTTGGATTTTCTACTTAAACTATAACTAATTGTTACAGATATATATATAGTAGTAAGCTGTCAGGATATCGATCCCTGATACTGTGCCTTTTGGACAGATTGCGTGTGTGGCGTAGTGGTAAAGCTTACAACTTCTATGTGTGTAACCATGCACGTGACACTAATCAAATCAGGAAATCAGATTCTAATCTCAAATTAAACCTTAAAGCTTTTATTTTTTGAATAAACTTTACTTTATTTCATATTTCTTATTTTTATTAATATATCTTTTAAATATTCTTCTTTCTTTTTGATTTCAATATAAGAAAAATAAGAAAATATATAAAAAAAAGGAAAAGGAAAATATTTATAAATTTAAAAGATTAAAAGAGAGATTTTAAATTTGTAAATTTGTAGTTTATGATTATTCAATATATTTTATATCATATTATAATCAGAATATAACTTTTGGAATCAGAATGATATATAGTTTTTGAAATCAGAATAATATATGATTTTTAAAATTAAAATATCAAATCAATTTGAAATCAGAATATTATATATTTTTGAAATTAGAATATCAATTTTTTATTCAAATCAAATCGAGATCAGAATAGCAATATTACTAAAAAAAAGTTGAGACTGAAATATCAAAAATGCTAATTGAGGTTATTTTGGTTATATTCCTGATATTTGAGGTATCAATACATGGAATGATGCTATATGGGGTTATTATCATTAAATCTATAGTATAACTTTACTTGGTTTTTATTAATATATCATTACTGTATATCTTGTACATTTCGTAAAGTAGATCTACAAAATCCAGGTTAAACTATTATTAGTCAACAAATCTATCAATCTTATTATTTTGACAAGAAATAAAAACGATCAGAACGAGTTCTAAGTCTACTAGTCAGCGAATTCATTCTCTCCATCTTTTCGAGTCTCTACAAGTTTATACACTTCAAAGGGGATATGTAGAGAGAAGATATATTAACATCAAAGCATACTAATAAGACAGACTGGTTCATATTTCTGTATTTTCGCTTTCCGAACCCATTCACTTTATGAATAAAGGGGGTATAGCCCGAGACACTTATGTTAGATTGTACTTTTCACTTTTTAGTACTCAAGAACGATGAAGATTGATATAACCTGATATCATTATGTAAATAGGTATGTTCATTGAGAGTTGATTCCTAAACTCCACGTTACAAGGTGCATCCATATTTCACTGACACCAAGCCATGAAATACCGCTATGCACAAATGAGTATCCGCTAACTTCCCAGCAGCCAGTATTTCCCTAATAACCAACACCAAAGATCGAGAATCTAATCTCCTAACAATCTCAGCCTTCAAAATCATCTCCCTCCCCGGCAAACCTCTAACCCATCCCATCCTAAGCCCTTTAACCCCTCACAAAACTCCTTTCTCCAAACCCCAGACAATCTTCTCATCGTATCATCATCCTGGTTCACACCAACCGGTTCCTCGCCCTTAACTACATACTGCAAAGTGCGCTGAACATCCTGTCTCAGACCAAACATCGCAGCCGCCAGCTTCATCTGCGGGAAACTGCAACAATCAACCAACATCCTAACTCTAACTTGCCCACACTTCTTAAACTTGTTAACTTCTCCAACGATTGATTTCATATCCGCAATGTGCGAGATATAGACGCTGGGGGGTTCCATGTGGGGGATGCCGGCATGGATGCTGAGTTGGAGAATATTGACATAGGGTGCGTAGTCCGGGAGGATGGAGAGGAGAGATTGCATGAAGGTGGATTTTGCGATCGGGCTGCCGGGTCCGCAGTAGTCGATTGTGAGAGTGAGGATATTGCCTGTGAGGGCGATGTTGGGGTGGGCTGTGATCTCGGAAGGGTGTTTGGGAATGATTTCGCTGGGGGCGGCTTGGGCGCCACGTCTGTTTTTGGATCCCATGATTACTGAGTTGATATGTTTGATTTGATATGTGTATTGGTAAAGAAGTGTTGAGTTTATTTTTCTTTGGTTAAGTATTGAAGACAACTCTGAATATTAGAGATCTTGTAGAGAGTTCTCTATCGCTTGACTTATTGGATGTGATCCGTTATTGAGATTGAGAGTGTAGTCTTGAAGTGAGGAAGATGAAGTAACGAGAGTAGAAGAAGCAGATTATGGCAGTGTTCCAACAACCTTATATACCAAACGAAAGTCTTTCCAATACAACAACTCCCTTAAGCGAGATTACTGTAACTAATAATGTCCCTCAAGTGTAGCCGTACAGGAGCCGTACAGTAGGTATTTACACATATGAATTCACTAAGAATGAGGCCCCCAGCTGCGTAAGACACCTACATACCGTAATTAATCCTTGCATAGATTGAAGTGCATGAACGTTGAAATCAATACTTGTATGTGATGTTCAATATTTGTGGTCCAAGACAATCTTCTAGGCTTCGCTAGCCATCATTGGCGGAGGGCCTCAGGATCTTGAATTTCTCTTCAAGTATTCTGTCCGTAGATCTATTGATATCACGGTCGATAGAAATAGCATATGTCTAGCTTGAGAATCATTAGAAGATATTGAAGGTTAATGACATGAGTTCGAAACTCAATTAGGGAGATTCATCCTACCAATCGTAGGTTTCCAACCAGATGAATCACCTCTCGACTTCACAAAAATCATAATCGACTCTAATCCATATAACCCTCTTGTAAACGAAACATCTCAATGCTTATTACTCTACAGCAAAAGGTTCTGTAAAATGTCAAAGATGTTCTTGGAATTGCTGAAAACCTGTTGTTCAGTTAAACTTATTAGTTGTTCATAAATCCATATACCTCACTGTTGCATTCGAATTTCATCTATTCCACATCTTAAACACACAAATACCCCCCTCCTCCCCCTCAAAACAAATCGCACAAGTTCAACAAGCAAAATCTATCCTCATCTCTAATTCAAACATCCTTCCCGTCCAGCCACAGATCTACAAGTATACAGACCTGGTAAGAACAATTCATTCCATCTCATCCCATCCCACTACACTTCTCGCCTTCAAACATACATCACAAACCTACAAACCCCAAGAACTATAAATTCTTAAATCTCAATTTCACCACCCCCACAGCCTTTACATCCCCATCAAATCCTCCCCTACAAGATATCAAGTACTTCATTACTTCTTCCCATAAAACCCATACCCACACAAAGATAGATCCCTTCCATCCCATCAAATTTTGCAGATCCCGATGCATATAGATAAAAATCGGGAGGCCCTCCAAGTGCAGGTTTCACATTTCGCAATTGAAAATTAAGATTCGAGATTTCAGAGCACACCCAAGCCGGTGAAGAGTCATTGCCGAGATACGACAACCTGGAATTTTATGTCACAGAAGTAATATATATGATATCAGTTATAAAGATAATTTTCCCAAAAATTTATTGCCAAATTCTGAGTCGAGAGTTGACGTTCCCTCTCCATCCCATCCCACCCCACTCCGCTTCCACCCACTTCCCCCTAGCACCAAAAAACCCCCACCAATTCTAATTTCCCTAGCGCTACTCGAAAAATTTGCAGATCCACACAAATGAAAAATTTCCATCCTCTCCCTCGGCTTTGAGATTCGAAAATTGTCTATCCTACCAAAAATTCAAAAATTCAAAGATAGAAGTATATTAGAGGAATCAAATTCTTCCAAAAATGCAAAAAGTTATTGATGAGAGTGGGATTCGAACCCACGCCTATTACTAGACCAGGAGATTGTGATAATCTTGTGTTAAGCTATGAACCTTAACCTGGCGCCTTAGACCAACTCGGCCATCTCACCTATTACTGATTTGACGGAGGTGCAGCCGAAGAGAGCGGATATCAAGGGAGCGACAAGTGGATGTTGGCAGTTCAGAGAGGGGACACTCAAAGGACTCCATTATACTGTGACTACTAGACATACAATTCAATGGAATGTCAAGCCCTACAGAGTAGAGGTATTGCTTTCGTTATCAGAGTTTGGACCTTGCCGTTGTTGTTGTGATGGAGGTAATGTCGTTGTTGAGGTAGTCAAGAGATATGGGGGCTCAGCTCAAGCATTCGCATACATATCTCTCAGGATGTAATACTTCTATGAGAGTCGTGCGGTCATCGAATTATGAAACCGTATTGCTTTGCTTGAGTTGACCTCGATATATGTCACTCACATATTAACCATGAATGGGGGCATTCAGACGTTTGATGCAACTGCTCGGGAGTCTTTTGGGGGAATAGTAGATGTGTTACTAATATGCACTTGTTGCAATCAATTTATAGAGTCCTGTTACTGCTATCGGACGTCCCAATTATGAGGCCAAGCTGACATAACAGCAAATGAAGGGTGACCAAAAGCAAAACAATCACAATTATCACTACCAAGGATGCACCGGACTTCATTTTCATCACCAGAAGGGCTCTTCAAACTTTTGAGAAGATAGTATCATTGATCTAGGAGAAAATTTTCTGGGGAAGTCGATGCTTTGGGGACAACGTACATAACCAAGAATTCCTGAGCAATACAGTTTTCATTTCTTAGTCCAATTCGACCCGACCTGCTACCAATTTACTCCAATCATCATCTACTCCACGCTCAATATTAGGAATAGGACCCATCGGGGTGATGGCCGTTGGATTGATGTCCGTATTACTCTTCGTGTACTAATTGTTGTCAATTTCTGGTCAACTCAAATATACGAGATCCTCACATTTTCCTTAATATGTTTGAAATCCGTGGATTCCTTAAATCCCTTTACTTCCCAATACAAATGTTTCAACCAAGCATTTATCACCGGGTAATCATGACGAATCGTTCCAAGGTTACACTTGAAGTGTTGCACATACACGGCATCGAAGCGACAAATTGTTGGATACAACCTCAAATCCAGTTCTGTCATTTCTGAGCCCAAAACATATGGACCTCCATTATTTTTGATGATTTCCTCCATTCGATTAAGAGCTTTGAATAATGGTACAACATTTTTGTCATAAGTTTCTTGATTCGGGGCAAATCCAGCTTTGTATACTCCGGTATTGATTTCGGTTTGCATCCATTCTCCCATTTCATCGATTTCGGCGGCCAAATTCTCAGGATAGAAATTTAGATTCTTATATTCATCATCCAGTATGCTGTCGAATCCTGTATTGAGATTCCGCAGGATCTCTAAGCTTTCGTTGCAAACGATTTGATTTGTCTTCTTATCCCATAGAACGGGCACGGAGAACCTGCCCTTGTAATCTCTTTGGGACCGGAAGTATACCTGGTGGAGATATTTGGAATGAAAGAGATGATCTTCAGTTGCGCCAGGATAAGAATCAGTTTCGGTTGCAAATTTCCAGCTAGCCCATCCTTTATCGTCACCCTTTGGATAAGGTTTGACGACGGATATAGGGAGAATGGAAGTGAGACCTTTGAGATGTCGAATGAGGTTTGCTCGATGGGCAAATGGACAGAAAAGTCCTGTTTAAGAACCTGTCAGATAGATCCAAACGCAGATGAAGAGGGGTCGAGGAATGATTTACCAATGTATAAATGGTATCGATCCGCTTCGGGAGGGAACTCTCCTCCTACTTCAATTCGGCCATGCCAATTACCATCTTTTGGTAATGATTGCTGTTTTGCAGTTGAAGACATTTTGCAATCAATGAAATGCTGTTTGTTAATAAGATATCAAATGTTTCGCAGAATTGCTATAATACTGAAAATGTGAATTCAGACAGGATTGATTTGCCGTCCTCTCATATATGATAACATGTTGGAGACACATCACCACTGCGGGGTTTCTAGGTGCTCTCATGATCAATGATAATCGTGTGACACTCACAAAGTGCTGGCCGCGCCCTAATTGGTTCATCTTCAAGCTTTATGGAGCGGATTTATGGAGCGGATTTATGGATGGCAATCGGTCACGTGACCTCACACCGGAAAATCGGAAAGTCGGGAGACAGTTACAACTTAAGTCCGTCCGTGGGAAAGATTGAAGGATTTATATACAAAACACATCATGCAAGTAATCAATACTAACTTATAATCATCAAGTAAATTCATAGCCCACTTCGCATTATACTCATCAAATCATCATTCATACCGCCGTCTCCTTTTAATTCGCAAATCTCACCTGCGGCAAATTTGGGTCATCATCACGGGTGCCTAACTTCACACCGCCTCCATATGAAATCACACCCAAGGCCTCAACTCTCCGAACATTTGCAAACATCTGCAAACGCTCCCTGATGAAGATTGAATTCTATCATCAAATCTAGGTGGACCGACGGATGATTTCTTATATTAATGAGCTGTCTAATGCGGCTCCCATACTCATTGGACTGTTCACGATCCCAACTGCATGGCGATTCATTAGGAACTTCAAATCACCAAGAGTGACCAATCATGGAGTTCTCTATGAAGACAAAGATGGGGTGGCTACGGAAGAATCCATGGCAAAGTATTCCACTAAACGTCAATTCGTGATCATCTTCACTTCTCTCACTGTGGGACTTTTGGCTTCGTTTGGATTGGCTGTTTTTGCGACAGTCGTGAAGAATGAGTTTTCGCATTCGGCTTTTACGCATATTTGGCTATTGTTCGTATCTTGGGTAAGCTTAAACTGTCGTAAGATCACATGTCAGGCTTTTGCTAATAGATGTTAGATTTTTGTATTCGTTCAGGTATTGGAAACTTCAAGAGAAACTCATCCTGTATTAAAATTCCAGAAAGGAATATTTAATTCTGTATCATGCGCTTTGGTAGCTGTTCTCACATGTCTCGTGCTATCGGCCCATCCTCCAACTCCTCACCGTGTCCGCCTCGCGTGGTTCATTCTCACAGCCTTACAAGTTATTGCTGCTGTATTCAGCACTGTGGCATTCTTTTTCGTCGAGCGTCGTCCTGATGTTTTTACCCCCGATGGAAAGGTTGTGGAGAGACAATTCAAGAAATCATTATGGAATAGATATGCCTTCGATTGGAGTTCCGAGCTCCTTGATATCGCATCGGAAAAATTGATTGAAATATCAGATCTCCCTGCTATGGATGGGCATGTTCGTTCCAAAGATGTCAGAGAATACTTCAAATCCATAATTCTGAAGCCAACAGTCCCTTTGTGGCTCCAAATATTCTGGGCATATCGTAAACCCATACTTACTCAATGGGGTTTGGTCATGATCTCATCTGTTATTGATGCCGCGCCACAGTTTGCTGTTTTGAAATTACTACAATATCTCGAAGCTCGTCAAGGATTTGATGTGATTGATCCCCAAGCATGGATCTGGGTGTTTGGCCTTTTCGCCGCTACAATTGCTGAAACACTAATGGACAATCGAATCAATTGGCTGATGTGGTCCGATCTTGCAATTCCCATTAGATCAACGCTCACATCCCTTATCTTCGAGAAGATGATGAAGATGAAAGACTGCAAGGAACCTCCAAAGCCGGAGGAGAACGATGAAGCAAAGGATAAAGGGAAAGCTTCACCCAAAATTGACGACGCTTCAAAGCCCAATGGAGACGCTAACTCTAACGGTACTCCAAAGCCGGATGTATCGAATGGCCATGGGCCTCATACGCCAACAGCGAAGAAGGGAAAAGACGCAGACTCAAAGAAAAAGCTCGAAACCGATAAAGATATTGTCAATATGTTTGCCGTGGATGCAAATCAAGTTGGTAACTTTGGCGCTGTCAATCAATTTTACATCTTGTTCTTCTGCAAGTTCGTTGTTTCGGTTGTTTTCCTGTGGCTCTTGGTTGGCTGGGAGTCGATGGCTGCTGGGTAAGTTCTGCTTCCTTTTACATATTGCCTTATCCCTCGTTCTCATACTCTACGTTCTCCGTTTCCAACCTCCCTTCGTAAATTAAGATTCTTGGCTCCCCACAAGTTGCTTCCCTCCGAACTCTATTTCTTATAGACAATTGCTAATTCTTTCACCTCCAACAGTATGCTGGCAATCATAGGTATGGCACCGATCAATCAAGCTCTTGCGAAAAGATATGGAGGCTTTCAAAGAGAGTTGATGAAGGCTCGAGATAAGAAGACTACCATAGTCACCGAGGCACTCAATGGTATTCGACAGATTAAATTTTCAGCCAATGAAACTCAATGGGGCGAGAAGATATTCGAAGCCCGTGAAGAGGAAATCGTCAAACTCTGGAAAACAAAGATCAACAATTTGTACATGATGGTTGGGTCAAATGTTGCCCCCGTGCTTCTAACAGTCTTGGCTCTCGCCACGTACTCTTATATCCACGGAGACTTACTTCCATCGGTTGCATTTACAGCATTGGTATGTTATCTATTCTCTGTTTCTGCAGTTCGCATCCCTCGAATCCTTGACATATCCAAGGGCATGGAATATCTGGTGTTGCCTTGTCGTATTATTGATTGCCTCGCACGAACGTTTGGAATGATTTGGCTAACTCAACAAATAGGGTGTGTTCATGCAACTTGAAGGTGTTCTAGGAATGGTCCCTTTTCTCTTCATGATGGGAGCAAACGCCAAAGTCAGTTGCGATCGAATCGATTCTTTCCTAAAATCTCCAGAGAAGCCAGAGAATACCTATCCCGGAGATTCCATCACTTTCGAGAATGTGTCAGTCAGCTTTCCATCGAAATCTAAGATCTCAGAAGAAGAAGACCGATTTGTACTTAGAGACCTTAATCTTCAGTTCCCCAATAACGCGCTAAGTGTTATCTCAGGCCCTACTGGCTCCGGAAAATCTCTTCTTCTCTCTGCTATATTGGGTGAGGTTGAGGTCCTATCTGGTAATATTACTGTACCCCGACCACCTCAGGCATCTGAGCGACGCGATAGCAAAGCCACAGCTGCAGATTGGGTCTTGCCTTCCGCTATAGCATTTGTTTCCCAAACTCCATGGATAGAAAACGCTAGCATCAAAGACAATATTCTTTTCGGCCTGCCTTTCGACTCTATACGATACCAAAAAGTACTCGATGCATGCGCTCTCACGAAAGATCTCCACATGTTTGATGATGGTGACTTGACTGAAGTCGGTGCCCAAGGTATAAGCTTGAGTGGCGGTCAAAAGTGGCGTTTGACTCTAGCAAGAGCTTTCTACTCTCGCGCCGGAATATTGATACTTGATGATGTTTTCTCGGCACTAGACGCACATGTTGGAAAAGAGATTTACGACAACGCTCTTATGGGCGAGTTATCGATTGGCAGGACAAGAATTTTAGTAACACATCATGTCTCACTTTGTCTTCCACGGGCAAGCTATGCTGTTCAATTATCGAAGAATGGAGGCCTCGAGCATGCAGGTTCAATTGATGAGCTCAGGAAGACTGGTAACTTTGATGACATTATAAAATCAGAGCAAGAGGTCGAAGCAGCTGTTGAGGAGGTGGATGCTTCTGAGGCAAATGTTGACAAGCCATCTGATAAACCAGCCACCAAACCTAAAAAGTTGATTGAAGATGAGAAACGGGAAACAGGAAGTGTCAAGGCAAGCGTGTATACTAAGTATCTCATGGCAACTGGTGGCGTACCATTCTGGGGATTGGTTCTCATTTTCTATCTGGTCGCCGAAGCTCTCGTAATTGGAAGATCTTGGTGGATCAAGATATGGACATCTTCCTATGAACATTCTGAGATGAACCTGTCCAGTTTCAATTCTACTCATCTGCCTTATATCACCAGCATGCAACAACAGCTTTCACCATCAGTATTCGTCTCGAAGATCAACAATCCATTTTCTAAAGACCACACACTAGGCTACTATCTGGTGGGCTATGTCCTCATCTCGACTGTTTCCGTTTTCATTGCCACTGCTAGATATTACTTCATTTATCGGGGATCTCTATCTGCCTCAAGAAACGTTTTCAAAGAAATGACAAATATCGTTCTTCGTACTCCTTTAAGATGGTTGGATACTGTTCCTACAGGACGAATTTTGAATCGTTTCACTGCGGATTTTTCGGCCATGGATTCGCAACTCTCTACAAATTTTGCTCAAACCGCCTCTGCATTCTTGGAGATCGTGGGAATTATGGTATCTGCGTAAGTTGTTTACTCACGAATCAATCACAGTCGCGCTAATATTTCTTTAGGTTTTTTGTCTCGCCATACATAATCATCATCGCATTGGTTCTATTGGGTATTTGCACTTATATTGCACTCCTTTATATTAAAGGTGCACGCTCTCTTAAGCGTCTTGAATCAATCCAAAAGTCACCTATGATTTCACACTTTGGGTCAGCCCTTGCGGGTCTCAGCACCATCCGTGCATTTTCAAACGCACCCGTCTTCGAAGCCAGGATGCATGAGTTGGTAGATTCGTTTTCTGCCGCCACTTGGCACAATTGGCTCTTCAATCGATGGTTCGGACTACGTATGGCATTGGTGGGATCATTCTTCTCATCGTCTGTGGCTGCATTTATTGTCTCCACTCATGGTGTTGATGCTTCATTGGCCGGATTTGCTCTCTCATTTGCATTAAGTTATAGACGAGCCGTTATTCATACCATTAGATTGCTTGCTTCAGCAGAATTAGACATGAACGCTGCCGAGCGTATTTTTGAATACACACAATTAGACATGGAACCTCAGGGCGGAACAGACAGCATTCGCGCCTCGTGGCCAGAAGAAGGTAAATTAGAAGTAACCGACTTAGAGGTTGGGTATGCCGAAGGATTACCAGCAATTTTGAAAGGACTATCTTTCTCCGTGGATAAAAATCAACGAGTTGGAATTGTTGGAAGGACAGGTGCTGGTAAGTCAATTTCTCAGGGTGTGAAGTGCAAATTACTGATTGTGTCTTAGGTAAATCAACACTATCCCTAGCTCTCTTCCGTTTCTTAGAGGCTAGAGCTGGTACCATTATGATTGATGGAATCGATATCTCCACCCTCAAATTACACGACCTCCGAACCAGACTCTCAATTATTCCCCAAGATCCTGTTCTCTTCTCCGGTACTATCCGCTCCAACCTTGACCCCTTCGATGAATTCTCCGACCAACAACTAAAAGAAGCACTCCAACGTGTCCACCTTATCCCCTCCGCTAACAGCAGCCCTGCCCCCGAACTCGAAACCCCCGCTGAATCCTCCACCGCCGCATCAAGCAGTTCTGTAACCGCCACCATCACCGAACCTCTCAACAAAGAAAATACAAATGTATTCCTCAACCTCACATCCCCCATCTCCTCTGCAGGTGCAAACTTGTCCCAAGGTCAAAAGCAACTTCTTTGCCTCGCCCGCGCTATTCTCTCTAGACCAAAAGTTCTTCTTCTAGATGAAGCAACTTCCGCCGTTGATATGTCGACCGATACGCTTATCCAACGTAGTATCCGTGAAGAATTCGCGAATACGACATTGTTGGTTGTAGCACATAGATTGAGCACGGTGGCTGATTTCGATCGTATATTAGTCATGCGAGATGGGGCTGCAGCGGAGTTTGGTAGTCCAAGGGAGTTGCTAGAGATTGAAGACGGAGTCTTCAAGGGAATGGTGGAGCAGAGTGGAGAGAGCAAGGAGTTGGAGAGATCGATTAGAGGACGCATGTAGGAAGATTTGGAGAGGATGTAAAAGGGAAGGAGGGTTGCAGGGAAAAGATAAGAATGAACGTTACATCATTGCGTTAGATAGATCGGCACCTTGGTGAAAATAGATTAATTGCTTTACTAGAAGAAATAAAAGATACATAAATTATTATGTGATAAAATTATGTGATCACATCCGGCATTGGCATAGATGTGAACTAAGATTATCACCCTTACCCTTTCCACTTCGTGTCCATTGAAAGATGGCTTATATAAAAGGTATATACACCATGAAATACTCAGTAACAACGAGCAGTTTTCTCTCGCGCAGTACAGATCACGGAAGTCTCTTGGGCTATTGGAGCCCCCTAGTCCGATTTTTATACCCTAATTCAATTGGTTAGTTATAAAGCATTTTCGAAACAAGATTTCATGTATCTTTGAACTGGTAAGTTTTTTGTGTTGTTTGTTAAAGCTATTCTATTCATTTATTTCTGAAATTTGTGTCTAGATAGCTGTGGATAAGGCAAACCTCGGGATGAATCGATAATAGTTGAGTGTATGAAGTTGTAGTGAGAAGTTGTTGCAACTTGGAAGATCATTTAAAGATCGACTAGAAGTGTTGTTGCGAAGCGGAAGATATTGATTGGGGGATAAAGAAGAAGGTTGTCGAACTTTCTTCGTTGAGAAATCAGGTATTCAGCACTAGCAGCCTTGAATTTGAAATTGAAGCGCGAGTGGATGAGAGTGGAAGGAGTGAAGCGTGAAGTAGGAGAATATGGAAAATGGGAAATAAGAAATCGTCAAACCGAGATGGGAATCTTGTCTATATGCACCAGTTCAAGAGATACAAATCTCATTCACATTCTACTACACACGGCTTATTTGAAGAATCATTTATATATTAGAGACTGCGAGGCAGATATTTGCTGCAACATGGCAATCGAATGTAACCATTTCAAATGAGGGTATCTCTCAATTCTTTTGTCCATTCCATTACCGTGTGTACGTATGTCAAAGCCGAACCCCCTTTTCAAGTAACCAAACGCCCAATCCCAGAGACATCATTCATCATATATCATCAACACATTAATTTGAAACATTAAGCTCCCATATCCCCATTATGCTGCGGTGTAATAGGAAGAATAGTTTTACCACTTTCCCTCCCCTTTCTATCCCCGTACCCATAATCGAACCCCTGATCCGTTTCCAATTCCTTGCTCATAGCAATTTCCTTGGTGAAGATTAAGCTAGTAACAAAAGCCAGTCCAGCTAATGCACACATAACAATCCATACCATTCTCAAACTTTCAACATAAGCTCCAATGACTACTTGCTTCGTTTCTCCCTCTGCGCCGGTGTTTGACCATGCTTTTACAATTTGTACAAATGCGGATGCATCTTTGGACCATTCGTTTGCGTAGACGGCATAGGACGTTTTGAGAATTTTGTTCTGGAATGTGTTTTGAAAGATGACACCAGAGATTGCGACGCCGATTGTTTGGCCAAAAGCTCGAAAGAAAGAGTACATAGCTCCGGCAAAGGGAAGATCGGCGTTGGTGACTGAGGCTTGGGCTGCGAAGCCTTGAGCGGAAAACAGAGTGCCTAATCCAATACCCGGAACGAGGTTGAAGAAGATCCAGGATACTGTCGAAGTAGATTCTTTGAGAAGGATGAGTAGACCGAGTCCTAAAGTAGAGATAGCCCATCCTACCCAGATTGAAGGGCGGTAGCGACCGGTTTTGGCAATAATGAGACCGACCATTACAGCAGCTGGAGCGGTAGTGAAGGTCATTGGGAAGAGACCGATGCCAGATTGGATGGGAGTATAATTTTTGGCGACTTCAAAGTATAAAGGCATGTAAAATAGAATGGACCATACGCAGATTCCATGAACGAATGTGCCGAAGTAAGCGACTATTGCTGTGGGGGAGTTGAACAATGAGCGTCGGATCAACGGGTCACCTTTTTGGAAGATGGAGTAGATGAGAAATGCGATAAGGCCACCAACACCGACTAGTAGTGGTACGAGTGTGCGGACAGAGCTCCACGCGTACATGACACCTCCCTGAATGAATGTTAGTATTTTCAAGATGAATATGACACCAAGCAACTTACCCAAGTAAGAGGAATCAAGAGACTAGTGACAGAAGCCACAAACAAGAATGATCCAAACCAATCAAAAGCCTTAAGCTTAGTCCACATAGAACCTTGCTTAATATTCAACTTCAAACAAATCGGAATACCAATAGCACTGACAACACAAAATGGAATGTTCAGCCAAAAAATCCATCTCCATGTAACCTTTTCTGCAAAAGCACCACCGATGACTGGGGCGATAACGGAACCAATGGCCCATTGAAGAGATGTTATCGACATCCATTTACCGCGCTCACGGAGGGTGACCATATCAGCAAGAAGGACATAAGTCAAACTTACAAGACCGCCTCCTCCAATACCTTGAATACATCTTCCTACCAAGAGAAGCTCAATGTTCTTGGCGACGGAGCAAAGGATTGTGCCAACCGAAAAGAGGAATAGAGCGGTCAGGAGTACTGATTTTCGACCGATGATGTGAGAGAAAGCTGCCCATGTAGGCTGAAAGACTGTAGAGCATAGAAGAAATGATGTACCACACCAGAAAGCTTGCATCGCAGTGGCATGTAAGCTTGTTGCAATGGTCTTCATTCACCAGTATTAGTCTCGCATCATCAATACATGATAAAGAATTAAAAGTATAAACCATCTTACAGGTAAAGCCACGGAAAGAATTGTGGCATCAATAGCACAAACAAGGTTGAGAATTGCCAAACAAGCAAAACTTCCATAGAATCTCCATCCTCTTCTCTTCGAGTCGGGCTCAGTTTGCATATCGGATTTTTCCAAGTCAACACTTTCTGAGTCTGGAGACGAAACTCCTGGCGAGGGACTTAAAGTACTTGTTGATTCTTCATTCTCAATAAGTGATCGTTCTGATGAGGATGTTCGGCCATACTGTGACGTATATTCTTCTGGAGCCGAAATATCAGGGGGCAGATGGGTCTCGGAATTCCTGCTTCCAGGTAATGATGTGTACATGTTTGCTGCGGTTGGATACCAAAAGGTATTAGATCTGTGAATCTCGAAAAGTGCTGGAATTTGACACAATAAAAAAGATTCTGGAATGCGAACGAAGTACAACGAGAACAGATGTAGCCAAATTATCGAACATCTAGATATCCACACCAACTCGTGAAGTATTTAACTT
Source organism: Botrytis byssoidea (assembly GCF_014898295.1). Lineage (NCBI taxonomy): Eukaryota > Fungi > Ascomycota > Leotiomycetes > Helotiales > Sclerotiniaceae > Botrytis > Botrytis byssoidea. The sequence continues at coordinate 1,908,346 of NW_024065844.1, forward strand.
CATCGTTAGTATCTGATCAGATCTAGAATTTCTTCATTATAAGCCACCATGACATTTATCCCAAGATGTGTGGATCCTCAAATAGCTACAGGTACGGGTATCTTCACCCCCACTGCACCACACCATCTTGAGGGATTCTTCTGACGAAGATACAGAGGAACCTCACGGATGCGCATTCCTCGAAAATTGCATCATGTAAGATGCAGGTCAGATTCTATGGCTATCAGTGTGGTTTCTCTACGAGGCTGATGCGAGAGGTCATCAAATCCGGTTAATCCTGTCGGATGCTGAAGCGAGCCCTCATCACTGGATGGATGAGCTGCAAACGCTGCGGCTGCGCCACGCCTCGAATAAGACCCAACGAACACACTTGCGATCATAGGGAGAACCCAAATTACTAGGAGAAAAGATTATTGGCGCGATAAAGGATCCATATCGTGGTAGGATAGTGTCACAAAGATTAGCTTTCGTGGTTAAAACGTGGTGTTGGCAGTCAGAAAGTGAAGATGTTGGACATAACATAGAGGGGCAAAATGAGTTTCAGATACCAACTTTTAATCAGTTGTTTTCGAATTTTGACCATTCGAAACAGCTCGCAAATGTGAGCGATTCGATGGCGATACGATGATCTACCTTGAGTGAGTACCGATTGATGGGATAACGTTGGGTGGCCGAGTACAAACACTTTCGTCCCCCACGTAGTATCGGAATCACATTACCGTGAGAAGTTTGCTTCCCTCCGAGATTTGCGATAACCATAAATCCATATGCCGGAATGCTATTGCGGATTTTCTTTCTTGAAATCTTGGTTACAATATCGATTTACGATAGAATATCCACGGTCGGCATTGATGAGGTTACATTGATGTGCTAAGGATAGATAACCTTATCTTCAGCATATCCACGAGCCCCCATATCCCCCCGCTACTGCACGTAAATCGTTAATCAATACTGATAGGCTTTGCACAGCCCTCAATTTCGAGCCTCATCGTACTGAAAGCCCTATAGGAGTTATTCCTCAATCATTCTTCCGTTGAACCACACAGTATTTATTTTTGGGCACCAATAACGTTGGCTGATGATCTGATTTGGTGTGTCTCAGTGCAGATGGTTATTCTATGTACTTGCATGTATTGATGTACACGTCGTCAGATGATGGGATTCAGCCTTGATTAGATGCTATTGCCATGAAGATTTCAGTATTGGGTAATTCAAAAGAAAGTCATCACCTTCCCGTTAGGATTTCTCGATAGGATTTCTAGTGGATTATTAATCGGATGAATTCTTAGCACTGTGTTATTTTTGAACACCTCCAGCATTTGAGGCAAACCACGAAGTATCGTAGCATTGTGGCACTTTGCTGATTAAATGGAGATACAAGAATAACTTCAAATCATTTTCATATAGAAAGTATAGGCCGATTATCATCTGAAGAATACTTTGGTGGGAATCTTGAGGTTATATTAGTTCCTTATCCGAGCGGTTCATGAAGGATCTAACTTCGATCGTAGCGCCTTCTCAAAGACAGCTTCTGCTCACCTAGCGCTGGTAATTTACATGAAATGCATTGCCGGATTGTTGATCTGGAGATGTCTTGGCGTTATACACAACTACATGGCATTAACTCAAAGCTAGCTACCCCGCAATGCGTACTTCTCATTTTGCAACACTACTAGAGGCCCCAAAATTATTTTGACCCGACGTTCGAGTCAATCTTCTATCCTCCTTACATGACTCCGCAAAACTTGATCATTAAGTGAAGTATTTCAGGGATGTTGTACCATAACGCTGTATCTTGAATTTTCCCATCCCACAATGCACGTGACCTGGAGTGTCCCGAGATAGCTTCAATGCTAAAAGCCGTGAAATATATTGAGAGTCCGATAGTTAGTTTCTAGCAGCAGCGTAAACGCTATTCTAAGACCCAGTAATTATCCCAGATTTGTGACGCATCGAGCGGATGATGTCTCCACGTTCTAAAACACGTGAGTGGCTTGACGGAAGCTAGAGATGACCCCATCTCTAAAGACTAATGAGTGTTCCCAATCGATTAGCGAGTCCATAATTCTTTGGATTCGTTTCTACGTAGTAGCAAGGTCGTGATGTATCTCATTTTAGCCATTTCACGGGGTAACTGGTCGAAGTCAGATGATCAAATTCGGCAGTACGTTCTAGGCCTTGAGCTTGATTTGTCATTTGTATATTAGACAATGATTGACCAAAGTATATTGAGTAGTGTCTAGTGATGAGTCGAATTCCCCCTTTAGTAGAAACATGCGAGGATTTTCAATCACGGAAACGGTAATTGTGGACAAATCAATTACTTTAGCTGGTTCACAAGTGAACATAATGTGATATTCGATCTTATAAAATGGGACATAAACTATATACTTCGTAGGTGGCAGATTACTTCGTAAACGACATCCGAGATTAGTAGAGATATTCTTCCATATGACGCCTCCTTCAATCATTGAACTCCAACTTCAATCGCAATGACGTGCCATCACTTCATTGAAGCGATTAAAAACATCTCCCAGGTTCAATTTCCAACGTAAAAAAGATAACAGGAACTTTCAGATATGCGAGCCTTTTCGCAAGGCACGTCTCTTATCATCCTCATTATTCCCCCCCTCAATGCTCTGAAATCTATTAGGGTAAGCTCTAAAGAGAAGCAACAGTCCCAAGTCTAGAGCATCTTGCCATGAAATTCTTGTTGCTCTGTGTTCTTATCTATAACTGCACACATGATCCGTTACATATAGTGAATCATACAGCACCGAGCAGAATTTCGCCTTTCGGCTTGGCCTGCAAGTTTGCAGGAGCATTCTTTTCTTCTGTCTTTGTATCTTTGGCCTTGACTTCAGGTGCTGGTTGGATTTGAGGTTGGTTCGGAAGAGCCGGGTCGGCCTTAGCAGCGGGTAAGTCTTTGATCTCGAGTTTCTGGGCCGGAGGTGGAGGTGGAGGTGGAGCGTTTGGATTGTCAGGTAGCGAGCCATCCAAATTCCTCATGATGGAACCGTCCAAATTCCTCACAGGCGAACCGTCCGGATGAAATCCAGGCTGTGGCATTGGAATTGCGGCTTGAGGTATTGGATTCAAGTTCTGTTGAGGCATGTTCAATGAGTTAGGATCAAACTTTTGTGCACCCATCTGCGCATGAAGTGCATCATGTTCGTCCAGGGCTTTCTTTATTGCAATTTGCTGTTCTTTCTCTTCCGGTGACAGCTTTTCATACGCAGCCATGTTTTCATCCCATATCCTAACACACTCAGGTTCCCAATTGCATTTCTCCACCTCGCCATATATTGGATGACTGAAACGCGGATGCAGCAGAGGCCACTCTGAGGCATGGTAATGATGTTTGACCAATGCTCCCCTCGCATTATGATTCCCGGAATCCGAATGTCCTTGTCCGGCAGCAAATGCTTCGACGGTGAGAACCAAAAACCCTCCCACCAGCTTTGATTCCCGCATAGCGTGGAAGGTACTCCAATCAACCTGGTCGCCAGTCTTACTAGTCATTTCCTTCAAAATCGCGCCAGTAAATGCGGAAGGCCCCGTCCCCGAGATGACTTCATCAAAATCAAGTTTGATCTCTGATATTGGAACGTTCTGTTCTGCAGCAACATCATTCAACCACAGTAGGATGTTATCGACCAGTACCAACATGACTGGAAGTCGAGGTTTGCACATAAATGTCCATTGACAGAATGATTGTGACTTTTGACCAAGAATTGGGTGATCTTTAAAGTCAGGTTGGTCGATTTCCACGCTGACAACCATATCTACATCTCCCACAGGATACCGATCAGGGATCCAGGTATCAACGGCCTTGAGTGCTTCAACATCGATGTCTGTATAGACACCGCCTTCAACGTACATTATCAAATAACGCAAAAGATCTGCCTTAATGATTTGTACTTTCAGTGATCGATACATTTCGACTATATCCGGCCTGTCCAACTCATCTGGTCCGAAGTGTGTTTCGACATAATACATGTCATTATTGTCCGTTAAAACTTCGTATCGATGTCCTGGATTCAACTGAGTCCAAGTCCTGGCACTCAAAAGATCTCTCTCTGCGAAGCCCAATGGATCAACTTTCCATGTCTGCCATATTTTTCTTGGAAAGTCTGCGGTTGTGCTACCTTTCAAACCTTTTTGTTCCGACCGTTTTGCATGTGATACTGTAGATGATTTCAGAGTATCAACATTCGAGACGATCAGAATGAACAGGACGAGAATGGCATAAATCGGTAAAGCTCTCTGTATCTGCTTCGGTAGCCGACCGCCGAATTGAGAGGTCGTTTGCATGCTTCGTGATCTGGTTCTTCGTAACTTTTCCATCATTGTATCACTGGAATCTGAACTCATTCTGCATGTGTGAGGAAGAATCGCATGAGGAAGAGTGGCATGTTAACTTTCAAGAACTATACTAAGAGATGAATCAGATGAGAGAAGAAAGAGCTACTCCGAGGTTTTTTTTGTCCGAAATTTCGACAGATTGACAAATTAGATCTGGATAATTGACTTGTGCGAAAAACAGGACGGACTTCTTGTTGGTCGACTGATTGAGTTGCAGGGTGGTATTCAATTTAACCTGACGTCAAGCGTGGGGAGTAAACTTATTGGGAAGTATCATAAAAAGAACTCGGGCTTCACAAGCTTGTGATTGAAGAATTACAAGTTGATGGCTGCACTTGGCAGGGGGCTCGGGGGGGTCTCACTGTGCCTGCGCAATAATACCTGGAAATATGCACACTAACGTGATAATATTCGAAGATTGTTAAGATAGGGTCAAGTACCGTCCGCTAAAAGAACTTGAACTGTCGATCAATGTCATTACTCAGTAGACCTGCTCGAGGCCAGACCGAGATAAGGTGGAAAGTGCCATGTCAAGGTCCATGCAGATGCAAATGCAAATGCAAGCTACTTGTGCAAAATCCCGCAAAAGGAATGTAACAATGCAATATCAGAGTAGCTTCCGCGGTACGCATGTGAAGGTTCTATCTAAGAAGCTTGATTTAATGACTGGTGAAAAGTTCACGAAGATGGTGTCTTTGCCGGTCGTTCGCCAATCAGATCGCTCTAACGGTTGGTTTTGCCGACGCTAAACCCTATATTCCATGCTACCTCCGTGATTAGCCCACGACAATCCACATCACGATCAACAGATAGACTTGAGGGGTGAATGGACACCCGGAGAAAAAGCCGGACACCAAAATTCTACACTTTAATCAAAAATCAATATCAAAAAGAATACAAAATATTTCTTTATAAAATCTTGAATGTCAATAATTTATTAATAGATAGTTATTGGTATTCAGTTTCAAAAAACTTAATATATATATTCAATTTTGTATTGATTTTTGAAAAGAAGTGTTTCTAGATTATCTTTTATTTTCGCGGTTGTAGTGTCCGGCTTTTTCTCCGGGTCGCGAGACAATATATTGGGTACGAGGGTACCCATGAAGATGATGGAAAGGCCGTGAGAACTTCCCGCTGATCTTCCAATATTTCTCCAATATATTCCACTTTTGATATAGATTGCACCCCGTACACCCCGCATTATTGGACGTGCACGAACCTCGGGGAGGAAATCACGAAGAAAAACTAAACGTTGTCAATTATTGCTTGTGATTGTATTTCACGACTCAATAGCAGCACTAACGATGTCTATGTGTGGAAAGCCGATCAATTGAGACATGCATAACTCTGGATGCTCATGGCTTTGCACAGCATGCTGGCATGACAATTTCTTCATGATTCATTTACAACTTTAACTTCTTCATCGATTTTGGTTCTCAGCACCTTTCGCAAAATCTTCAAGCTTGTGAACGATAAAGGTGTTTTGAAAATGCCTAGCGGATATCAAGGTATCCTCGACAATGGATTCATAGAGGAGATCAAAGCAGATCAGCCATTGTTGTCTCCAATCGTCACCAAATCGCCTACGAAATACTGGAAACCTAAAAAGCTGTGTCTGGATTTTATAAAGCCTTCATTTCTAAGTAGGAAGAGAGCGCCAGCGAAACCGCTCCATGCAACTGCCTGGCTTGACGGATTGAGAGGCTATGCAGCATTTCTGGTATACGTTCTGCATCATGAACTATGGGCCCACACCTTAGCGTATGGCAATTGGATCTTGGAGATGGGCTTTGGCTATGAGAAGAAATACTATGCGATTCAACTGCCTTTCGTTCGAACATTCTTCACCGGTGGTCATCTCGCTGTGACCACATTTTTCGTGATTTCAGGATATGTTCTCTCCAGAAAGCCATTGATGCTCATTCAATCCGGGGATTTGGCGAAACTAGGAGATAATCTTGCGTCAGCATTATTCAGACGTTGGATTAGATTATGGCTCCCAGTAATTGCCACGACGTTCATATATCTCACTATATGGCACATGTTTGATCTCTATCCACTGCCTAGGTCTGAACATGAAAAAACTTGGACTGGTGAGGTATGGAAATGGTACTTGGAGACCAAGAACTTCAGCTACATTTTCAGGACTGGTGGAGATCCTTGGTTTACTTATAATGTCCATGTGTGGTCAATACCAGTGGAATTAAAAGGTTCCATTACCATTTATACGGCTCTCGTGGCATTGTCACGATGCTCACGAAATGCGAGACTCTACCTCGAGCTCGGATTGATATACTACTTCATGTATATTGCAGATGGCGCGCACAATGCAATGTTTGTAGCTGGGATGCTTCTCTGCGACCTGGATTTGCTCGCCGAAAATGATGACTTGCCTCGTTTCTTTTCCAGATTCGATTCTTGGAAAGAGCTCATTTTCTCTAACCTCTTTGTCGCCGCTATGTATCTTGGAGGTGTGCCTACTTTTGATTTGGACGAGAAAGTATTGAGAAACACTCCTGGGTGGCATTATCTATCCTACTTGAAGCCACAAGCCGTATTTGATTACAAATGGTTCTACCTGTTCTTTGCCGCGACTTTCCTCGTGGCATCTATTCCTCGAATCCCATGGCTGAAGAGCTTCTTTGAAACTAGATTTTGCCAATATATGGGCCATATATCTTTCGCATTCTATCTTGTGCATGGGCCCATCATGGCACTTCTAGGCGATAGACTATACTCCGCAGTCGGCTGGTCAAAAGAGATGTCGGATGAGATGGCACCGTGGAGAAATATATTCCCAATATCGAAAGTCGGGCCATTCGGGATGGAGCTGAGCTTCTTTGTTCCCCATTTGATCCTCTTCCCTGTTACAATTTGGATCGCGGAGATTGTTACAAGATTGATTGATGAACCTAGTGTGAGGTTTGCGCAATGGCTATACAAAAGAACTCTTGCACCATCACCTCGTTTGTAGAATTATGGAGCCAAATATTGGGTATCGATGTACTTGTCAGCTCGTTTAGGCGTTTTTTAATTAGATTAGATGTCATGGATTGTGCCTTGTAATGACGAAGACCGGCTCGGTCAGTTACCTCAAAAATTGTCTGACTGCAGCCCTTGATGCGGTGCCTTCAAAATCGATACCAACAATTGGTTCGTCAACACAAATCATGCCGCTTTTGTTCATGTACCCCTGAAGCCACCTTGTCAAAATTCGCAGGTTTACCCCGCGGAGTCCGTCCGAGGTCAATAGGCAAAATGCATCTACAGGGGACGGGCTTTTGCATGTGTAACTTCATAATCTTTATTCAAGTGGGAGATAAGATTACTTGCCACCAGAATATTGCAAAATAGGCCAAAAATTGACTTTCCCACACATCCATAACCATACCCCAACTTTCATTTCCTTCTCAATGTCGGCCATACACTATGATTGTTCGTCCTGGAGCTCTGCTCCGATTCTTTCCATTAATCGTGATATCTTGTGTTATCTTGTATCATAGTTGGAATTCAGTGCGACCTACCCAAAGTATATACTCCTCCGCATATACAGCACATCCTCAAGCTGGAAGGTATTTTGAACAAGTATTTTCGGTAAATAAGCCGGCAGATTATGATTTTCCAGCTCTCAAACAACAATGCGAGGAGATGGAATGGCCAAAAAACGAGGTGTACTTAGATTGCAGTGGCATATTTGCGGGTTTGACAACAATCGTGTCTCAAGTAAAGGTCTGCTTGAAGATGGCCTTGGAGTCTGGCCATGGATTAATTCTACCATCGATTCACTATCGCGATAAAGATAACTTGCAAGAACTCAACCGTTTCAATGAAAAGGCATCCATGACTTATGGCGAATGGTTTGACGAAGTTCATTTACTCGAGCAGATGAATAAAGCTTGTCCACAGATGCGAATCATTAAGCCTCGTGAAATCGAGTCTGGTGAAGTTACTGTGCAACATCGTTGGCCAATAGAACTCTCAGCCAAAACTGCTCCAGGGCTTGCGCTGTTCAAGGGATATTTTTGGAAAGGAAGGGGTTTCAAAGATTTCTTTGACGCTCAATACACTCAATTAGAACAACTTTTCTTGTTAAATCCTGGCAACAAGCTTAATCATGGAGCTGGTATAATCGCCATAGAGATCAATCCTCAGTTCCTAATCTTCAGAATCACAGACGATGCAACTGGACAAGACCTTAAGTTATGGAATGAGCTGGGGTATCTCATCCGGTTTAGAGAACCTCCTCGGCGGGTTGTCGATCGACTTCTAACTCAAATAGATCGTCCTTTCTATGGAGTCCATTTCAGAGTAGAATCTGATCAAATATGGAGCTCCCTTGAAAGTCAACTCCAGAAAGATCTAGATGCTTTGGATCGCGCATGGCAGAAATATGGCAGTCCTAGCGAAGAAAAACCTTTGGTCTATTTGGCTTGCGGAGATCAAAATCAAGTGTTAAAATTCGTTGAGGCCGGGAAAGCCCGAGGTTGGAACGTCACACATAAGTGGAAACTGGCCGAGAAGGATACCAATACTTTGAAGACCATCAACAAACTGAGTTTTGATTTTCAGGGTGCTATTGATATGGGAGTCATGCTGAACAGCCACTTTTTCTTGGGAATCACTGGGAGCGCGTTCTCATCCTCTGTTGCGAACGCTCGTGATGCCACTGGAAGGTATCGAGGAAGTTCTTTCTCGCTCTCCGATGATGGAGGTGCAAGAACTCATCTTTTTAATGATGGGGAGTCAAATTACTATCCTTGTTGCCTTTAATAATGCCATTTTCGGATGAAGCAAGAGCAAATTCATATGTTTCAAGGTACTCGGAGAAGGCGCGTTTGTAATTTACTTGATTTTTTGATTCTTTATACCCCTAGAAATAAGCAAGAATGAATGGAAATGTATCGTAGAAACAAGTTCTTTTTGCTGCAACATACGCTGTATTTCGTAAAGGTTTCAATGTTTCCTCTGATTGTTCTAGCTCTAGTGACAAATTGACGCCAAGCCATTTCTTATTCCCTACTTCAAATTTATAATCTTACCCTTATCTCAATCAATTCGAATAGCATCACTTAACTTCAAAAGAATATGATGTCTAAACTCTTGTTATTGTGAGGCTAATCGTTTCGAAGAGATGATTATTCCGTGCCCGCAATAATTTGCCGAAATTCACCCCCTCATTCTCGTCAGAATGCTTACAGACGAGTGGTGCGTCTAGGTAAGCGAATTCTTAGTGTATATGATATCACCTATTTCACGATTGCTTAAATTCCACGTCAGACAGGATTTGAAAGAGAATTTAGTGTAAAGTAATTCTGATGGAACTTTATTTCTGCTCTGAGAATGCACCAGTGCAACGCAGCATTATCAAGAGAACTTTTGATGCGCTTAGTATCGCTTAGTATTAGGTGCTCGCAGAGTGAACCTTTACTAACTGTTACACTGATCTAGGCAACAAGAGAGATCACGCCCTTCCTATACTTGTTAACTCCTATGGCAACTGAATCTCCACCCACTTGCGCTTTTCCCACAAAACTTCACCCAGCAAGAAAATCCAGCTCCCGCAGAATACCACATTATGTATTATAAAGTTTATCCCTCATTACGCCTCAGAGCGAAGTTGATGAAATGAAAGAATAAGTTTCAAACCGTCCATAGCCAAAGTGTCTTCCGGACCCCCACACTAGTCGTACTCAATGGTTCGGAAAATTGATCAATGCTTGTGGTGATCTAATTGAAATCGCAGTCGTTGCATTCATAGTGACCGCAGCTATTGCAAGAGGTGGCTCCTGGTGCACCCGCAATGAGAGAAGTGTTCTGACCACATTTGCAACAGGTCATGATGGTTGCTTCATCAACAGCTGGGCCGCCGAACTCGCCGAGGCTGGTTGGATGGTTCATGCTGATATATTCGGCAAGAATTGGGGTGATTTGATCTTGAGAAACAACGAACTCGAGCTTCTGGTAGCACATGGCGGGTATCTTGTCAAGTGTTTCGACTTTTTGTTTCGCTGAAGGATGAAATTGACTGAGACGATTGAGACGTTGTTGGTATGGAGTGATTTGGTTGCTCAGGGGTCAATACAGAGCTGTAGGTTATCGAAGAATTAGATTTTGAATTTGAAGTGCTGTAAGATGAAAGAGGGATAGATGACGTGAAAAAGACTGATTAAGTAGCTAAAATTTTGCAATATCGTGGCATAGCATTCACAATTACAGAACGGCCGTACTGTAAATATTCACCAACACTGTTCCAGAAAAACACTGTATAAAATGAGAATACAATAATAGTACGGGAGATTGCGAATATAAATAGCATCGGGTTCTGATCACGCGTACTCCTTATGGAAGAAGCATCTAGCCAGTGCAGAGATGGCGAAATTGGACGGGTCAATATCCACTTCATGTTCACTCAAGAATACTTCTGCGAGTGAATTCTGGATGTGGCTCTCGAGCTCTCATATTTTTCTTCATTTTATGTTAAATTATGGGTTCCAGGCACCAGATCAAGATAAGAGTTGGAATACAATCTTTATTATATTCTATCACATCGTATCTAGTAGATGGTTCTAATGTGTAATAAGATTATATATGACTGGTATGAGAGTATAAACGCGCACGCATCATATAATGCCCATTTATATGACAAAGAAAAAGTCAGAGAAGACTCATTGAGAGAGTCTTTAATGGAATGGCTGCAGTGTACAAAATTTGATTCAAGGATTTTGAGTGTTCATATAGAGTGTATAGTCTACAACAAATGAGAAGTTGTATCTTGATTATGACGTATTTTTACTTTGCGTCATATGACTGTATTTGAACATTGTAACGTAGGATCATGCAGGTCCCAAATCATTACTCGAAGTATCTACTACAAGGATCTTTGTGAATATTGAGCAGAAATGTTTCTTAATATGATTTTCCCCGGGAATGAGTCGAAAATCTTTCTTTCAAAGTCGATATAGTTTTCGCTGTTGGCAGTTCTGAAGCAGAGCATACAGCATTTACAAGGACAACAAAAATCCACTTCAGTTAACAAACTTCACAATGACTCTCGATACCATACTCAAAAATAAGATGCGTGCTCGATCCATCTCCATGCTTTGGAAATGCTGCCGTTGTGAAGCGGCTCCTGAAGCCCTGCCAATTTATCTTTGCAATGCTCTCGTTGCAGAGAACAAAGCCATTTCAGGGGAACGGAGGTATCCAGAATTAATCTGTGGCAATACATCGTGCGTTATATGCTACAGACCAGAAACAAAATGCTCAAACCCAAATTGTGGGCACGAAAAATGCTACGGATGTCCTTCTCATGATGTCGATTTCAATACAAGAAACCATAATGTATCATTTGCAATCATGGGAGGCGAGCGATTCGCGCTTACTTTCTTAAAGGGCTATAATTGCCGATGGTAATGTACTGAAAGCAGTTTGCCAAACTTCAACGTGCTCGAGGGCCCAGAACCTTCATTTTGGGACGATGACTGGGAAAATAACACGTATAATACCGCTACCCAGGGTTGTTGCCAACCAATATCTTCGAAGCGAGGAATGGCACATCGAGGACGAGACAAACTCACAAACTGAGTTGAAGGATAACACTTTCGCCGATGCACAACTTCCCTTGTCTAGACGCAGCCCTATTTCATCAGACAGAGCCATCCAAGCCGCAAAAACAAATCTGAGACCGGCAAAGACTTCACAAAAGATTCTACCACAAGCTCCTGAGTGGACAGATATCGATAAGAATGTCATCAACAGTCTAGATAGCCTGGAAGATAACAGTAAGCTCACTTATACCCCTAGTAGCCGCCGAAATCTTATAGTTGCAGATAAAAAGATCTCGGGATCAGATAGAATGCAGGTCGGTAGCAATTCCACCATCGCAGAATTGAGCAGTCAAACAACTAGGTCAGATCAGTCTAAATGTTCTGAAGTCAAGGAATCAGAATTCACATCCATTGGGAACACACCGTCCGCTGTACCAGTCACCAGTGCAGATCTTCTCCCGTTATCCTCCTCCTCTCAGCCCATGGCTCTCGTGGAAACCGAATCTACAATCTGGAACGGACAAAGCCGCAAGAAACCAATCCGTGCAGAAGATTCATCTGATGTAGATGTTAGTACGAAAGAAGGTGCTACTTCAGTGGAAGTGAAAAGACCTCCATATTACATGAGTGAAACTACCGGTCAGACAGTAGGCCTTCCACTTCAGCTTTCAACCGCAAGACCTACTGAATTTGAATCTAGTGGAAGAAAGTTCTCATCATATTCGGTATCCGCAAAGCTCAGATTAATTAGACCGGCTTCCCCACGTGTATGAAATCCTATAAGAGCACTAAAGCTTCTAAGGCGTATGCATCGACAACATCCGGCTTACAACCCACCTCCAACTCCCCCACCCGATTCTCCAATCCCACCCCCGACCCCGCCTCCAGAACATCAGACAGGTCAGATAGTCGATCATACCCTTAGTGAAACATTACATAGGCCTGCAGTGATTCCGCAGAAAAGATCAGCATTCCCAGCGATCAGGCCCGCTAAGATTATACTTCGACAAAGAAAACTGTAGCTTTGTTTAAACCTATGTCGGCGCCACACAATTGCAGATTGAAGCATCAGGGACAAAATAGCATAGAAATTCTACGAGGTGGGTTGATACAGTGGGTATTTTGGACCCAGGAATCTTTTCCTTTCTCTTTCCTTTCTCTTTCCTTTCGCTTTCGTCAGTTTTCTCGAGTTTCATTTCTTTCTTTTCAATGCTTTGATGATTCAAAGCAAAGTTGTGCTACTCTGAGTTTTGAGATACGGTAATATGGATGACGGGGGTATCGTGGAATAAGGGCCTTTCGGAAGGCTTGGTGATATTTCCTTTGTTTCTTAGTTTTAAAGTCAATAGGTGCCTGAAATTTTACTACAAGTCAATGAGTACCACTCATTTCATGTCAATATGTAGTGAGTCTGCCTCAGTTGAGCCTAAAACAACCCGAAACCATTTTTTGTAGCAGCATTACTTGGCTTTGAATTCTCTTTCCAATGTGTTAAATTTCTATACTACTTTCTATCAAGAAATTTAAAAGGGCCTCGTATTAGTAAAGGAGTATCTAGATATGTTCACGAACTTCATACATCACATTCTACGATCGGTTGAACGCAATCATGATTGCAAATACGACAATGAAATGTATATTTCTCTTCGCCCATGTCATCCTCATCTATCTTCGTCCAAAGATGAGGATTATTCTTACAACACCCCATATAAGTTGCAATAATTCTATGCTTTTCGTTCTCGATCAGTTACTTGATATGTTTGGAGTAACTGGGGATCCAAGTTTCTGGTACTAAAAGTACCCCGTTGTAGCGACTGAGTCGATCTATTTTATTGGGGTAACAAAGCAGTTCGAAGAGCGCAGTACACTCGCGGCAAGAATGAACAAAATCCATTTTGAAATTGCTATTATTGGTTGAATGGTGAGTAAGATAGTCAGAAGAGTCTTTGGCAGGTCTCTGGGTGACCGATGGACCGTCGGAATGGATGATACATTCCTGTGTGTTCCCCGTACAGCCATGCTGAGAAGTGCACTTATAAATGAGATGACTACAGACGGGCTCATACACATTCATCGGCTTTTTGGGTTCTATCGTTCAACACACAAGCTGCTATTACTCATAGCTTTTATGTCCAATACCAATGCTTTCATTGATGCTTCTTCGAGTGATGAGGGTACCGAAAAGCTCTCGTCAAAGAAGAGCTTCGTATAAGGATCTCTCTTCCTAGAAGTCTTTTTGACAAAAGATCAATGAATGGTAAATGGTAAAGTAAAGTAAAGTAATTTGAAAAGATAGTACTCAGAAGTAATCCAAATGATGAATGCGCTCAAGTCTCCTGATACACATGAATCATTGTCCCAAAAATAGTGGGTGTCACCAATTCACTCTCACAAGATCATTCGTAAATTTGACTAGAATGAAAGCAATTCAAACAGTTGGCGGACCTGCACCGACGCAAGATATTTAGCAATTCTAACAAAATTTGACCCTCTCAAGAGAAGCAAATAATTCATTTCCTGATACCAGGCAAAGTGTTAGCTTATCGTGGCCATACGCATCAATTTGGCAGGAGAATACTCTTCTTAAACTATGGTGGCCATAAACATCTACCAACTTCCGAAGCCAACATTAAATCGATGAAGAACCTCATCTTCTCCACGCTCTTCTCCCGAAACTACAGATAATGCTGTGCGTCTTGGGTCAAATCATCGATACAAAATGTGTCTGCTAGTTATAGATCATTCCAATAGCGAATTTTCCAAAACCTCGACCGGAGGAATCTACCATATGAAGTTCACACTGCGGAAGAAGAGGGTCATTTTCAACCATCCAAATTTATTTATTACGACGACGAGGAAATACAGGTGCTGTACCTACACAAGCTGTTTTCAGAGGAATCACTACGACCTTGAAGTATCCTAGACTAGCGGAATGGTAGTTAAGGTAACTAGTATGTGTTGAAATCAATCTTGCCTTTTATCTCCACCCAGCATGAATCAACTATTCTCCATATATACACACATTCCAAACTATCTAATTCTTCATATCTCGGTCACAGAAATGACGAACACCCCTTATTCTCCAAAGTCCCATAAAAATTGCCCTCACAACAAGCCAGGACATATTCTCAAACACTGTAGCAGCTCAGATACAAGAACCCTTCCATAAACCTGGTCATGGTCATCCACACCCACACTGAGAATTATCTCATCATCCAGAAAACCCACACCTTTATCTCTTATATCCTCCTGTTCCCTGTTCCAAGCATACGCTATAGTCGTGGTATAGGTGAGCTTCGCCCAAAAACCACGACCTTCGGACAAAGCCTCTGGAAAATCATCCCAACTTTCGTCCGTCGTCCAGCCAGTGGTTGTTTCGTTTGCAAAGAGAATTGGATGTTGACTTATGGCCAGCATGCTAAAAGGAGGTGTTGCTGCCCACATTACAAAATATCTTTCGTAGCGGATCGGTAGATCCAAGACGTTTTTGTGTTTGCGATGAATTGCTGCAATAAAAACGGTATCTGGAGTCTCGGAGATACAATAGCTATTGGACCGAGTACAAAGAATTAGCTTCAGAGCGGGTGTGGCCTGATGCCAAGTAGCATTTGCCATGTATCTATTTAGAGCTATTTCCTCCGGTGTTGCATCAATAAGACAAGAGATCTCGTTCGGATCAGTCAAATTAGTTGTTGTGAAGCCGTTACCAATGAGTTTTGCAAAGGTCCGTTGTGAAGAAGTCAGCTCATAATGAATGTATGATGAGGATGGAGTTGGTGAAAATATAAACCAGTTCTTTTCGTATGATCTTCGGGTCTCTCGTGGATTGCGTGTCAACTCGGTCAGGACAGAATAAGACTTGAGTGGCCCTCCGAATCTTTTGGGTGAAGATGAGAATATTTCTTCCAGGTCAGGGTATACAGAACGAAGATCAATGGACCATAGTCCGATACAAGCATATCGCGATCTAGAGATTATTTAGTGAAGGATATTTGGGGAAATAAATATATAATCATACTGGGAAGATATCATCAGTATAGGCTCCCCTCTTCCGGAATAGAAGATCCTAGGATCATGAAAACCAGGTATATCGGCAAGTCCTTCCTGATTCCCCTGGCAACTTTCTGCTGGGGTTGGAGGAACAGTCACCTCAATAGGTGTATTTTCACATCTCATCCCTCCATTACTACCTAAAACTTCAATGTCATCATCAGTACAAGTTCTCTCTCGGAGGTGTCCACGATTTTCGATTTGTGGGTGACAAATATTTGCTTCACACAAAACATTGACCCGGTAGCCACGGTCCTTCAGATACACCATGCTCACAATCAAATACTGATTCTTTGCCCAATATGGCAGAGAGAAAATTGTTGGGTTCCAGAATATTCTTGACTCCGGAGATCCAAGTCTGGGTTTCATGGAAATATTGTAGAGTAGGTTAGGAAGCCTAAGATGATTCGTGAATTTGTTAACCGGGTCGGAGCAATGCGCAGTGAGTTGTAATAACGCATGCGGGACAGTAACTTTCGGAAGAGGCAGCTCATTCAGATTCCTACTACTCGAATATGCCCATGATTGGATTGTATTTTTCGAATAATTTCTCAATGGATGAGAGATTGGAATGCGCATGGGGGTGTTGTGTTTCTCGCGGTTATAGGCTTGGTGTCTATATTGAGAAGGGGAGAGGTTCGAGATAATAATAACAGCCCACAAAAGAATTGCGAGTGGTAAAATGAGTCTTCTCGCAAATTTTCTTGCCATTGCGTACAGATTGCAAAGCAGGAAGAGAAATGATTAAAAGAAGTATCTGTAGCTCACAGCTGGCAAATTCCAGTATTTCGCGCTGATCGAAACAATAAAACAGAAGATGAAGAATCAACCTAGATATTGAATTTCCTGAACTTACTCTGGTTGTCTTGGTAATATTGAGGTTGACCGTGTTTCCGAAATCTGGAAGGTACAAGTCTGATGAAAGGAGCCACGAAAATCTCTGGAAACGCTCCTGCCACCTTTGAAATCTTTGCTATATTCTGAAATCTGTCGCTGTGATGTAGTCGAGCAGGAACAAAATCTTTACATTTTGATCACTGTAATTTCTTTGGCCTTTGCTTTGCTACAATCTTGCTCATTTGCTCAGTTTTGATCGATTTTGACCAATTTTTTGCTCATAATGGTTTACATCTCCCCTCTATCAACTCCAACCGCCACTTCAACTGCAACGAATGAGACACCTCTTCGACCACCGACTAATAACACGACACCATGGTCAGAGATTTCAATGGAGAATTGGCGAAATGGAGTAGATTTCAGAAGCCCGCCACCAGCTTATGACGAAGAGGAGCTGTCGGAAACACCTCATCGATTTTACAAAGCCAACTTGGAGCATCTCTACAAGGCTATTTGGCTCACCGTATTGATAATGATTTGTTTCTGGTTTTGGTTGAGTCAACAACAGCAGCGAATACATTTCTATCAATACGACACAAAAATTTCTACAACAGAGCCACCACTAGAAGGACTTCGCTTCGTTGACGCTAGTCATCCTTACATACGTGTATGTCACCATCTTGATTTATAGAACAGATTCTAAAATAACGTAGTATGTGGGTCGTTGGTCTTCGACATTGGATGGCACGAGAAAAGATGGGTCATTCCCAGGTATACTCCCTCGCTATATCACCTCTTGTTTCTAATGAAGTTCTACTAGGCATTTATCTCGATATCGCCTTCAATAGAAGCAGCACCATCCTAATATCACTCCATAACAAAGATCAACAACCACATGTCAAAAGGACAAATGCTCGAAACAAAACAGCAGCGTCTGTATTCCTACCATTGTCAGACAATACAAGCGCGGAACCTATCTCTCTACTTGCCCGGGTCGATGATGAAGAATACGTGATACTTCCAAACGCAACGTCACTTGTGGCTATAAGAACGAAAGATCTCGATCCCCAATCACCCCACATTATTCGAATCATTGCACCAATGATCGGCAGGGATATAATAGAGACCTTTCAGTTTCTAGGGGTCTGGATAGATGAGAATGGACAACTGATTCCAGTTCAAAACCCGATGTCAACCACAAATCTACCATTTTCCGAAAGAGATGTAGAGAATGAAGAATTGGGGCTAACTATAAGTGCTGTGGACAGTGGCTTAAATGCTCCTCAGCGCAAGATGTTGGAGATCTTGACTGATCTACCTGGTTCTATGACAGGCCTAGACAGAAGAAAGCAGCGGGTAGCATATAATATCGCAAACGGAATACTAGGAGGAGTGATGGGGTGGGAATACTTGACTGGTGATATGTTTGGTAGTGATCATGTAACTATTGGAATGGATGGGATGTGCCTACTGCAAGACTGTATCGGTGGTAGGGGCAGTCCAGCAGGACTGGCAGACGTCTTCTTTCAAAGGTACGTCTGGAGGTCTTCTTGAGTTTTTTGATTGTCCGGTTTTATTTTAGACCCTCTAATGCTTGCAGTGGACCACTTGGCTCTGGGCAATATGCGCAACCATGGATCTTCCAATCCTATGTCCCGGATGTAATGGTAATTGTTTCACTTTTCACTTCAAATATAAGCAGCTAACATGTTTAGATTCTCAATATCGGCAATGCTGACTGGGAGTCGTTCCGAATATACAATGAAGATTACAATATGACAACATGGGAACTGAGTGTCCTTTTTGAGGAGACCTACGTTTCCTTAATCAAGGCAATCAGAACATTGGCATATCCCAAATACTCCGGGACAATGGCTGAGGTTTCACAATACGATTATCCACAATACCGAGCAGTCGACATCCCGATATTTGTGATGAGACCTTTCCGCGGACAGCTTGAACAAGCGACGCATTCTGTAGTGGATCGATTACAATTCGAAGGAGACAAATCAATTTTCTGGCTTGATACTTCAGGCTGGCTTAATACCGATGTAAATTTTGAGGGACAATCAGAAGATCAAGACTTTTTTCTCGATGGTAAGAACAATCTCCGTTGTCTAAGTGAACTCCATTACTATAAGTCGCTGCTAACAATGAACAGAGGAGAGTCCACGGAAAGAATGGCGCCTCACGGAGAAGGGAAACCAACGAGTTGCAATCTTGCTCCATATGCATGTCTGCAGATATCTTGCACAAGAAGTCAATAAATGTGCATTTTTAGCACCAGAAGCATATCAAGGTGGCAACTTGGATCCAGTTGCGATGCATTTCGATCAATACATGAGAGACGAGAAAGAGAGGAGGCTGAAAAAGCTATTCTGGGTATCCCCAGAGGATGAAGGAAAACTCCAAGTCAGATGAACGCAACGATAAAGATATGAAAAATGAAGAGCTTCGCAAACTGACATCGATACATAATCTATATCTCATAATTAGTTTTGCAATGAATATATTTACCATTCATTCGAGTATTGGTGTGTTATATTTATATCGAAATTGAAGTGACGTAGAATTTGAGCTTGAGGTTTCGGTGGAAAAGGTTGTGCTATTCACAACCAGTGATCTATCCCTACTTAGATTTAAGCCAATATTGGAGTGATTGATCGATCATATACATGAGAAACCTCTTCATTATTGTATCATATAAGAGTGAGTATCGAGGCCGTTCAGCAGATTAAAAATTACATGCCCAACATAACTCTCATTTCAGCTAGGGTGAAATAAAATCCTCTCGTACAACCACAATCGAAACAGATCTACTTTTTTACCATTTGAATCTCAAGATAGATTGTATGCCACCAGAACTGAAAGGATGTGATAGCCAGAGACTTCATGTATTCTAGGCCAATCTTGCCGAGTGATTGGCATGTCATTTGGCGGCGACGCTCACAGGGATAAAAATGGAAGGTGTGACTTTAGTGGATTGATATATAATCTAAATCCAGATTATTCATAATTCTACACCCCTTCTATGCTTACAAGAACGATACCTTCAACGCAAGCGAGTTTTCAGTTCAACTTTTTCGGAAAGATTCCGAAAAGCAAGAATCATTCACAGGACTGGGATCAGCGATTTTGTCGAAAAGCGTTAAAGCTTCTTGATGTAGATCTGAATCCAGGCCAGAAAATTCTAAAGTGCCAGAGATCAAAGTTTGCAGCCTTTGACAAGAATCGTGGGCTCTTTTGTTGCCCATTTAGGACTGGCAAAGTCGAACACAATATTCTTCGGGCATTAAATTCGACTGACGAGAACAGATTCCCTATTTAGTATTCATAAGCTGTTTTAACCATCAAAACTTGGTTATATCTGAACAAGTGTCACTCTGCAAACCAAAGAGAGCATTTTTGCGTGATTAGTACTCGCAGATCTACCACTTTCATCCTATCTAAGAGAAAAGCTATTCCATTTCTATTGTGGTGGTCTGAAATTTCTTAGCGGCTCGCAGTACCAAATATAGCCGGTCGGCACTTGTGTCAAAAGTTTGAATTGAGACTAACAACTGACAGATTGACGACCAAGGAACCAATTGCACGATGCTTGACTTGGCGTCTTACTTGATTTGATAGGTTGTATGCGCTATAGTTACAAATGGTACACAAATTACTAATATTTTTTTTGAATACAACATCACTTCTACCTTTGTAAGGGGTTTGTATGATCATTGTAGTCACTAGAAGTATTTTGGATTATATGTACGATGCCTTGATTTGATGAAGATTGATTGAAGCTATGAATTCTATTAAAGGTGGATCTTGGTTAGATATATCTGAATAATAGGATGAAGCAAGGTTGGAGCGACTGACGGCTAGGGAGCATCGTGGGCCACTAAAGGGATTATGGAAAGTGAAGATGATGGCTTCTGTATAGGAGTATGAACTACAATGGTAAATAACAGCGACATATACCTCTTCATCACTAAGATCTGCTGAAAAGGATGAGGTAAATGTTAGTAAAAGTTTGCAGATCACAATGTTAATCACGACACTGTCGTCGCCGAAATTATACCAAGTCTGGTATTATCTCACAGACTAGATAATGGTGACTTGACGAGGGAAAGACACTGGAGGTTAGTAGAAATTGGCAGACATCAAGGCTTATTATGACACTTTCGTCGCAGAATCATACCAGATCTGTTATTTTCTAAGGCTAGATAGTAGTGATCAACCGTCGATAGTCCCCAGAGTCGATGATCAAGGTCTTTTGGTAACTATATCTACCTAGGTAGTATGTAGATAATCCAGATTTGGAAACTCCCATGCAACTCGATGGAACTATTATTCATGGTCTATTGAGATAAATTTGCTGGTGGTATATCATGATATTGTGACGTCAAGATTGAAAGCAATAGAAGGTTAAGCATTGAGTGAGGAAAAGAGCCGTGAAGTGTAAATTTTCCGAATGTATGAATCTTAAAATCTCAAAATCTCACTTCCAGGTGTAACATGTGCATATATTCTGTGCTCAATACGTAGCCAAACAATGGAAGTTATTAATTCTGAGCCATCTGACGTTCTCATCTATGTCAATCTGTTGATATATCTCAACATCTTGTTTGAACAATATGTAATATGATTGGATGATTTGACGAAGTGAGTGACCTCGCTACTCCTTTCTTTCCGTGTATCCGGATGTTATCGTAATGTGTTAAGCTCTAATTTTGAGTTCAAATTGATATACTTTGGAGCCTCTACGCAAGTGATAAACTTAGTCCATGACATTGAGTTTCCTCTTCATGACATGAACATCCTTCTTTCCTATCTGATACTAATAATAATGTTCGAAGTCACCACAATGTATGATTTATACAACAAGTATCCAAGCCAAGTGACCTACGATTAACATGATCGCCAATTTGGAATTTTCACAATATGTAATTCCCTCAAAATCAACGAATCTAGACTCAGACTGATCTTTAGGTACAATTTTAGTGCGTATATTCTCAAGCATATCGAGTTGATGACGTTACTCTTATTGCTCTCGTTGCTCTCGCTACTCTGGCTACAAAGAAACAGAAGTTTGGCTTCGATTCATGGCAATCGTCATTGTCTATAACCGTGTTGGGTCTGCTTATTATAGCGTAGGCTTGGCAATCCTATATATGTGTGTTTGTCTGCTTCGAATCTCTATTTCCCTGAACTCCAGACACTCTTCTACTCTCCTTTTCCTGCATTCGCCTTCCCACCTCAAACTACTATCAATCAAACTCAGACACAGACAGGTATTTCTCAAGCTCCATCACTCACTTGCTGCCCATGAAGCTAACCTTTGTGAATCATTGCTTTAGATCAAGTCACTCTCGAGTCTGAATCATGGTTTCACTTAAGAAAATTATTGCCGCTGTCTTAAGCGTCTGTGTATCAGCCGCTATCGCCGGCAGCACAATCCCCCGCAACACAGTTCGCAACACCATCGAATTCGTAGCCTGCGACAATGAAGACAGAATCATCTCCTTTACATCCCACGTCCAATGCGAGGATATTGAGGACATTCAACACAAGGGTGGAGAGAACTTCACTATTGAAATCCCTTTGAACTGGGGAGGTACCGTCATGGCTAAGATGCATGGTGCTGTGCACCCTATCCACCGTATCCAAGCCGAGTTTCAATGGCAAGGATTCGAAGGCAAGACCCACTACGATGCCAGCGCAATCACCAACCAGACCGATAACTCTGGTATCCGTTTCGTTTACCCAGCTGGTCAAGGCGATGTCTACGAAGCACGAAGTGGATGCACCGTTTACCCTTGCGACAATGCCTATCTTCAGCCTGACGACGTGCAAACCAAGGTCACCCGCCAAACCGATATGCTTATCGAGATTGGTACCTGTAACTAAGGGTGAGTTGCCAGCTGATTCTCATCGCATATGTCCCTCACTAACTTGCTGTAGGCTTCCGGTCGAAGATCTGATGGCATTCGCAGGCGTTTTCGTCTCGGCATCCTTTGATCGCCGTTTTCGGTAAATCTGGAGCATGCTGCCATTTCGGAAGACTTCTTTAGTGTCAATGGGCAAGAGCCTGGGGGTTTTGAAGCTCGAGGGTATACCCCGAGATCTGATCCAAAGGAAATTCGGTGGGGGTCTTGGAATTTGTTGGGCTGTCTCGTGGATAATTTCGAACATGTATGATTATTAAATATGCTGCCTGGTAAAGATGCATATGTAGAAGAATAAATCACACATCAAAAAAACATAAGAAGTGATAAAATTAAAAATGATTGGTTGAAATGTCTGAATCAAGAACTAACAAGCCCGTACGATCCATGTATCATCTAGAGGAACAGGAAATTTTGGTTCCTTTTTTCTTGATGGCCCACCAGAATATACGATCAAGAATAACATTCATACCCTAGCCAATCTTACCTTCTAGATAGCGTCGTCCACAACGCGAATGGGTCGACGGAATGAGCATAAATGGAGACATAATAAGATGTCAGTACTTCAACCTCTTCTAAGAACCATAATGGTGTAGTTTCCATTTATCGAAGCACAAAGCCCGGTAGAAAAGCGGGCTGCAAGAAATTTTCATGGGAATTTGCCTAGAGGCATCCCACGGATGATGAAACACAATGTAGACTGAGGATACCACTACTTTGGAAACCCGTCACTTTTTTGTCAATGTCCAGAAGATGTTACTGAGTGATCATACAAAGTCATCGGCACCTTGGAATATCCCCCCAAAGCATGTTCTCATTCCAGTCACTGCTGCACTAGATGCTCTATCCTTTCGATCTCAAGATCTTTCGGGTTGGGTCCAAAACATCAGTTGACGTTCGCGACTTTGTGGTCTTGGCTTTGCTTCAGCAGTGATTCAAAAACTCGCACTACCTGTATTGTATGCCAAAGTTCGCAATGTTTGGATCTCGCTCGCAACCCAGTACACCTAAGCAAATCCCCATACACTTAATACCTATCCACGTCTGTATTGCTTACCGTCGGCCCTGATTTCACGATGATCTTGTTCAACCTCATATGTTTGCTACCTTCCTCGTGGTCAAATAGATCCATCATAGATATACCGTCCACACGCCAACAATACGTTGGCCGGAGGAGACTTTACTTCCACGAGTTTCGTAGCGGCTCTAGATTCTTTGGTCCAACAACACTAACAATTGATATCAAGATGGTTGAAGATGTGTATAACAGATGTATCATCATGTACTTTTGAGAAATGGAATAATAGGATATGTAAAATATTGGCTGGAGACTGTAGCGGAGTCGTTTCTACCAACACTTGACAGATATTGAACATTCGGAATAATTCCCCTCCTTTTACCGATATCAACGATCAGCCAGAAATGGCAAGTACATCCATATAGTTTCCGAGATTTTTCCGGTTCATAATTCTGGGGATTGGTGGGTGATGAGGATTTACACCGGAGAAATCAACAGTCGAACCTCGATTTATTAATATTAGATTCTGATTTGGGCAAAGAATCTTACGACATTTTTGACAGTTGTGAGATAGGTCGTATCAGAGCTTTCTACTAAGCCTACCGTGGTTGAATTGACTATTGTAATACTTTTCCACTTATCCATATCTTCCAACGTTCGTGTATCAATCAGATAGAGTTCCATAACAAACACTAATAATCTTGACAAAGTGGAGTGAATGACTGGTTGTTGCTCGCCGATGTGCAAGCTTTATCTGCTCCACCAGAGCTGATCTGGATCAACTCAAGTTTCTGATACGTTATGAACTCGATATCTTAAACAGCATACCAGTAGATTATCTTTCTTTATAGATAAGCAGAAGCTGAATTTGATCTCAATGCTTTCAACATATATTTGATTTTATCTTTTAGAGAAAAAGAAATGTTTGTTACCTACTCCAGCTATAGGTAGGTATGTCAAGCACGGAGGGAGTTAATTAATTAATACACCCGACGCACCAACTTCGGCTCGCTTTCAAGAGGCTGGTGTGTGGCTGAAATGACCAAGGTGGCTAGTATTGATGTAAGCGAGTTGGGGTGAGAAATTGGAGAGAAACTGGTGATGATGTAGTTGCGGCTAGAGCTTCCCTCGGCTTTCCAAAGACAAAATTTGCTTCTGTTCTCTTCTGCTGGAAATACTACAAAATATCAGTCGATTCATTCATTCATTGACTTAAAAGGCGGTTTTATAATTCAATGATATAGATTTAAAGACTCAATTATATTTATTCATTTCCATTATTCTTGATGCCAAGTTACCTACCTATCCTCCATCCTCCAAATACCAGTTCGTTCTAGACCTTGGCTCATAACCTGAGCACGCGACCTTCTACAAGACCCTCGACCAACAAGATTGATAAGAATCAAATCACTCTTGTGTTGTCCTCGAATACATCCACACGATAGCCATTTGAGACATCAATCAGCATGAAAAAGGCGAGATTTCCCAGCGGGATGGAGCGTCGAAAGTCCTCCACTCCTCACTACCATACCTTCCCCACCCCACCACCCAAGTCTCGCGGCAGACCTCAAGTCGCATCAACTATATCATCTGGTGGCGATGGATCTGCGAATTCGAATTCGAATGAAGGGGAGCCCGAAGATGAACAACATCAATCTCCTCTTCCAATAAAACAACTCGCTGTATTGGCAGTCATCGCGCTCGCCGAACAAACCGCCTTGAATTCGATATCTCCATACCTACCCCAAATGACGTCGAAATTTCCAGAAGTCGATCCAAGTCAAATAGGTTTATACGTCGGAACAATAGCGTCGAGTTTTGCATTTGCGCAATTTACAACCAACTTTTTCTGGGGCTGGTTATCTGATAGGATAGGGAGGAAGCCGGTGGTGATGCTTGGGACTCTTTTGACATCAGCATGTTTTGTTGCTTTTGGGTTCTGCAGGACATTATGGCAGGCAGTATTGGTACAAGCGCTGATGGGTATGGTCAACGGAAATCAGGGTGTAATAAGTACATGTTTAGGAGAGATTACAGATCGCAGCAATCAGAGTAAGGCATTTGTCTATCTGCCAGTCATTTATGGAATTGGTGGCATAACAGGACCGGCCTTGGGTGGATTGTTAATCTTCGAAGAGAATCCATTTAACAAGGGACACCCAAATCCTTATCCATATTTACTACCGAATCTATTTGCGGCATCAATATTATTACTCGACTTGGTATTGACGGGATTTTTTCTGGAAGAAAGTCTAGAAGAGGCAAAGAATCTCCCTCCTTTGAAGCATCGAATGAAGAGCCTCTTCACGTGGATGTGGCAATTCACAGGAGGAGCTCGACATCCAACCTATACAAGAACCCCCTCTCAGCGTGCCCTGCTTCATGATTCTGATGCATCGGACGACGACGATTCTGAAGCTGAATCACTCCTCTCAATGGGTGACTTCTTCCAGTCAACGAACGAAGCTCACTTGTCCTACAAGGAAGTCCTAAACCGCGACACTGTAATACTTCTTGGTACTTATCTTATCTTTCAACTCTCGAATATTTCCTTCAACTCTCTCTATCCTATCTTTGCATCGGCTCCCGAGCGTGCTGGACGAGCGCTCTCTCCTTCTGAAATCGGTCTTTCACTCTCTTTTGCAGGAATAGTTACAATTGTCTTCCAGATCGGAATTTTTGGTAAACTCAAAGAAAAGATGGGAAATAAAGCAACTTATAGATCAGGATTGTTCCTCTTCTTTATTTCCATGATGCTCATGCCATGGATTGGATACAAAGATTCTCCTCCACCTTTCGGCATCGGAAATGGAAAATTATGGCTATGGGTTGAGCTTGGGTTCGTCTTGTTACTAAAAACGGTAGCTGCAGTGGGAGGACTAACAAGTGCTCTGTTACTCATTACAAATTCCGCGCCTAATCATGGTGTTCTTGGTACATTGAATGGCCTTGCACAAACCCTAAGTGCAGCCGGAAGAGCAGCGGGCCCCTTCTTGAGTGGAGGGTTATTTACTTTAGGAACAAAGATTAAGAATGGGGGATTTCTCACCTGGGGTGTTTTTAGTGGGATTGCTTTGGTAGGATTCGTGTTCAGCTGGGGAATCCGGGGAAAAGATTTGGAGAGCGAGGACTGGAGTGATGAGAGTAGTGATGATGAGAGCGACAGTGGAAGTGGAGGGGATATAGAGGCTGGGCAATCATCGTGATGAGCTTGAGAGGTTGATAGATCAGATTCTCGGTATTATATTGTAACAGATACTTGATAGTTTGAGTTGTTTGTGTTGACGGGAATAGGATGTACATTTTTCATCTTGGTATAGGGTAATCATTGGGTAGTAAAGGTGTTTGGGCGCATAGAGAGAAAAGGGGAGAATAGCGAGATTAGACTTTTACATGGAGAAGTAGAATATACATGAGCAGTATGCGTATATATATTATGGACTTAGAAGCTTTTGTAGCTATTACAATTTATCTCAACAAGCATTTCCATGATCATACTATCAACCTCAATGGAAGTTTCGTGCACGTGACAATTTATCCAATACTAAAAACATCCACCTTACGTCCAACCCATTTCACATAACGTGATATTGAAACTAACTCGAATTCCACCAAACACCATGGAGTTTTTTCAAAAATCAATTTCATCATGTCTTTCCTCGCCCTCCTCATCTCTATTTTTATCCTTCTCCTTTCTATATCTCTCCTCCGTCTCCGTCCAAAATGGTGGGGAAACGGGCTCGAGCGAGTGCGTTTCAGACAGATTCCAATCAATGCGCTATCAATATCAAGTCCCCCCTCGAACTTCTCGATGCTACCAACTCAAGTACTCAAAATATCTCTTATAAGACCTATTTCTACGATGTCTTTTTTCCTGAATCACCTTAAATCACACACGATCGTTACCTTACCCGTGCCTGAGAAGAAATTTACAGGGAAAATAATTATTGTTACTGGGAGTAATAGTGGATTAGGACTGGAGGCTGCGAAGTGGTTTGTATGTATTTGCTTCGATCTCTAGAAAGACTGATATGCATATTGGGTGTATGAATGTTAATGAAGTAAAAGGTCCGTCTCGATGCTCAAAAAGTCATCCTCGCCGTGCGCTCCCTCTCAAAAGGTGAAGCTGCGCGTCAATCCATCATAGACAGTACCTCCTGCTCTCCAGACATCCTCGAAGTATGGAATCTCGATCTATGTTCTCAATCTTCTGTTAAAGAATTTGCGCATCGAGCAAATGCGCTCCCGAGACTTGATATCTTGGTCTCGAATGCTGGAATCTATGTTTTTGAATTTAAAATCGTGGAGGGAAATGAAGAGACGATTTGTGTGAATGTAGTTAATACTTTCTTATTGGCATTGCTTCTGTTGCCGAAATTGAGGGAGACAAGTATAAAGCATGATACAAAGGGGGTAATGACGTTCACGGGAAGTTTCGTGCATCATCTCACTACTTTCCCGGAACGCCGAGCAGGGAATGTATTTGAAGAGTTGAGAGTGGAAGAGAGAGCTGATATGAGAGATCGATATAATGTAAGTAAACTGATCTCTCTACTATTTTCCCGAGAACTTGCGTCTGGTATTCGCGAATCGGAGATGCGGGGGGAGAGAGGAGATGTCGTTGTGAATATTGTTAATCCAGGGTTGGTGGATACGGAGATTATGAGGCATGCGACGGGAGCTACGAAACATTTGGTTAGGGGAGCGATGAAATTGATGGCGAGGAGTGTGGAAGAGGGGAGTAGGACGTTGGTGCATGCTGCTGGGGCAGAGGAGGAAACAAATGGGATGTATTTGGATGATTGCAAAATTGGGAAGTCAGTACCCCTTCTATCTTGGTGTTTTTGTTTGTTTGTCTGAGACTAACGAGAAATCAGGGTGTCATCATGGACAACATCCCTCGACGGAATAGCAACCCAAAAAGATATTTGGATGGAGTTGTCGCATGAATTGGAGAAAATAGAACCGGGAATTATGGAGAATGTATGAGAAGTCCAAATCGAAAATTAATGCTGCTTTTTATTCTCGTTTCTCGTACCTTTTCGTTGAGGATGAGAGTATTGATGATATAATTAATACCGATGTGGAGATAACCTCGCTAGGCGAGGTTGCCTCTTCTTTGACGAACGCAGTTTTGATATTTCGTCTTTTTCTTAGATATGCAACAAAACTCCTGGAGAGCGATGTGATTGGTCAATGAAAATCAGACGAGTGGGAGGAGATTCCGCCCGCTCATCAATGATGCTCTTCTTATAATTCAAAACCTGAAAATTGGAGCATAGCAAATTTAAAAGATATAGGTATATCTGCTGACGCTTCAAGACTAGATATCGCTAGAGTAAGATGATCTGGGAAGTTCCTGATAATTCAAGTCCTCTCGGACAACAATGGAGATTGCTGATTCGTTATATGTAAACCCTTCTGTACGCAACACCTAATCACAAGCCTAACTTTCCACGCTGGGTATTTCCATTCATTCAATCATAGGAAGAGCTATACAGCTCGCTCTCAAAGCTACTTCCATATCATTCTAGGTCCCCGAGACTATCATCCCGCTCTTTCCCAACACAAACACGAAAGTTCAACAAGGCGAAATCTCCATACTCCCCCTTTTTCTCTCAAACCCTTGGATCTCCGGGCTCGTAGTCCCCCACTTCATACTCGTCGATTCCTTCGCAGGCATCTCCTTCGGCTGCAAAAAAGAACCCTCCATCTCAACCGTTTCATGATGACCACCCAATTCCATTTCCCCCGGCGAATCCTCCGCCATCAATTCCGTCGTCTCGTGATATCCACCTTGAGGCAACTCTGCAATCTGAGGGTGCGTATCAATTGGCTTTCGTTCCGGTTTCTTTGGAGGCTTAAAGAAATAGCCATGTCGTCTATATCTCTGCAAAAGTAGTCCGCAGGGTATGCATAAGACGACTGTTACTACTAGAATTACTATGCGAGTGATGTGGGTGGATGAAGCCGAGGGTGTTGTATTTGTATTTGTACTTGCAGACGACCTGGTAGGTGTACTAGTTGCAGTACCGGTAGGCGTTGTGATTGTCACCAATTTCGTTGTTGTTCCATAGTTTATTTCAATGACCGTTGGAGATGCATCATCATTTTGCGCTGTTTTGGTCTTCAGTTAGCGACAGACTTCATAATATTTTTCAGATCATGAAGACCAAACAGCTTACCAAAAACGCGAGAAAATAGCCATATCAGCCCCAGTAAACGTGATATCATATTCTCGAAATAAAGGAGAGCTTAAATCAATGCAAGAACAAGAAAAGAGGCGAAAAAGCTTAAGTTCATGAATTGAGGGGGTGCTACTGGGGTGCCTTGCTGCGCCTTGCCGTGCCGTAGGTACATATTTCTGTAGCATTTTCTGCAGCTCTTGTTTCAAACATTGTGATAAGTGATTCAGATAGGGGAAACTAATTGGAGAATTGAATAGCTGCAATAGCTGTGGGCCTAGACCTGCCAATCATCGAAAGAGGAATTTTACCCAACTGTTGGTGTCGATGTCACTCATCAGGGGTTGGGGTTGCTGAATTGGAAAGAATTTGGACGGCCATTTAGGTGGCCAAGTTGATTTCAAGATTTCATTTATGCTTTGCTGCTCTCCAATTTTTCATTCGCTCGGCTCTTGATGCAATGGCTTTGTTAGTTGCATGCATCGTCTTCCTCGCTTCCAATTCGCGAAATAATTGTCAGCCTAGCTCATGCACATCGTTCCACGAACTTGGCATCTCTGATGTAGTCTTTGACGTCTTTTGTTCCAATATTTAGTGATATAGGCCGTCTTTAACAGATGTATGCTCATTGTTCCTTTGGCCGATTGAAGTGACGGAAGCAAAATGTTATAATAGTTATGGATTGGGTTCAATTCAGAAACGATTTGCACACGCTTGGTGAAGTATGTAATTGATTCAGTGCAGTCTGTGTGTTCCATGTTCGAGGAAATTATCACTAAATAGAGCGATATGATTATAATTATTTGAGTATCTTCCAAATGACAAGTAGCTCAAGGAGGATAGGTCGAATTGATAGTTGCTAGACAACGTATGCTATAGATCTCGAGATGGTTAGACTCGACAATGAAGTTGAGTAACGAACTGATGGCTGTGGCAATGATATACAAACTTTGAGATAATATAGGATTGGGAAAGACGCTTATATTAATCGACGACAGATTTCAAGATTTCAATCTGTTCATCTCTAGGATCATTGAGAAATATACAGTAGTAGTAATAATCATGCTATTATGGATGCTTAGGGCTGCTAGAATTCCAGCCAGTAATTTGTGCTCGTCTTGATGATCTTGTTAAACAAGGTAATCAGATGCTCTTGAAACCTTTGCATTCCATCAAGTGAAGCCTTAATTTCAAGATATTTGAGACGATTCTCACTGAACCCACAATTCTCGCTCAAGAGGATATGATAATTGCTTCTGCCATGGTTCTTATTATCCACTGTGAACTAAAGGTACAATGATGTTTTTGTTTCATCCTAAAGCTCAATGCTCTGTTAAAAGTAAAATGCGGAGCCAAGAACATTGGAGGCGGCGTTGGCCATAAATAGCCTGCCATCTAACAAAATAAGACCTGTGAAAAGTATCACATAGATATTGAACACTGCGAGCGAAAACAAACAAGCAAGATCAGACGTCGTGAGAAAAATGGTACGCGTGCATTTTATTGAAAAGACCTTAATGCTTTTTGAACACTTTTGTCAAACAACGCCGTCTCTTTGCATCACTCAGCTCGAGCTAAACGCATTATCACAGGACTAGAAACACGAATCTGAAGTCTTATGTACCTAGGGGGCAGGATAAAGGCTATTCCGGTCAAAGAAGATTGATTCAAACTTATGACATAAACTGGCTTTTGACACCTGTTTGGTGTTCTTTTGTAAATCTTCCCCTGAAGTTAACAGGTCGGCACTGACTAAATGCATTCCATTCGGAGGTATGTACTAAGGGATGTTTGCGAATCGTGGTCACACTTTCCTGTGCTTTTGACGATGCTAATTGTAACACCCGTTTGACCCTCCTCTTCGTAGTGAGTTCTGATGACAAGGTTGCCCAGGTATTTTTTGGTAAGACAAGGAAGGTTTGTCTTTCAAAGTGGCTCGTGTAGAGGGAGGCTGGTGAAACACGTGATGCAAATGCACACTCGCCACAGTTAACCTAAGATGTGTGCTCTTGACTAAACTCACGTTATTGTATATCAACATATAGCTTCAATCGATCATGCTCATATACATTATATACATATATGCATATTCAGGTCATCGAGGGAGAGGCCGAAAGACCTATTGCCCGCATCCTTAAATCTACTTCTTCGCTGGCCTCACCATCCATATGAACCCTTCTCCTTTTCGATCACCGAACCTTTCTGGTATTTTTGTTTCGCAATGTTTAACGTATTCGAATCCCTCGGATTCATATAGTGGTCGGCCAGCTACGGATGATTCTACTATGGCCTGCAATTGAACTCACGTTAGCTACAGTTGTCGACAAGAGCGGGGTCCGGTCGATGCTCAGATCGACAGATTCTACATACCGCATATCCAAGTTCATCAGCGATTGCAGTTCCCCATTTGACCAAGAGACGACCTGCTCCCCGACGTTGATAAGCAGGGTCAACAGCAAGAATGTCCAATGCTATAATCATGGGTCAGCCAAAACACAAACAGCAACTCGGGACTCTTACAAACTAAATGGCCTTCATATTCTTTAATGGCCGCCCGACGAGTGATCAAGAAGTCTCGGTTCAAATGCTGAGCCCACTCCTTCTCCTCCGCAGTTTCCCAAAAATCGCCATCTAAATCTTTTTCGGGTGGGATCACACCTTTCCAGATATTCCACTTGGCTTTTGCAATGATAGCGCCTGTGTCGGTATCCACGACTTTAAGAAATTTCGTGTGGGGGTCTTTGTT
Organism: Botrytis byssoidea; assembly: GCF_014898295.1. Classification (NCBI taxonomy): domain Eukaryota; kingdom Fungi; phylum Ascomycota; class Leotiomycetes; order Helotiales; family Sclerotiniaceae; genus Botrytis; species Botrytis byssoidea. The sequence goes on from NW_024065844.1 coordinate 1,941,030, forward strand.
TTTAATATCCCGAAAGCGGTTTCCACCACTAATTCGACCAGCCTCAGTATCATGATTTGGATACACTGCCTCAATCATGGGGTGTCTAGTTCCAAACGCCTGGCAAAAGATCTCAAAGACCCGATGCATATCATCATCATTACATTCCTCAACTTTGAGAACCATTGTGACGCTATGAGGATTTTCTGTTGATGTCTGATTCTGAAAATACTTGGTTGACTTGCGTACGTTTCCTCTCGGGTTTCGACTCATATATGCCAAGATTGATAAGATGACAAAGCGTATCAAGAGTGGAGAGGCGTATTACTCCGTAGTCCACCGGATATCGGAATCGGATATAACCTTAATACGGGCTTACGCATAGTGATTTACCCCCACCATGACAGCGATAGAACGTCTAACCGAGCAAACCACCCAGTAAGTATCTCCTGATATATATCATGGCTCAGAATAACAAACTTTTTCATTTGGGGCATATCTGCAAATGAAAAACTCCCTCTCCTAGAGCAGCTACAGCCCAGTCCTTGGTTATGTCTCCTCAAAAGGAGAGCTCTCGTTAGCTATAAAGGTATGCTTAATTCGCATTCTTAGCCCTTCTGTCGTCACTATTAAATTCTCTTCAATATTTCTGCTTTGGTCCGTCAATGTATTGCTTTCTGGCTTTCTTTGGACTCTCTGTCTTTGCGGCCATTCTCTGAGTTCGCCAGGGAAAGATTTGGTGGTTTCCTACCAAGCAGACGATGAGGGATGTCAACCCCAAGTTTTCAATACCCACATCCATGTGATCTTACACGAATTGTGTATGGAGGGCAAAATTGTAGAATTCGAGACACCTCAAATACAGTTGATGCATCATCTATTTGGATACTAGACCATTCCGTGAAGACATTCACGTCATTACTTTGAGAGAAGCAGAGTTGAGATGATAAACGTTACTCAATTCTTCGGTTGAGAGCCTCAGTTTTTGCAATCCTCTGTTGATATGCTGAGATAAAAATAGTCTTTCTCAGTCGTTGTCTCCAATGATTGGTTCCTGCTTGATATTGATAAACCAGAGAATAGTGAATGCTGCCTGTGTTCGTTGCCTCAAAGGCGCATTCACACTCAACGAATTGAATGGGTGAATCATGAAAAAGTAGATAGCCGCTCACATTTTTTTGGCTCTTCGGTTTACAGTATATAACCTGTCTAACAAATCCACACCTTGCTTTTTGTCACAGCGTGTTGGATATCAGAGGTGTTAATATGTCTCACAAGTATATCGTTTTACCAGCAGCATTAACAATACTTCTCCTTTTACTTACAGGGATTTTCATCGACATAGGTAAAGAAGAGAGCTTTTTGTTCGACTTCCCTATCATTTCCCTCGATACGACCAAGCTGAAAGATGATATCTTTCAGAGCAATAACTACATTCTGCCCATCACCGATGTATTAAATTTATATTTTTGAACTCACTGTGAAGGAAATTATGTTTCCACACGTAATATAAGCCCTAGGTTGAAGAATATATCCTGCTCTGAACCTTCATCTGGTGGTATGTTCCATTCGTCTACAAATTCTTAATGGATGAAGGAAATTTCTAACATCCTCAAGTCAAATTTCTTCCCGTCAACATTATCCATCTCCAACTCATCAAACCCAACTCCTCGGTCCAAATTCAACTTCCAGACAACAACTTTGGGCATCAACTTGGCGAAATCCAGAATGCTTTCAAGAAGTCGTACCATGCGGAACTTCATGCAGCACTCGCCATATATGCTACTACAATCTGCCTAGAAGGCATTATGTTGATCATAGCTTTTATATCGTTCTTGGGATTTGATGCTTTTTGGATTTTCGGGGGCTTCTCTGTCGTATGTGTTATGTCTTTTCTTTTTCCTCGGCTTGAGTCACCAATCTTGAACAACAATTCGCGTCATGTCGCATGATTATATGCAGAAAATGGACACTGACGGATGCAATAGCTAACGACAACTTTCATCTCGATTGGAAACAGCATAATGATGGCCCTTCAATACCAAGCAGTTACGGCAATCAATAAATATGGTGAAGATGTTGGCATTTTGGGGTATCGCGGAACGGGGCTACTGGTATTAATTTGGTTTACCTTTGGAGTAGCTTCTGTTGCTTCGGCTGCTTGGTTATGGGGTGCGTGGATGATCAGAAGGTCTAATGACGGTAGTGACACTTCGGATGATGGGGGTGTGTACATGAATTGCAGCAGAGACCCAGCGGAAGTTGAGATTGGCGAGCCGGTCATTTTGGCTATGAGAGGAGGTAAAGCGGTAGATGTTCATGAAGAAGGAACAAGCATGGCGCATGGGATCGATTATGTTAGAGAGAGCCAGATTTGACTTGCTATCTAAGCTGGGGTTTTGAAGTTTAATGGGAGACATATATACAGTTTGTCCGGTCCGTATCTCGACACAAGTCAGACGAGTAAGGAAACCTCATAGTACAATAGTTGCGAAGCAATATCGTTCATGTCATTCAGAGAAGATACATAATACACGCCGATCTTTTAGGTATCAAAAATTGGCTTGATTTCGCTCTTGGCGCTCTCTTCAAGTTGATTTAAACCCTTCCCTCTGCTCGGCGTCAAAAATACTGATCGTTGAATTTTGCGTCGAGGTCTCACTTTACTCTTACTCGCAGATCATCCGATCAATTTATCGATGCAGATATGTCCTCATCATGTATCTTTAGTCTCAAATTTATCAAACTACAACCTTAAAATAAAAACCAATAGTAAATTTTCAAAGTACATCTCAACGTTCAGGAACGCTCATGTCACTTCATCTCTTGATAATGCAGCAACCTCCTTTACACTCGAGTCAAGATCTGTATTCCTAGCAATACGCAATATGAAGAGGTCCAGGTCTCAGTGGCTCACCGGAGATGACTCGTCGTCGCTCCCAAACGTCGACTCGTTACCACAAAGCAAGTTTAGATGATCTAGGGAGGTATCACGGATTCAAGACGTTGTATGGAAGCGAAATAACTTAGAGTAATCTTTTGAAATTCTAGCCAACTTATGCCCTGTGACCCTTGTACGCAACTCAAATAAACCACTCTCCTAACGCCTGAAATCTAAGCTCCTCGAACCCTACATTTTTATGGGGAGATGCAATAGCATACCATGATACGCCTATCAAGATAATCTTTCTCTCGATAGCCTTTCTCTCTTAACCAAAACTACTCACTATCTATCCGAACTAGAAGAAGCTCCCGTAGAATCCCATCTATGCCACTTTCAACGGATGGTGTAGCAGCGGCGCTCATTGCAATTTGGACATATCAGATATGCCATCGCCCACATGGCAAGGAGATTTTCAAGCGGCGCAATAGTAGAGAACCCAAGCATCAACCAAGACCTATGCATTGGGATACACAACTCATCAGTGTACTGAAACTGATCTCTAAGGCCTACTAAAGCGGTTACGAAAACGACGTTCGTAACCATGTGCATGGAAGCTTGAATGATGCCTGAATGTTTGAGATTAGCACAAATAATGGAGAGGATAAAGACATATCTACTCACCATGTACATGTACAATCTCATGTCTGATTGAAATTCCACTTTGTTGGAAGGTTTACTACGTTCCAAAGTATCAAAGCCTACCCAGAAAACCGTGGCACCAGTTATACAGATGAGGATATATAGAACAAAGATCGCGGTGATGTTCGTGTATAGGCTTTTGTCAAGATAAGAATCTATAAAAGTTAGTAGAGTATAAGGTAACAGGTTCAGGAACCTACCGAGCCATTTAAGACGCTTCAAAACACCCTCCAGCAAATCTTCTCCAAAATCCTTGAGGATCATCGGTTCTCCCTCTATATGAATGATCATTATATGTATTTTCACAACAACTGTTTTGAGACTTACCATAGTCTAGGCAAATTTTCTCAATTACAAGATTCTGACTGTCCGTAGTATTATAATTGCTTTTACAGAAATTTGCAAAATAAAAGTCATACTGATCATAAGCGGATATTGGAGAGCCTGCAGTTAGTTTTAGATCCCTCGTATCTCATGATATAACTGGCTTAAACCTTAATCCCAGGATCATTATAAGTATAATTGTGATATTGGCCAAGATGGATGGTATCCCAAACAATGTTGAATTTCTCTGACACCGGGGCTGGGGTCTCATCGTGACGGTATGCTTTCGTTTTGTCGGGGTTGCCTTGAATTTTTGAAGGTGTAATATTCTTGAGTTATATAACTCACTCATACAGTTTCAGTCTTATGTGTTGAATCGGATCACATGTGCTAATCTAAATCCATGGTTTGAATAATCAACCGGGTGATTGATATTTGGATCTAATGCAGAATATCTGTCTGATAGATTTACTGTACTGGGCCGGAACGGCAAGTATCTATGATATATTACTTTCATAATCCATTAATCTAGACGAGCTAGCTGTGCTGAACCTATTAGGCCGTATCAGCCGTATCCCACGATATTTCCAATAACCTTTCTAGGACTTGTGATACTATAATCGAATTGGCACGTCAAGAATTTTCTTCATAATTCAGTACATCATGTATGTAAATATCATACGACATACAACATACAGTGCGAAGGTCCGAAAGGCAGTCTAGGCTTCTCATATAGATTTTCAATTTTATAGCGTAGAAGCGACTGGTCGGAGTAATATTCGGACTGATCATGAAGTCTGAATTTTGAACTCAAATTCGCTTGGGTGTCCTGCCTACAATTCAGGCTATGAAAGAACTAAAAGTTCTTTCCATTTACAGGATCCATTGAATGATATAGAATCGAGATACACTTGTAATTCACAAACTTGACACGCCATCGTTCTTTAGAAGTCAACCATATCGAATTATCAGTGTTGTGACTTCCAGGAGATGTGTATTTAGGTTGCTATACTAAATAAAGTTGTCTAATGGCTCCTGAATCTAAACCGACCGTAAACGATAATACGCTACATTGATACCCGTGAACCTATGCCTTGGTTGCAAGGGCGAAGTATCCCACATGTTGACGGCTATTCAACATAAATCCGGTCACCTGAATGGAAAGAGATGCTGTGTGTTGACTACCACACATGCAAGTTATTTGAGACCATCAGCCAATATCCTCTTACCTAAACAAGTCGAAATACAGCAATTCAAATCATACCCAAACCGAACACCAGCCACTGTGGCTCAGTGAAGTCGTTGTTGCTTGCACGTCTACGAAACGAATCAAAAGTGACATTCAGAGGTAGTGCATCTGCTGTTCTTGGCCTCAGCCACGTTTCCTCAAAAATTCGACAATGTACTGTCATTATTTTAAGGGGCCTTTTGATCAGGATTTGTGCGAAAGAAACACCCTTGGGTACTTCATTTTAGGTGAGTGACTTTGATGACGGCAGTCAATGGTAAACGGGAAATGCAAGACTAAATGAAGATAGTGAATCTCTCTTGCAGATACAAGACTTTAAATAGGTCCTCGTACCTTCCCATCCCTACTATCCAGCTTCCTTTCTTTTCAAGCCTAACATTATACCGAGAAAGAAATTGTATGTATCATTCGTAACCGAGATGTCAAGACACTCTCCAGTATTAGGAATGGGCAAAGGAGAAAGCACTACTATGACTGCACAAGCCAGTCTTGCGTTTCGAAGGTGATGGTTTGGAATCGTATGATGATGTATATGTTTAGTGACGTATTATGACTATTTCGTGGGGGCTCAAGTCTTGACATCTCTATAAGTAGATCGTTTAATCCCGTATTCACAATCCAGAAGTAATGTATGAAGTCCCTAATCATTTGTGTGATATTCAAGTCCAAACAGTTTTCACACATGTTATGCAAATGAATCAAAGCCAATGGAAGAACAACGAGTTTAATAAATTCCCCAACATCTTGAACGTCCCAAAGTTTGAAGAATCTCAAGCCAAACTATTTTTAAAATGCTTAAACACACTGCTCATTGCCGTTGACTATAAAATCCCAAAACCATAAACTTGAGCTAAATCCTATGAAACATCCACCCAACTTCTAACGTGAGATTAGCAGGTATCGAAACCAGGTATTATACACTGCTTTGCTAATTCTATAATTATAAGCTTCAACCTAGGCCACGGCCGTACTCTGTATATATTGGAGGTTGAGGTGCTCGGTGTTGCGTTACGTATGCACCTGAAGGTTCAAGTGGAGGTCGCGCTAATCTCGTGCCAGTAGGTATGAACATTTGCCTCGAGGCCGGTTCCTCTCTCGAAATAGGACTGGATTGCTCTCGCCTAATACCGTAGACCGGGATCTGTGATCGTTCAGCCTCCTCTTCACGATCAGATTGAATTGAATCTCCGTCATCTCGACGATATCGACGTGTATCCTCACCGTTTATTGGGATATCCGAAAACGCTTGAATCGCTCTCTCATTCTTAATTGTCCCCACGATCAGGATTTCCCTACTCACGAGACTGAAGAGCACAGCCGTGAACCCTAACCCAATGATGCTAGTACTGACATTTACAGTGATTTCGTCTTTACTAACAGACTGAATCTGCCACCGATAATCGATCAAGATCCATGGGCAGGCGATTGCAGCCGCAAGCAAGGTAAAGAAGGACATCTAGATGCATTCCATGAGAACATATCTGCCAAAAAAACGACAGGAAAAGGGAAGGATGTACATACAAAAGCCATCGCATTCTCGATTTTGGGGTGATGTAGATCATTCAAATGAACCCTTATGCCGAAGTAGCCATGGGCGAGATGAGCGAGGCCACTTATAAAAAATAATGCGAAGATAATTTTGAGGTTTGAAAATCCTGCGGGTAAATATAGTTTAGTGAACGATCAATGTGAAAACACCGAATATCAACCCCAACAATGGGTGTTACCAGCAATGGAAGCATCATCAGAAAGAACCGCCGGTAAATACCCTAAAAGTGTCAACAGCTTCAACGTAAACGGATCGAGTATTTAGGACTTACCATGACAGCCGTCGTTGATCCCATTAATCTTAGACCGGCAAACTTTAAAGAAATAAACTTTATATAAATCAAACTCCTCAGAAGGGGCATATAACTGTAGGAGCTGGCTTGGCTCAGATAGAGTTCCCACAACGAGAATAGTTATGATGAACGCCACAGCCAAAGCGACGAGGAATATTTGAAAGTACTTCGGATGTGCCTTGACCTTCTCTGTGAATCTCCTATGAAACTTCATTGCGATAAATATTTGATAAATGGTTTGTTTGCTTGTCGTGGTATGTTGTTCTCGAGGTTTGGGTATCCTGTGTTGTAATAGTTGAGAAGTTGACAAGTTAGAAATGACCTTCTTCGACTTTTGTATGGCCCAGTGGGAAATCCAAGACTCATAATACATTTACTTGACTTCGATGAGTAATATTTAGTCACTTGAAGTTGATTCTATCAACTCTGATTCTCTACTACGTGCGATTCACTGGAAACGCACAAGCATGTGCCGCTCAAAAATGGAGAAAGTCATAATTCTATATCTTCTCAACTATAAATTGGAATAATGCTGACTACCATGGCCATTCATCAACTTCTCCTCCTCATTCCACACGGTCAGCGCTGCAGGAGCCCGTCTTACCAGAGCAAGGACGTTTGTTATGAATGCATACTCCTTAATGTAACGTGGCGAAATGGTCAGGATGAAGGTTATGACGCCTGGGCAGCTGGGGATAGGGTATGGAGCATTTTGATCATTATGATCATTAACGGATGTAACTTGGTGTCAATAGATATGGTGTCCTATGTAGGGAAACTTCATTTCAAAATCTTCAATATAATTCGAGATAAAAATATATACCACGGTGCTTACTATTATGAAAACCACTCGTCGAGTCCCAGACTCCCAGTACTACTGGAGTAAGTTTGCCAATTCAGAAAACAATCACACCACTTGATAAAATACCAAGGAAACCAAACATCAGGAGAAAAGCAAATCTCAAGCGAGGACTATTTTAAGAACGATGAATCAAAAACGCCACCTCAATTCCTCAATATTCTCCCTGCATAAGCCACTGAGACAACAGCACAAAAGCAAAAAGATAAAGATAGGAAGGAGCCAGATAAACCATTTCAAACCCTCAATCCGCACAAAATCACCACTAGGGTTTGCGATCTTTCTCCATCATCTCTCGAAGATGTTGTTCAATTTCCTGTCGGGAACACACGGCGTACCATGGAAATTTATATTTCTATGCGTCTCAGCGTTGGTTATGATTCATTACATGTTGGTAGATATTCAGCCTAATGATGAGGTGATACCAAAGACATCAAAGGTAGTTGAAGGAACAGGTATAATTCTAAGCCCGACGCCTTCGAAACATGCAGGCTCTGCAGGGACTTTCGATGAATTCAAGGCAATGCTCGGTATCTTTGGTGGAACAGAAGCATCGAATTCGAAAGACACGAGCCTCTCAGAGGATACAACGAGTTTAGGAGCCTTGGGACCCGGTCATAAGTTGAAGAAACCATTCCTCGGATCTAAGCAGGACACTCGAAATGATGAATATGTCTCGGTGTGCATGGCAGTTAAAGATCAGCAAAAAGACTTACCCGAATTCTTCACTCACCATTACTATCATCTTGGGATCAAAAGATTCTACATCATGGACGATGGTTCTGACCCACCTCTTTCGGAGATGGAAGATTTGGGTATACCTCGAGAGCATGTAACATTTCAATACTTCAATAAATCAGAACATACCTACTACATGCAAGAACACGTTTACAAACTTTGTGTCGAAAAATACCGGAGCAACCACACTTGGATGGCCTTTATAGACGCCGACGAATATCTGGAGATGACTGGAAAAGAAAACTTGAACGAGTTCCTCGAATCTTATGAGGAAGACGAACACGTCGGTGCAGTATATGTGTCTTGGATGACACATTCCTCTGCTGGCCTACTAAGCAGACCCAAGTCTGTGCGGCAGGCCTACATTGATTGTATATGGGACGGGGAAGGACATAATGTGCTAGGTAAAACCATTGCCAAACTGTCACTTTATGTTGGTCCAAACACCGTCCATCAGGTCCGATGTAAAGACGGAGCGATCGTTGTTGATGAAAACGGGATCAAGGCGCCTGTAAGACGATATTCGCCCACGAGAAATCGAATAGCACTGCATCATTATGCGCTGAAGAGTCGAGAGGAATATCAAGAGAAAGTTGATCGAGGAAATGCTATGAGTACTCCGAAAAATTGGGGATTTTGGGACAGCGTTGAAGGTATGGCAGGTATAGAATGTCTTTCCATGACAGAATATTATCCATGAAGAAGAATCATCTAGGATGAGCTTTGGAAGCATTCGAAATGTGTATTGGTAATTTTGCGATCGACAAAAGACTTGAACTTAATACAGATCCGTATTTCCCAATTTAAAGTGCGTCCATTGTAGTTGGTTGATCTCCTTGTCCTATGGTGTTGTTTTAGAGTTGGTTGACGGTAGTCCCAAGTCATTAATCGGGTGCCAGCTGGAATTTCATGATCTTCATTCACTCCTCTGATATGATCTGTCCAGTGTGTTCGAATTTTCTCAATACATACTGGTGAGTACAAATTCCATAAGTAGATCAGACCATATATTGCTATTTCCTGTATCAGAACAATATCCCGGAGACTTGGACTTCCTGATGGAGCAGTCTCTCACACAACAAAGCGTCGAGTCTAGAACAGGCGATGGGATTTTCCGGTCATGAAAAGTCTCAATGATAGAAACACTACATTCCATGCTTGCATCGTGAAAGTCCAGCTCTCTGAAGACTGTTTCAAGACTCTCTGATTCCTTGGTCTTGACGAAGAGTGTAGTAATCACCTTAGGTGCAACCAGGAATTATATCTGACTGGTAGGTAGTTTTTGTCAATCGGCCATTCTTCTTTTGGTCGATATCGACACACACAATGCGCAGAATCACGGTTCGCATGATGATGAAGCTGTGGACAGTTAATGGTGCAGATCTTGAGCACATTTCATGAGTTTTCAATGCCGCCTTTGGATGCTTCAGCTGTCTAGGGATAAGCTTTGAGGACGAAGATGTGGAAGTTGCTAAGGGATGAGATAAGAAATGATTTAAAGCTTTAAAAGCGGCAACAGACTGAGTGAGTTTTGGTAACTTTTAAACTCAATTTAGTTAGTCTGAGCGTGTTTGAGCACTTTATTTATCCACCTTGGCACCTTTTCACCACCACCTTCTGAACTGGTTAAAACAACGATGAATAATAATTTGAGCAAGATAGAGCAAAAAGAGTAAAAAAGAGGTAGGGAGGTAGGGAAACAAGGTAAATATGCAAAGAGCCACGAAATCTTCTCCATTGCGGGCCATAATTCTTTTGAAATAACTTTGGAAAGTCTTTTGATATCTCTCAATACATGCTCAATGATTGTTTGACACTCACTTGACTATTCACTTCAAACAACAGCCCAGTATCAAACTCAACTCAACCTAGCCTTGACGACCTCACTCACCTGGGCACTCAAAGCAACTTGATCCTCCCTCATCTTCATCTGATCTCCCAATATCCATCAGACTGGACATACTGAAACCTTCGCAACAGAATCGTCTATTCGGAATATATCCCTAGGTAGTACTAGGTATTCAGAGCCTCATACCTTTTCTCCCCCGGATTTTCATGCAAAGGAATCTAGAAACATACACTTCCAACTGCCTCAGATCCACTTGTTTGCAAATATCTACCTCATAACTTCTCATCGTTCTTACCTCAACTATATTAAGGAGTTTCTGTCCTCTCTTCCTTAACATCATCATTCAATCCACTCAAGTTACTACTACACTAATCCATTAATACTCATTTGCATCAAACGATCCGCCGGCGGTTCATACAACATCACTACAAATACCCATACCTTTATTTTCTCAATCAAACTTCTACTATCACCCAATCAAACTCTCTATCAACTTTCAGTCAAAATGGATATGAAAACTTCAGACATGGATATGTCCACCATGTCCACCATGTCCACCATGTCCAATACAACCACAATGGATATGTCTATGATGTCAATGACCTTCTTCATCTCCAAAACCACCGCCCTTTACTCTACCATGTGGACTCCAACAACCGATGCCGGCTATGCAGGAACCTGTATCTTTCTCGTTCTCCTCGCTACACTCTTCCGCGGACTGCTCGCCGTCAAAGCCTGGAAAGAAAGCGCATGGCTTGCCGAAGAAACCAATCGTCGCTACGTTACCGTTGCTGGAAAGGGTCCCAAATCCGAGCGTATCAGCATAGACAGCGATTCGAAGAATATGACCCTTAGTGAGAATGGTGTTGAGGAGAATGTAATGGTTGTTAAGACACGTTCTATGGGTGTTAGACCATGGAGATTGACTGTCGACCCTGTGCGAGCGGTTATGGATACTATTATTGCTGGTGTTGGATGGTTACTGTAAGTTTTTCTTGACATAATCCTTGATTTCTATTGAATATGGACTAATTGGGAAATAGTATGCTCGCAATTATGACTATGAATCTTGGATATTTCCTATCTGTCTTGGGTGGTACATTCCTTGGAAGTTTGGCATTAGGTCGTTATGTCATTGCTTTTGAGCACTAGACATATCAAATAATAAACAAACAACCTATATATGTACTGCGGCAGGCAAGCAGCTTTATAGGATTTAATTTAATGATTATGATCATGGGATAGGGATGGAGAGTTCGAGAGGAGTTTAGGATGGCAAAGCGCACATCATTTCAAATAGAGAAATGACTGGTGTTTTGACTTAAGGGGAGGAATTTGGGTATTATGACTCGTTAATGAAGCATGATTGTTAAATTACCTGATCGATCGATTACGATGTGATAATTCTTTGTCTGGATTTGGAATTTTTGAAAGGGGAGTTGGGGATTAAAAAGATGGCATAAGTATTGCTTATTAGCATGAGCATCAGCATGAGCATTAGCATGGGAGAAGGGCCATTGGAAGATGAAGACGAGGAAAGGGCCTGTATAGAGTCATACAGGTTATATAAATATCAAGAAAGAAGAAAATCACATCAAAATAAACTCTATTCCCATCTCGCGGCGATGACAAACATGAATGAATATCTCACAATCCACCCCAATCAAACCCAACCCACCATGTAGAATAAACCCGCATTCAAACTCCAAATAACCACCCTCCCACCCTAATTTTTGAATGTTCAGCAAAATCATATCATTTCTTTCATCACACCACACCACAATACTAACTCGCTCCTGCGACTACCCGCCAATCTGCAGTATGTACGACTTCACCTCTCACAAACTCCTGTCGTGAACCTACACCGCTTAGAGTTCGGGTCGCCTTTTGGGGGATGTGTGATTGGAAGGATGAGAAAGATGAAGAGGAAGAGGAGAGGAAGAGGAAGACCCTGGGTTTGGGGTAGGGTGTTGTGTGTTGTGTGTTGTGTGTGGATGTTGTGTATGTGGATGTGGATGTTTATATAGATTTGAATGTTTATGTAGGTAGCCGGGTGGATAGGAGGGGGTAGGGATGGAATGGAATGGGAGATGGAGATGGGGATGGAGAGGGAGAGGTTGTATTATTTTGTATGCTGTGTGCTATGTGTTATTTGTTATATGGGGTGGTACGAGGGGGGAGGCAATATGTAGGTATGCAGGCGATGCGCATGTGAAAATTGGGGGTGAGGGGAGGATTAGGAGACGGGGTGATAAGGTGAAGTGTGGATAGATGGAGTGATTGATTTGGAAATGGAAGATGGGAGATGGATAATAGAAGTAGATGATGATATTAGATATTAGATATTGGATATTGTCAATGTCAGGGAAAGCAATAATGTATATCATATAGATTCAAGCTTCCATCCATACCATACCCAAAAATCAAATCAGCGAAGCTTCTGCATCCTCATTGATAGAAATCTCTAGAAATCCTCCCAATTCATCTCTTCACTACCTTCGAATCCAATCTATGTCAAGGGTCTAGACTTTTTGGAAAATCTCACCAGTCTTTATACCTAGTATTCAGATCCAGATCCAGTCTATTTTATATCAATTTCCTTGTCTATGGATAAACTTCAATTTCGCAGGATCTGCTTAACTAATCTAATGATTCATTTCCTGGTTCCCGTTCAACGACGCGATATGTTTGATAACTGTATGAACACCACAACCTTATTATCATCACGCCACCACATCAAGCCATCAAATCTCACCTCACCTCCGCTCTAGCACCCGCACCAACATTCTCTCCACTCCTCAAACCTCTTACGTAAGAAAGAAAGAAAGAAAGAAAGAAGAAAGAAAGAAAGAAAGAAAGAAAGAAAGAAAGAAAAGAAAAATCTCCCTACCAGAGCATACCAGACGACATGAAACAGCACCCGTTTTAAACTCTATTCATGCGGTGATTCTATCGCGGAAATCTAGGATTCCAAGAAAACATCGTGCTCATATTATCTCTGTTTTGCTCTTTTCCTCATGCTTTATTTATTCTATCTTATTTTGTAAGAAGCGAGCGTGGATGATGATTTTGATGAGGGGGGTTTAGGGTGCGGTGTGCTGGTGTGGTGTGGTGTGGTGTGGTATTGTTTGATCATGGTATAGTTTTATCCTGAATTTTGAGGGGGTTTGAGAGGGAGGGGAGGGGAAGTGGTATGCGGATGGAGAGAGAGCATGTTTGTTGAATGTGCTCATTTTCTCGGGTGAGTGGTGGGAGAAGATGCATTTGAGGGTGTGAGAGGGGATTGTTTGTTATATTGCTATTGGGGACTGTTGTGGTGAGAATATAAGTATAACAATCAGCCGTGTTGTAACTATGATTTGTAGCAATATCATATAATATCATTTAATCACATTTTGAATCCCAATCCAGCAATACCTCATCACCACTCATTCTTTTCCTTCTATCAACAATGTACACCACCCCCCTCTTCGCGCTGGTCGCCTTTTCCCTCCCCCTCCTAAGCACCGCTCATTTTCTCCTCTCCTACCCCGCCTCCCGCGGTTTCAACGAGGACACACTATCCCAATTTCCGTGCGGAGGACAAGATACCGTATCTAGCAATCGTACTCTCTGGCCTCTATCTGGTGGTTCCATCGCTCTAGACATGGAAGATGCATCTGCGAATATCGAGGTGCTTATTGCTTTTGGTAACAATGTCGGAAGTGCATTTAATACCGTTTTACGACAAACTCTAGCCGAGACGGGGACGGGGAGTTTTTGTATGGAGAATTTGGTGGTGGATGGAATGGGGTGGAATGTGACGGAGGGGATGAATGCTACGATTCAGGTTGTGACTGGGGAGGCGGGAACGAGTGGGGGGTTGTACAATGTGAGTTTGAGAGGTTTCTATGGAGATTGTGATGAGATGAGAGATATGAGGGAGCTGGGATGAGTTGCTAATGAATTTTCGTTACAGTGTGCGGATATCACTTTCTCGAAAAATGTATCGATGTCTGTGGGAAGTTGTTCAAATGCAACGGATGTGAAGACTACTGCAGCAACAGTTACAGGAAATCCGAATACTACGTCGACTTCGACAGAGTCTAGTTCGGGTGCAGCTGCATTTGCAGGAAATTATATATCGGTGGGAATGGTGGTTGCTGGTGTTGTGATTGCTTCGATGTGGTGATGTTGATATATCATATCATATCATATCATATCATGCATAGCAAGTGTAACCTAGTGTACACTCACTATATATGAAGTAATATAATATTTTTGCTGGCAGATGTCTTCATTACTGACTGCTACGAGAGAACGAAGGATTCCTTTTCAAAAATGATAGATAATTAGGAGAAGCCAAGGTATCCTTTTGATAGGTGTCGTGTAGAACAGTATATGAAACTATACCAAAACAATACCAAAGTCTTGGAATCGGAGTGCTTCTTCACTTCTTCACGCACGGAATAATCTTTTGCCTACACTTGATGGCTGGAATGTTCACTTGAATGTAAAGAGAGACTTTCGACGTGCTCTTTGTGCCTCTTAATGACGTATCTCTATCCTATTGTCGATCCAACTGAGAGATCTACTCACATGTGGTGATGAATTCATACTTCCTCCTATGGTAGGATCCAAACAACCGAACACGTTAATAATATCCCCTCCCTCCCCTCACCATACCAAGTGATCGGAGGCACAATATGAAACCATGCGTATATCGGAATACGACATGAGACAAACAAACCGACCTCGGTCCCAACTTTCCTGTTACCCGGAAGCATCAAGGACCGATTATTGGCAATACAAATCAAATGCGATAATCGGACAGATGCGGAATGCGAGCCGGAAACAATATCTACATACAGTGTACCGTAGACAATTGTTACTCGACTTAATCGAGTAATGCAATACATTTTCCATACCTCGGCTTATCAAAGTCTAGGCGATAACAGATAACCGGACTTTGATATTGATATTGATACGGGTTATCGCCCGAGGATAACCAGGGTGACATTATTACCTCGTTACCCAGCATTTGACAGGGTGTGCAGGGCTGGAATTGGTATCAGAAGCAGAAGAAGATCTGGAAAGAAGTTTCTCTGTGAATGAATCTCTTCATATCAAAATGAAAGATTCGATTGTTGAGGAAGATATGAGGATATGTGTCACTCAACAATTTGTTTATATATATATACACATATAACTTATATGAATCTACCAAGGTACTTGATAGTGAACAATGTCATTGACTAAAAAATCTAATGTAAAAGACGATATCGACATCATCTATTTTGTCAAAGATCGATGATAGTACTACGTAGGTAGGGTAAATATGTAAATATGATCAAATCTTGATCGTCATCAGGAATGAAGTAAGTTCTAGGTACAAACAAAACAAACAAACAAATCGATCTATCCATCCATCCATCCACACTCCAGAAAGAAAGGAAGAAACAAAAACGTAAGGCGGCGACAACCGAAAAAAGGGATTTCCCCACATTCACAAGCTTAAATCTCAAAGCTTCTAACCAAAAGCTATCGTTCCCCTCCACCCGAATGGCATGCTGCTCTTGGACTTAGGAACTTGCATGCCGAGTGGCTCCTCATTGCCGCGACCAAGCTCCTAATATAGTCATAGCTAGGTATCTTTCCTCTTATTCCCCTCATACATCTTTGAAGTTTAAAGTTTAAGTTTCTTTCATATCTTCTGCATTTCTCAATTCTTTCTAATTTGACATCTCTCTTGACATCTCTCTGATATCATCTTCATATCGAATATATATCTACAATATCAAATCTCATTTCTATCCATATACCCATCCAAATAGTTGTTCAAGATGTCTCAAGTCGAAGCTCAGTTACAGGGCGTGAACATTTCCGGTTCCATTACAGATTTAAATAAAAAGATTCTCAGTAAAGATGCTGTTGCATTCCTTGCTCTCCTTCACAGATCCTTCAATGGAACCAGGAAAGAATTACTTCAACGCAGAGTAATTCGACAAGCAGAATTGGATAAAGGTTCTCTACCAGATTTCCTCCCCGAAACAAAACACATCCGAGAGAATGATGCTTGGAAGGGAGCACCACCTGCACCGGGGTTGATCGATCGTAGAGTGGAAATCACTGGTCCTACTGATAGGAAAATGATTGTGAATGCTTTAAATTCAAATGTTTGGACATACATGGCCGATCTCGAAGGTATGAATTATGTATTCCAGTAGCAGATATTCCTTCAGATCCAAATACTAACTTCCTCATAGATTCTAGTGCTCCAACATGGGATAATATGATCAATGGACAAGTCAATCTATACGATGCGGTCCGAAGACAAGTCGATTTCAAAATAGGCGAGAAAGAATACAAGCTCCGCACCGATCGTACACTCCCCACACTCATCGTCCGACCCAGAGGATGGCATCTCGAGGAGAAACATTTCACCGTAGACGGCGAGCCTATCTCTGGTAGTCTCTTCGATTTCGGATTATACTTTTTCCACAATGCGAAAGAACTCATCGCCAGTGGGTTCGGACCTTATTTCTATCTCCCCAAATTGGAATCTCATCTCGAAGCTCGTTTGTGGAATGATGTATTTAATCTCTCTCAAGACACCCTTGCAATTCCCCGCGGCACCATCCGAGGAACCGTTTTGATCGAAACCATTCTTGCCGCATTCGAAATGGACGAGATTATCTACGAACTCCGAGATCACAGCTCGGGACTCAATTGTGGAAGATGGGATTACATCTTCAGCGTCATCAAGAAATTCCGCAATAACTCCAATTTCGTCCTCCCCGATCGATCGGCGGTGACCATGACCGTTCCTTTCATGGACGCATACGTGAAGCTCCTGATTCAAACTTGTCATCGAAGACAAGTACACGCCATGGGAGGAATGGCTGCTCAAATCCCCATCAAGGATGATAAAGCCGCGAATGACAAAGCTATGGAAGGTGTCTATGCGGATAAAATCCGTGAAGCCAAAGCCGGACATGATGGTACATGGGTCGCGCATCCAGCACTCGCATCAATCGCCTCCGAAGTGTTCAACAAACACATGCCTACCCCCAATCAAATGTTTGTCCGTCGTGCCGATGTGAAGATTGGACAAAATGATCTCCTGAATATGAATGTCCCAGGTGCCGTTACCGAAGAGGGTATTCGCAAGAATCTCAATATTGGATTGGGATACATGGAGGGCTGGCTCCGGGGAGTCGGCTGCGTGCCCATCAACTATCTCATGGAAGATGCAGCGACTGCCGAAGTGAGTCGTTCGCAATTGTGGCAGTGGGTTAAACATGGTGTGAGCACGGCCGAGGGAAAGAAAGTCGATAAGGCGTATGCGTTGAGATTACTCAAGGAACAGGCGGATCAGTTGGCGAGTAAGGGAGCGAAGGGTAATAAGTATCAGTTGGCGGCTCAATATTTCTCGAGTCAGGTTACTGGGGAGGATTATGCGGATTTCTTGACTACGTGAGTTTTTTTTCTGTCTCATCACATCCTATTCTGCCCTGTCTTTTTCATCGATATTCTTTTTTGAGGAAAAATTCATTACTAACACACAACAAATAGACTTCTATATAACGAAATCACCGCGGTGGGACAATCATCGCCTGCTTCTAAATTGTAGTCGTTTCATCGTCGTGTAGGTAGTTTGTAAATGGGTGCGTGGATGGGTATGATATCATGATATCTGGAATTTTATGATTTTGGGCTCGGGTATTTGTTTATTTATTTGTTCATTCATGAGGGGGTTAATAATACATGAAATGAAATGAAATTGTAAAATGAAGTGTGAAGTATGAAACATGATTTTTTTTCTCTGTGATGTATTGTTTTTATATGGAGGAGGGGTGAGGTGAGGGGTTTTCTTTGGGTGTGATGGGAGATGATTACTCGGGTAGGTAGTAGGTAGTAGGTAGGTAATTTATAATGATTTTTTTTTTGTTTCTGGAGATTTGATGGTTTGACTGTGCTTCTTGTTGTACTTTATTTATATCTTCTTTTTCTGGTTTTTTCATACTCTGATCTCTAATCTCTACTCTCTACTCTCTGCTCTTGCATA
Source organism: Botrytis byssoidea (assembly GCF_014898295.1). Taxonomy (NCBI): domain Eukaryota; kingdom Fungi; phylum Ascomycota; class Leotiomycetes; order Helotiales; family Sclerotiniaceae; genus Botrytis; species Botrytis byssoidea. The sequence continues at coordinate 1,959,499 of NW_024065844.1, forward strand.
CTCTATACTCGCACTCCATACTCGGTACTACAACTTTAGTAGGAATCAGAAATAAGGGGGATGCAGGTGGTTTGAGTAAGATGGTGCTGAATGCCTATTAGGTGGTTTATCTGAGTATTTGGATTCTGGGTTCTGGGTTGTGGGTTTTGGGTTCTGGGAGAGAGTGAGGATGAGGATGAGGATGAGAGACAGGGGAGAGGGGGCAAAGGGGAGAGGGGTGGAGGGTGGAGGGTTTTGTTAGATGGTAGAGTGTTGGATTGAAGGGGAGAAGAGGAGATAGGATGGGGTTTGGTGAAGCGGATTGGATGGGGAGTGTTGGATTGGATGGGATGGGATTGAATGGGACGGGATAGAATGAATGGATGGGGAAGTAATAGGTAGGAGATAGGAGATAGGAAGTAGAAAGTAAGGAGTAGGAATAGGGAAGCTATAAGAGGAACAGGAAAGATATACGAGGAACAGGAAAGATATACGAGAAATACAGACCTTTACTTAAATTCACCTTGCAAGATTCGGATCGAGATATCATCATGATGGTAATTGTGATGGTGATGGTGATGGTGATGGTGATGGCAGATAACCCATTGTGGTTGTGATGGTGATGATTTATATAATATAGATGAAATTAGTACTAATACTAATATTGTTTACAGAAATCGATACTAAGAAATGAAAATATGTGATGGATATTTATACGCATCGTTGGTGATGTGATGTGATATGATATAGAGAAATGTTGTAAGTGGGTAATATGTGGGAAATAAGTAGTAGGTAGTAGGTAGTAGGTAGTAGGTAGTATTAGTAGTAGGTAGTATTAGTAGTAGTAGTAGTAGTAGTAGTAGTAGTAGTAGTAGTAGTAGTAGTAGTACAAACCTCTCAGATGCTTTAGGCGTTTTAGGCATCTTTGATCTGATCACATTATCGATTTGGCTACTTGGTAGGTGGGTAGGTGTTTGGTATGAGGGATGTGATACGAGAGATGTGGTACAAGAGTGTGGTTTGTACAAAGGGTTGTATGTATGTATGTATGTATGTATGTATGTATGTATGTATGTATAGTTGGAGTGTGTGGTACAAAGAGAAAAGGTGTGTAAGATTTTTGTGAGGTGGGTTTTTGAGGGGTTTGGTGTTTGGAGAGGAGAGGATAGTGTTTTGTTTGTGAGAGGGATGGAGGGTGGAAGATTGGGTGTGGGTGGATGGGTATGGGTGGATGGTTTGGATTGGGAATTTGTGATGGGTGGTTTGGAGGGGAAGATGGGATGTGGTTGTGTATGTATGAGGATATAAGAATGGCTGTGTGGGATGAGGGGTGAGGGTGAGGAGTAACAAGTATATACTAGGTAGGTATGCAGTGAGAATTGAAGTATAGATATAGTGAGTGAGGGGTTGGGGAGTAATATGATATAATATAATATAATGTAATATGATGTTGTTGTATCATTATTGAAACGGTTAACATAAAAGTAGTATCTCTTGATATCCAATATACTAGGAATATAAACCTATCATACTGAATATAAATAGATATATATCGGCATCCTCGAAATCGCCGAGTTCATCAACATCAACATCCATCCACACTCCATCTCCTAGCGTCTTCCTCCACGAAAACTAATCCTCGATGATATACCCGAGTGCTACCTCGCATATCATATCATTACGTTACCTGGTACGGTTATCATGTTCAGCCTCATTCATCGACATGGAAAAAACATGGCTTTTATCATATGAAGGATGAATGGTGTACGGGAACTACTAGGTATTGTGTACATTTATATTGCTGGGTAGGTATACAGAGACGCAGAAAAGATGTGGTCAGGTTTGTGGTACGCTCGGTTGGGGGGGGATGGATGGGTTATATAATGGATACCTACGATACTCGATATGCATGTGTGCGCTGATCCTACTTCTTGGCATGGCCTTGTAAATATTGCTAGGTGCCTAGTTTTGTAGAGCCCCACACCCATACATACGTAGTAGATAGATAGATGGTTCCTAGGTCAATTTTATACATGGAAATTTTATGTAGAGGTTTGTTGTAGGTGTGAAAGAATAATCATGAAGATGATGATGGTGATGGTGATGGTGATGGTGATGGTGATGGTGATGAATGATGAATGATGAATGATGAGACACCACCACCGCGACGATAAAGAGAAGAGAGGAGAAAGAAAGAAAGAAAGAAAGAAAGAAAGAAAGAAAGAAAGAAAAGATGTAAAGATTCACTCATCCTATATCCATCCTCCCTAGGTAATCAGCAAGTGTTCATTCCATCCGAGGTATAATCGCAAGACATACAGAAGTGCAGGATGTATGTAAATCTCTCCGTACTCAAGTGACTACTCCTCTACCCTCTCACCAAACGCGGAAGTTTTTTCTGTTTCTTGTTTATCGTATTGTTTACGGGATACGGCATGGCTTGTATGTAGGTATGTGTGTTGGTGTAATGAACGGTTACGGTTCGTAAGATTTGGAGAGGAGTGGTGATGTCGTGCCACTTGGACTTTGGTTAACGAGGTGGAAGTGGAAGTGCTGGTCGAGCACGGCATATACATATATATATATATATATATATATATTGGGTGTCTGGTATATATGTATTTGATATCGAACTCATATTCATCGGTACTTATATTCCATACATATCTCTAATTCTCATCCCATCTTTCAATCAATTCTACCTACTCACCTACCTACCTACCTACCTACTAAGGAATAGATTCTCATAGATCCTCGCCAGGATTATCTAGTCGTACTTCAAGTATAATAATATATACGAGAAATAAAACCTCATATCGACTATCAAGGTGTATTGGTTCATCATCGATCATATACAATATAACAGAATACAATACAAGCATCATCACTCTTTTCTCTTTCTCTCTTTACTCTTTACTCTTTACTCTTTACTCTTTACTCTTCACTCTTTACTCTTTACTCTTCACTCTCCCTTCTTCAAATCTAAAAACCCTTATTGATCAATTTTTCACATTTAACTTTCTCATCTTCGGTATTATCTCCCGGATTACTTCATTCAAGCCAATCGCCATTCGAAAAATTCTAATCCTTCCTTTCCAGGAATATCAAAAACATCTTTTCCCATAATTACTAGGAAACGTCCAGGTTCTCACTACCTACGACCGGTACGGAGTAATTATTCTCAACTCGGATTTTACTTGGAAGTGAAAGTGAAAGTGAAAGTGAAAGTGGAAGTGGAAGTGGAAGTGGGAGTTGGGAGGGTATCCAACAAGGTGTTTTTACTGACAGATCCATCATTTCATCTGGGACCCTTTTCATTCGCACGCATCCTACCCATCGTATCGATACCAACATCAAAGATCTGAGATCCGAAATCAGAGATTTCTTTCAAATAATATCAACCGAGTAATATATCCCGTTCACGTGAAAATCAAAAGTCAAAAAGGGCCAAAAGGTCAAAAAGAGGAAAAGGGTGGTTATCAAGTACCTCTCAAGGTTCTCAAAATTCAAGGGTCCCCATCTACCTCTCGAGCACAACTTCACACTTTAAAAAGACTTTCCAAAACATACTTTCTTCTTAATCCCTTCATACATATACACCATCACAACGTTTTCTGTCACATTAGATCGGATCACCTCTTCGTCCTTCTTCGTCTCTTAAAGTGTCGATCTTGGATCTTCACTATCACATCCTTCACACACTTGATAGACAATATATCAACTGTTTGAGAGTCGATCTACCTTTGTTTCTTCAAACAAGAATTGTCTATATCGGCAAGACCATAAGACAGTGATACGAAGATTCTCTGACAATTCTCTGACAATCTTCAATCCAACTTGTCACACTCAAATCTTCAATATGACCGACTTCAACCCCAACAGTGTCGATCTAGACACAGCTGATCCAAAAGATATCATTTGTTATCTCGGTCTTGGTGAGAATGAGTACAATGGAAAATTGGGAGCGTAAGTTGTTTTTTTGCTTTCTATCATTTCTTGTTTCTTGCTTGTTTCCTTCTTGTCATCCTTCATCCTAGCTTTCTCTTCTTCATCCTTACTCTCTATCCTTCTTAAAATCAACCACTAATTAATCATCATAGTCGTATCTCTGCTCTCTTCGTGATCTTGATCGTCTCCTCGGCTGCTACCTTCTTTCCCGTTATTGCTGCAAGAGTCAGCTGGGTTAAGATTAATATCTATGTCTACCTCTTCGCTCGTTACTTTGGTGCTGGGGTTATCATCGCAACTGCTTTCGTCCAGTAAGTTCTTTCTATCCTTCCACACAAGCTTTCTCTTAAAAATGTGAAATCTAACATATTTCCAGTTTACTTGATCCCGCCTATGGAGAAATTGGTCCCGACACGTGTGTTGGAATGACTGGTGGCTGGGCCGAGTATTCTTGGGTACCTGCTATTGTTTTACTCTCAGTCTTGTCCATCTTCATGATGGACTTTGCTGCTGAACAATATGTTGATCGCAAGTATGGCTTCGCACATGGTCCATCTATCGAAGATGTTGTCACCAATCAACCTGGCAACAACACTGTTCGTCGCGCAACCCTCACACACAATCAACTTCATTCGGGTGATCAAGATCCAAACCTCTTCGATAACATCGCACAAGCTCAAGAATTGAAGGATCACAGCCCTGCATCCAACTCTTTCTCCAACGAAAAGGATGTTGAGAAGATTACAACTTCCTCTGAGATGGCAGAAGAACGTTCTTTCCGTCAACAAATTTGTGCTTTCTTGATTCTCGAATTTGGTGTCATCTTTCACTCTGTCATCATCGGTCTTAATCTTGGTACTGCCGGTGATGAGTTTGCAACTCTCTACCCTGTCCTGGTCTTCCATCAATCCTTTGAGGGTCTTGGTATCGGCGCTCGTATGTCTGCCATTCCTTTCCCCAAGCGTTTCTCTTGGCTTCCATGGGTTCTTTGCGCAGGTTATGGTCTCACCACACCCATCGCTATTGCCATTGGTCTTGGTCTTCGCACAACTTATAACTCTGGTTCATTCACTGCCAATGTCATCTCTGGTGTTCTCGATTCCATCTCTGCTGGTATCCTCATCTACACTGGTTTAGTTGAGTTATTGGCTCGTGATTTCTTGTTCAACCCAGACTTGACTCGTGATAGGAAGAGACTTACATTCATGATCTGTTGCGTTTTACTCGGAACATTCATCATGGCTCTTCTTGGTAAATGGGCTTAACTTAATCTTCTGGATGTGTTGAGCATTGCCTCTGGTGGACGTTGGTTGGTTTCTTATATCGGCGGATGGTTTTCTAGTTGATGGATGGTTTTCATATACCCAAGAAGATTCTATTTTCTTATGCGAAAAAATGAAGTTGCCCATGTGTAACTTGTATTTAGGAGGGATGGAATTACTGATTTGATGAATGGATGAAAATAAAAGTGAGATTGCATATTTCTACTTTTTTCTTTTCAGCATAGCATAGGATTCTTACCTTACCTTTCTTTACCTTAGTTTACTGAATGGTTTGATGATGATCATATGAGTTATGACTCATGAAATGTAGTTGAATCCAGGATGGATGAAAGGAACTTTAATAGATGAATAGAGCTGATATTTGCTTGATTTGATTGTGTTGTGTGTTTGTTAGACTGTGGTATCGATGTGAAATTTAATGTGACATATGCGGATGTGCTGCGGTTTACAACTTGAATGTACTGAATGGTGTTTGTTTGTCCTTGATTATAGCGATAGTAATGAGATAGTATTCAATACTGGCATGAATATACAGGGCTTGCTATGTAAGCTTCCTGGGGTAGGTATGTATTTTGTTCAAGGAGTATAGTAGGTGAGTGGATGGTGACTAAGGATAATTGGAGGAGTGACTAGTGGAGTGGTCGATGTATTTTCTTTTTTTTTGTGAGAGGGGCACTCGGGGGTAGGGAGATGAGTGAGGTGAGGTGAGGTGAGTTGATCATTGGGATTTTGAAATTGCAACGCGAGAGAGAGGGGGTGGGGGGGGGGGAGTGTGTGTATGTGTGTGTGTGAGTGTGATATTTTCATTGAAGCAAAAATGACTTTGAGAAGAGTTTCTTTCTTTCTTTCTTGGTTGTGTTTTTGTGGTTTTCTTTTCTCCTCTCTGGGTTTTCAAGCACGAGATGATGGGGGGGAATTGGGGTTTGGGGTTTGAAGATTGTGGATAGGGGATAGAGAAATATATAGCTTTGGACTTGGAATTCGTTTTGTTTGTATTCTTCTTCTTCTTCTTCCTTCTTCTTCTTCTTCTTCTTCTTCTTCTTCTTCTTTTTCTTCTTCTTTTTTTTTCTTCCTCCTCCTCCTCCTCCTCCTCCTCCTAGTTGAACATTACAATTCTACCTCTACCTCTATCCATAGTTTAGGATCCCTTTCCCTTTTCCAAGTACCGAGCTATATTGATTTCACACTCTACTCGCTTATTATATTACATACCCTCTTATCCCCCCCTCGAACTCAATTGTCTATTCCTTTTTGTGTTCATCTCCTTCCTTTTCTTCCTTTCCTTTCCTTCCCTTCCTTTCCTTTTCTTCCTTTCATTCTTTCCTTCCACCTTCTCACCCCCTTTAAAAACACTCACTCACTAAGTACCTACTTAACAATAGTATCGTATATCTACATACCTACCCACCTAGTTATACGACCTCGGAAGTAAATCAGAAATGAGAAATGGTAATAAGCGAGGTTTATCTATACCTTATATCATATCATTTCTTTATACTTTCTTATTTTATTCCTCATTTTTTACTTGAATACTTTGGTATATCTTCTTGCATTTCGAATTCAAACGGGTTTTCGAAGTCACTCTCTATCTATATTACTATTTCTATTTCTACTTTTATCTTTTTTACTTTTTTCATTCTATTATATCATATCATATCATCAAGATGTAGAGAATTTATATATCCAGAACCCCTTTCTATACTATTAAACTTTTATTTTTAAATTCTGGTGATTAATTAGTATTTTGCCGGTTGTGGAATCTGGAGGTTAGTTTTAGCTGGTATAATAATCAACTGTTCATCGATATTAATATTATCATACCTCAATTCCAATTCCAATTAACTAGCTATTTCTAATTCCATTTAGTTCAATTCAATAACGTTCCTCTCTTATGAACTCCTATTTTCTTAATATTTCTGAAAATAATCTATATACTACATTACATCTCTCTCTATTATCTCCTATCTCTATCTCTTATTCCATTTCATAACTTACTTTCTTTTCTCATTTTTTAAATCTCATCTCTTTTCTATCACCTCCCTTCCTCTTCTTTTCACTTCTTTGGTATCAACCTACTTATCTCTAGAACTATTTTCTTTTCAGCTCATTCCATATAACTATAAACATAAACATAAACACCACAAAATGAATTAATCACCCCTCCCCTCTGAGATTCTAATAACAAATCAAATCAAACAAGTGAACTGGAATCAACCTACTCGCTTATAGACATATATACAAATACATACGTATATATTATATACATAAACCCAACCATCCCATCCAACCTCCTCACCTCCTTTCTACACTTCCAAATTCCAATCTATAAATTACGATGGAAGTGTCTAAATGTATATACCTAGATGCCTTTGATAACATGTATAAATACATATACATTCATTCTCCATCTTCCAAATCTCTCTATATATTTCAATTTATAGATTCTCTTGATATCTATTCTGAATTTTTACTTTTATATATTTGTATTCTTTTTTGTGCACTTTCTTCTCTTATTTTATTAATATTATTTGATTTGATTTATTGATTTATTTATTGATTTATTTATTGATTTATTTATTGATTCATTCATTCATTCATTCACCCTCTTTTAACATCCTCTTTCTCGCCCTCCTATCCAATACATCCTATCCTATCGTCATCTACATATCTACCTACCTACTACTCACTCACTTAATCTTAATACTCAACTCCCATACCTTTACAAACCCAAGCCCCAATCCACACCCCATAATCTCACTACTCTTCTACCCCTTAAACCACCCGGACATTACATCAAATTACAATCCTAACCCTCCACCACATTCACAACTTCAACTCCAACTCCAACTCCAACTCCCCAAATCTCTCCAAATTCCTCACTTAACTAACCAAAAATATAAATCTACTCCCCCCCCCCCATCTTCTCATTAACTCACTATCCACTTCACCTATCACTTCAACCTATCACTTCACCCTATCACTTCACCCTATCACTTCACCCTATCACTTCACCCTATCACTCACTCACTCATCTCCTTATCCTACTCATACCCATATCCAATCTATATCCATCTCTTTATATAAACACACTCTCTATTCTATCTCAATTTCACCCCCTTATTTAACTATTCTATATATATTCTCGAATTCCATATCTTCTATATCTTCTATATCTGCCATCAAACACCAAACACCAAACATCATTCCACTATCCGCCACTCCCCCAACCTCAACCATCCAATCCAATAATCCCTCTATCCCCTCTATAAACCCCTTTCCTTCTATACACATACAAACAAACATTATATATCCCCATTTCCCATTTCCCATCTCCTCATCACAATCTACCTTCCAATCCCAATCATTCACATCCACATCCAGAGTCCAAACAACTACACATTCATAAAACAAATTTCATTAAAATAAGCAACTATCTATCTATAATACCACACAATACAATTTAATAAAATATAACTGCCTACCCACCTTACCACCTCCCCCTCAATTTACCCCCCCTCCGACCCAAAATACAACAAAACAAATCTAAACTCTAAATCCCATCTACCTAAACAATCTAAAAGCATTAAACACATAAAGTATAACCTGCACAGGAGCCAAAACCAAAAACAAACAAACAAGAAAGACATTGAAGTATAAAATGAAGCGTTGTGATTACATTGGATTATTCATAATGAAAATGTGAAATTTCTCCAAACGAGTAATTGCATTTCGCTGTTTCATTCAGCTTCACTTGTTTTATGCTGCTCCTGCCCCGGCCCCTAATCATTTTCATAGAATCGTATCATCCCTCTATTGCAAACTGTTTGCCATATCCTGAGAAAACCCCCTCCCCTCCCTGCTATCCCATCCGTAATCTCCCCCGTTCCCCTCCTCTTGACCTCACTCTCCTATAACACACTTTAGCCTCCTCCATTGCTCAAACTCTGACCACAACCCTCCTATACCTCAACACCTTAGACCGCCCTATCCCGTGAACCCAAAATCATACACCCATCTAGCCACCCATTTCCCATCACCCCCTCGCTTGTAACTTAGAAAGATCCTGTCCCATTCTTCTCATCAATAAACCTATATCTTTCCCTCTCCTTACGATCCTTATTAAGCATTGCAATACCGAAAATAAGCGCAACATCCAAGCCCACGATTCCAAAAGCCGCTGTAAAGATAACATCCAAGAATAATCCATCCAACTTGACAAAGGCCGCTGAACATCCCGGCATTGTGGCCGCAATGATAGCATTAGGACATGTACTATCTATTACGAAAGGTGGCGCACTCGTACTATTGAAATATCCACAACAGCTCAATTGTTCCTGCAACAAACTTTGGGTCGTCGTAGATTGGGCATTCCATGTACTGAGAAGAGACTCTTTCGATTCTAGTGTACCGAACCAAATATCGAGGCCGATGACGAGAGTAAAGAGACCACAGACAACGACCATGAAGCCATGAACTTTGAGCCAGCCGCGAGTGGTGCTGAGGAGCATGGCGGGAATGGAGAGGAGGAAGGAGAAGAAGATTAAGATTGCATTTCCAATGGCGGCTATAGGGTGCGAGTGATGTTAGCACATTGCTATACTTTCTTCACAGGCGAACAAGATTATAAATACATGGGAAAACTAACCATTCAAAGGTGTACCCATCAACAACAAATCTGTAGCTACACTAGCAATAGTAGGAGCCTGCGAAGTACCAGCCTTCGTGTTCAAGGCAAACCCAAGCAATAATGCACCTGAACCTACAAAGAGTATGTCCAGAATAACATATGTCAATAGAATTTTATCCGCCATCTTGTCCTGTTGAATAGTACCAGCTATACTCAACTCGATGTTAAGATTCGATATCAAAAAGTATAGGTGAAAGGAAGAAGAGAAGGTTGTCTTAGTAAAAGGACGTCCGGCGTCTAAATTTGTGTAAATAGACCACTGATTGGACTATATTCGTAATTGCAACGAATGGACAAATCGAAGAATCAAGAGGAATCAAGCAATGAATGCACTGAGCTTTGCTTGGCAGACGTTGAAAAAGATAGATGAAATGAAGAAAAAGACGGACAATCGAACGGAAAGAGAAGAATAAGCCACCAAAGTTTGAGATTGGAGAACCTTTCTTGCGACGGGAAAGAGATGAAGACCGACCTACCACAGAAAACCACAACGGTAAGAGGTAAAACGGAATGTAATGGTAAGTTTTACCTCAATGGTGGTATGATCTTACAGTCCTAGCATAGAACAGAAACAGAAACACTTCCCTTACCAGCAATACCCATTCACATCGTGAGGAATTTGCACACATTGCTTCATGCTTCGTGCAACGGGCCGTGCAATGGGTGTAATTCGTATTATTTCAGAAGATTGTAACAACACTGTGACTGTGTGGTGTGACTGCGGTAAGAGAATGGCGTAGTAAAATCATGAGTGTTGTAGTAATGGCGGTGCTTGAAAACGAGGGGTTCAAGGATATTTTGGTTTCTCTTCTCTACAATTGGCGTTTCGAATCTTGCCTCATGATGGGATTCGAAGTAACAAATTTCATATCGAACCAATGACGATGGAGGATTGCGAATCTTGTAACTACCTGTCGTGGGTATTTGATGTTATTAATCTATTGGTTGAATAAAAACTTGATACTTTGAACTTTGAACTTTGAACTTTGAGGGCATTTGAATCAATCAATGATGTCCTTGGGTTGTTCAAAGTAATGGATGTACTCGTAAGAATGTATGTGTTTGTCAGTATCGCAAGAGGCATTGATTATGTCATGCATGGGTATATGATATATGGTAGATACAGTTGACATTTTGGTGATGAATGACGACCCACGAGCACGAGCACGAGCACGTGAAAGAGAAAGCGAAAGAGGAAGTGGTTGGAGGCTTGTGCTTGCTTGCTTGCTTACTTGCAACTTATTCATGATCTTCTCCAAGGGTTCGGAGTTTAAAAATATACTCAGAAAACTTAAGGCAGGAACAGGAAAGCTTGAGAGCTCGTCCAACGGAGTATCATCCGCTTCAAGATTGGTTCAACAGGTCCAGGCTGAGTGTAAGTCCGATTGTAACAGCCGTAACTGAAAGGGTACTTATTGATAACGGGTGAGGCTTGAAAATGCCCCATCTCTTCACAAACGATCTGACAGTCTATCCGACTACAGAAAAGTTCAAATTCCAAAAGCTTGATTGTTTTAAGGTCAAATTTGAAGGACTTCATATTGACCCTTTTTTCTTGGTACGAAAGTATATTTATGTAGGTAGGTATATATAAGGATAAAAGGGGGCCAACCCCCAAACCCCCTTTCCTCGCTGCGCTCGATTGAAGCGATCGATAAGATTGAATTACTTTTAAACTGCAAGTTTGTCATGTGACAAAATGTGGTTGTACATGCGGGTAGATCATACATCATACAGATAGATCCAATGCACGGGTATGTGCAGACATCTACGATCTTGAGATGGCCGTTGTTCTGGGTAAATGTCAACGGAACTGATTGATACTTATTACCGGTACTTGCTTGTATGACTGTGAATGTAGCACATAGGCTGGCTGGCTGCTGTTAGGTAGACCCAGACTTCACGTTCGGTCTTGAGTAGGTTACACATGGGAGACACAAACATTTGGAACCTTCCAAGGCAGGAAGCATAAGCAAGTGCCGAGAGGTTACTCATTCCCATATGATATGATGGGAATAGGATTGTAGTTCTTTCATTTCTGTTCATTTCTGTCCATTTCTGATATCCATCTCGTACACTCACACATTCAGTCCATCTAGAATTGTATGATGGATACGTAGGTGATGCATTCTGATTCTGATTTGAACCATTTTTCAATATCGACTCGATTCAACAGGAGCTTTGTTCCTTATTGAAAGGATCTTCAGCCTTTCTTAGATACATGTCTAATACCGGTAGTTACATCTGTCGAATCTACACACCGGTAGTGTCCTTGAGGTATCAATCGAGCGAACAATTCTATATAGTCAAGTCACCTACTCGAGTAGGTATAGGAAGATAGATTCATCATCCAATGAAAATGATATTCCCCCTCCTTTTCTCCTCTATTCAAAGAGAGCTTACTCATCTGTGACACACACACATATCCACACACATATACACACACATACCTATACACACACACACACACACACACAAATATATACTACTGATACCAGAGATGAATAGCGTCGCCTTATACTCTTTAAAGCTTTAAAAAGGGTCGCACTCCCCTTCCCCTTTTCAGGTTTGTTCTTTAACGCTTGACCTCAAAAGGTTTTTATTTCTACTTGGTATTCATCATTCAATTGTCTCCCCCAAAGAGACGAATTTCTTTCCCAAGTCCTCAAATCCCTGCATACTCCCAATGTGCACAAGTCAAAACACCCCAAACATCGACAGTAACCTCTTTACCTCTTATTTTCGCGGTAGCTACCTAGAATAGGTATCAGAAGATACTCTTTCGGTAAGGTATGTTGAAATATAAATTTTACTACCCGAGTAACTTCAGATGAAATCGTTCTTGTTCTTGTTCCTGTTCTTGTTCTTGTTTGGCCATATTTTCATCTATCCACGACTCTCTCTCCCCCTCTCTCTCACTCACTTCCTTTGCTTCAGGTTTTCCACCCTCTCCTGCTCCTCATCTCTCAATATCCACAATCGCATTCCTCCTCCTCCTCTCTATCGTCAAAGTTTCACGTTTCAAAGTTTCAAAGCTTCTCACTTTACCAATTACCAACTTTCAACACACTGTCGCACTGATCTCCAACCCTCCTCCCCACACTACCATGTTTTCTTATACAACTGCACACTGCACAGTGCACACTACCAACAGCTCGGGAAATGATTACGAATCACAATTTATCTGTTTCCCACACTACTGCAAAGATTTCTGCATTTGTTCAGGAGAGAGCACACAAGACAAGACATTTCCATGGCCATCTCCCATACAATCTATTGTTGAGTCAATGATGGGACGACCAGGGAGAAATTTAGCCAATAGGCCGAATCACCTTATCTCAAACCATTCTAGACAAGGGCAGGATTCATGCTTGTCGCAGACTTACCCCATTTGCCAAGATATTTCCAATCCTTCTCGAGTCAAACTACTTGGAGGTGATGATTGAAACTTGAACTCGAGTGTACTGTGTGTGTACAGGAGTGAAATTTGATCAATTGAGCGAAATGGTCATGAGCCACATATACCCAATTTCATGGTTACGAAGACTTGGAAGCAAAGTTGCTTCAAAGTACAAAAATAAAATTACGATTATTATCTCAAATGAGGGTACGAATTGGAATTTGAGAGGAGACCAGAATTATTATTTCCATCACTACTCACTCCTCACTCCCTCGAAATGACTCGAATGAGTCGAGTCCCTGACTGTCACTCACTCAACCACTCCCCATCAATCCACTACGTACCCATCTATCATCTATCATCCACTTCATTCGAGCACGTACAGCGCACCCACACCCACACCCACCACCACCACCTTCAAATTTGAATTTCAGGGATGCAGAAGCTTCCGGGTTTGATACCGGTGCACGCTATTTTCCTCACTGAAAGGTCCCTTGCCCATCTCGTTTGCTACGAGTAACGTAGGGATTATGAATGGTTGATGCTCCACGATGCTTGCAAGTGCTTTTCAATAGATCCCATCACTAAAAGCTTACCTAGAGCCGAGTAAAAGATTGGGGACTGAGTTAATGAAAGAGTGAACTGTTGAAGGTTGTCCCTTGAGATTGTCCCTACTCACCAAAGTGGTTGATGACCATTACCCATAAATAATTTTGAGTTTTCGATATTATATCAATTTCCATCATTTTATTTAATTGGATGATAGCATACTATCGAATTCAACATCGACGTGGATTTCTTTGGAACCATTTTTTTTTTAATCTCATCGTCTGTGCAATTTTGAGAAAAGGTTTAATTCGAGGAATTTATGGAACTCAACTAACTCATCTTAACTAGTTACATTCTAGCATACGATTGAATCGAATCGACATGCACAGATAATTTCATTTATGACCCATTCCACTTCCCACTACACGAGCACTTGATTGGCCCATCTCTACAACAATTCCTATGTCAATCACACCACAGATTAGCCACTCTCCACTCTCCACTCTCCCACTTATTACAGTCTTACACAAAGTTCACAAATCCCCCCCCCCCCACCGTTCCTTCCCGCATACAATAGTTTGCAGTACAAGACATTGTGACCCACCTTTCTTCAACTAAGGGATCATTGGACCAACCACTTTGGTTATAACGGAACTACTGGCTGCACTGCACGCTTTCCCGACCGAGCACATTTTTCTGACTTTACTCAATTCATCAGTCTTGACTTCACTTCATACAACCACAACCCCAGCCTCCCCCAGTGTCCCATCTTTTTTTCGTCTTTTTAACTTGTCGGTTGTGTATACGGAGGTATCTGTGTGTAAGTGTGTATCTCCTCCTTACCCAAAGAAGTTTACATACCGATTCATCGAATCGTACATCAAAGTTCAGGACCAGACTACCAGACTACCAGTCGAGCCAGTGCCAGTACCAGTATCAGCACAGTACCCTACCGACCAAATTGTTTAACTGTTTAATTCGCCTGTGCTTTCTTGAATCAATCTATTCTCTTTTCATTCATCCCGCATTCACACTGCCTGCATCCACACTGCAGCGATTTTGCCTGATCAATCTATTAATTCCCCCGTCTTCTTTTTACAGTTACTTTTGCAAAAAGTCTCCTTCTCAGGAACGAACCACAAGAAATAGTTCTAGAGTCCCGACGGTCCAACTATTACCATTACCATTCCTGTTACTATTGCTATTACTACGACGACGACTACCACCACCACTCCGACCACCACGACCACCACGACCACCACCACAATCACCACTACGACCTTATTATTATTATTGCTCCTACTACGGAACGAAACATCGAACCCGCAAGAGCCCCCCTTCAAGAAACAGGTACGTACCCAAAAGAAAAAGCAACCAGGCACCACTTCAAATTCCGCATCCAAGCACCACCCCCAACTTCCGCAACCGTCAACCCATATGTACCGCGTACTGTATCATAACCGTACCGCACTGTACCATACCACCATACCACCATACCACATCTTAACCTGGAACATTCTCCCCAAACTTCCCCCGTCCAGTACAGTTTTGATCGAATCAAATGCAACGATTCTTTGGAAATTGATCGAATCGAGTAAATAATTTCTATGTACGGTACTAATTCTTATCCTTCTTTTTATCAGTTCCAACTACTATTCCATTACCATTGCCCATTAACAACCAATACCATACACGCTTACATCATCCACCACAATTCCCTTTAAGGAGTACCAGTACACCTCGATCAATTACATTTGCATTTCCATTTCCAGTTCCATTTACAATTATATTACATACAATTACCATCACCCGCATCAGGTAAATTCATTCCTCGATTCATTCAATCTGTCTATCCTATCCCTATCCCCTCCTATCTAATCCATTCATTCTCGATCCCATCCATCCCTCTTTACCGCTTTTCTCGGTGCTCGGCAACCAAGAAAAATAAGGCGCGCGGACGGCCTTTGCTCTTCCAGTTAAATTTCAGCCCATCTTTTTTTTTCTTTCGTAGGCTGAGATAATAAACTCGGCTCAACCCAAAAATTCCCACCATTCTTAATCAAGTCTTCGTTAACCAGGTTTCTGCGACAAAGCAGGACAACAGCCTCTCCACCACTTCCCCATAAGCAGTAAGGTCGTCGGCAACCACCTCAAAACAGTCATTCTCGTCATACCTTACCTCAATTAAGTTATTTTATAAATCTTATCGAAATGGCCGATATCACAGATCAACACGACCAGAATTCTCCAACAGCTCTGGATGAACATGCTGTTGGCAATGGAAACCCAATTGCTGGATCCGATGCTCGTGGTATTAAACGCGCAAGACCTGCCACCGCAGATGACGACGATGACGATGATGATAAACCCGGTCGCGAAAGAAGAAAAATCGAGATCAAATTCATTACAGATAAATCGCGTCGCCACATCACATTCTCAAAAAGAAAGGCCGGTATCATGAAGAAGGTTTGTTTTCACTCGTTATTTGTGTCAATAATGATACGCGTCAATGCAATGCGACGCGCCTATCGTGTGTGAAATGATAGCTGATTGTATATGATTGCTTTTTAGGCATACGAATTGTCAGTCTTAACTGGGACCCAAGTTCTGCTCTTGGTCGTGTCCGAGACTGGTCTTGTATACACTTTCACAACACCAAAGTTACAACCTTTGGTCACAAAGGCGGAAGGAAAGAATCTGATTCAGGTATGCGAATAATTCAGCCTCACTCGGCCCAATGAGGACACGATGCTAACATACATTTATTAGGCTTGCTTGAATGCGCCCGAACCTTCTGGAAATGGTGAGAACGGAGTTGATGATGGAAACACTGTCGAATCACCCGAGGAGCCAGCTCCACAACATTTACCTCCACAACAACAAGGTCGTCCTGGAATGCCTCAACAGGCACCACAAATGCATCAAGGTTATGGCGTTGGTGTACAAGGGCTATCGCAGGAACAGCAACAAGCTATTGCTTATCAAAATTATATGGCTCATCAACAACGAGGAGGTTACATGCCTCCACAAGCTGGTATGCCACAGCCGCAAACACATCAATCATAATACAATCGCGAAGTCCCAGTACACGAAACGGGTCAAATAAGTCCTTGAAACTTTGATACCCGGCACATAATGCAAGAGTGTTCTGCAGCAATCGTGTCTTGCGGGGTTCAATTCTCTAATGTTGTTTCCGAAGGTGTTAAGGTGTCATTTTTTCTTCTATTATATTGGGTTTCTCTTTCATTTGGTCTGCACAGACATATTTTCCACATCACCAAAACAGACACAATT
This sequence comes from Botrytis byssoidea, assembly GCF_014898295.1. Lineage (NCBI taxonomy): Eukaryota > Fungi > Ascomycota > Leotiomycetes > Helotiales > Sclerotiniaceae > Botrytis > Botrytis byssoidea. The sequence goes on from NW_024065844.1 coordinate 1,976,639, forward strand.
TGCGATAATGAGATTAATAAACTTTGCCACCATTTGGAATTCTGAATATGGTAAAAGGGAAGGGGGCGTGCAAGGCGGTTGGTTGGTGCGGGGGCTTTGACAGGCAAGGTGGGCGGCCAATGTTTGGTTCTGCGAATTCCTCCTCTCTTTTTTTCTGTTTCTCTCGTCTGAACGGTTGGTGGTGACGGTGATGGTGGATGATGCATTGAAAGACAACATAGTTCATTCATGATGGGATGATATCAAAAGGATGGTTCGTGGGAAGTGGGTGCAGGTAATCAGGCAAATTTCTAGCTCGAGGTCAGGTCGTTGTAGCAGCTCTCTCTTGTACAGTAAAATCAATTGGGGAGGACGAGAACTAAATGAAATAATCGGTCTGTTCAGAAGTTTCTCTACAATGTGCAGTGATTTTCCTGACTATTACGAAAGGAGGACGTGTTTGTTTGAATCTAAGAATATTAAGTATGAAATGAGATGAGATGAACTTGCTTCTGATGAACCTGAGTAGTTCTGCATTTTGCTGTGCATATCTGATAGATGTATTTGGCCTTTTGCTTTTGCTTTACCTTGACGTCGCCTTTTTGGCTTTGGGCTTGCAGTTGCAGATATCTGTCAGGAAATCTATCTGATGGTAATGTATTCTGGTGACGATAATATGATGTGATGTGATGTGATGTCAAGTAAGTTAGATTAGATTAGATTAGATGGGTGATATATTATTATATATTATGTTATACATAGATGGGTATCTACTATCTAGTATCTACTATCTAGTTTTTACTATCTAGTATTTACTATTTACTTTGTTGCTACTGTGTGTTGTGTAATTGTGTAATTGTAGATGGGGGATTTGTAGATGGGAGATTTGCTCTTTGAGAGAAGAGCGGGGAGGGGAGGGAGAGAATGTGGGAGGAAAGAAAAAAGGAGGGAAAGGGAGTGTTTTTTTTATTGGGTTGTTTAGATGGATGGATGGATAGGGGGTTTGTAGATGGGGGAGGGAAGAGGAGGGAAGAGGAGGGAAGAGGAGGGAAGAGGAGGGAAGAGGAGGGAAGAGGAGGGAAGAGGAGGGAAGAGGAGACGCGAAATGAAACGAAACGAAGCCACTTCTGTTGGATCTTGTATTTCTACGTCCATGATGTCTATTCTCAATTTGTGTAGGTATTCATGTGTATATTCATGTGTATGTGTGAATAGTTGTAGATGTAGTGGTGACAACAGCACAGCACAGTACCAGTCAACACACAGATTGATCGAAAAAGAAGGTTTGTTTATCCAGATTTGTATTTGTATTTATATTTATATTCGTCTTTGTGATCTATGCTATGTTATGTTCCTTTATGACATGTTCTATTCTGTTAGGATTAATTACCCTTCCTCTCTTTCCGTCCCCTTCTTCGCTTCGCTTTCATCCTCTCTTCTACAATCTCTATCCTATCCCTAACCCTATTCCTAGTCTCGATTTTCAATTTTCAACTTTTATTCCTCCCTCTCTCCCTTCTTTCTCTTCTTCCCTGAAAGCGCGGACCCATGATTCATCTCCATCGTTCGAGATATATAGTATAGTATAGTATACCAACTAACCAGCTAACCAACTACCCAACCCTCTCCCGAATCTTCGCTTCTGATAAATCGCTGCTCCTTATACCTGTACCTATACCTGTACCCACACTTATGCCTATACCTGTGCCTATGCCTTATACCTCATGCCTCACGCCTCATACCTCATGCCTCACGCCTCATACCTCATGCCTCACGCCTCATACCTCATCAAACTGCAATATCAATGTCAGCGCTCCCATATATACTTAGCATGCTTGTGATTCCTCTAAACGCCATCCGTCCATTCTTTCATTCGTTCGTTCGTTTGTTCATTCGCTCGCTCCGCTACGGCAGGAAATAAAAGACAAAAGGGAAAGGGAAAGAAAAGCAAAAGCAGAGCCAGAAAATAATAGAAAGGAAAAACTTCATAATAACAATCAACCAATCAATTTACAATAACCAACACCCAATCTTTCATACTCATTAATTCATCCCTAATAGGCAGGATAAAAGCAAACCTTCAAATCTTAAGTTTAAAAGAGAGAAAAAATAAGAAAGTAAAAAAGCAATATTCATATATAAGGTATACGTATCCCTAACTACCCGTCCCAGTTCCTGAAGGACCAGCGTCCGACCCACCTATTCCTCCGATTCCCAATCCTGTACCCGTTCCCCCTTCACCACCAGAAGGAGGAGGGCCTTTGCCATTACTCCCATCTCTATCTCTCCACCATTTCATCTTCCACCACCCACCTGTTGCATCTTGACTTTCTGATCTCATAGAACGGCTCTTCCTCGGTGTAGGACGAGCTGCAAAGCCTGGGAAACCCGTTGAACGTCTTCTTTTTCTACGATAAAAAGATACTTCCCGCTGGAGAAGTGATGTATTTTCATCTGGAATAGGCGAGTCCATACCCGCCTCCTCATCATAATTCGAGGTTCTAGGGAACGTCGATGCAAAGTTTGGTCTCTTTGCCCTTGGTCTTGAAGGGGTAGATTTCGCATCATCATCTTCTAATTCACCCCAAATCTCATCCACTTCTGAAAGACGAACGGCTTTCCTTACATGTCTTGTTGCCCCAATGATCGTATCGAGTTTAGTGGTCGGAGTCATAGGCTCGTCGCTTAGCAGAGCTTGATGTTCAGTTGTGATGGCGGCTTCTTCATCCGCAGCATAAGATTCTGAAGAATCGTTGTCAGTATCTTCGACAAGACCGAGGCCGGGAGCAAGCGCACTTTGGGCTACAGCTGGTTGAGTTTGTTCTTCGTTGAGACGCCAAGAGAGAGCTAAGACGCCAGATAGTAGAATGGCAGTTCCGAGAGCAATTAGCCCTGCGTGTAGGCCAGGTAGTCGATCAGTCTGTTTGAAATATATGAGGCCATCGAGAATGGCTATAATGTTATAGATGCAAAATACCAGTGGATATAGGACACTAGTAGATACTAATTTGAGACCGCGATGCAGGAAGTAAAGTTGTGTGAGAGCCAGGAAGACGAGGCCGAAAAGAATAGCCCATGATTGCCATCGATCGAATTGGTTATGCCGATCAATAATCGTTCGGACCAACAGTTCGACTGCTGATTTGGCTACCAATAAAGAGTGGGCTGACAATACTCCACTAATACATCCATATGCCAATCCTCTAAGGAGTCGGATTCGAGGACTTGCAGAGAGTCTGGGAACTCTCCCCAGAAACCATGCCAGAGCGACTATTCCCGCAACCAATAAAAACTGCATTATCATCCAAATAACAAAGGTCCGCCGTCCGAGAAGTAATAGTAGTTGATCCAGCGAGTGAGCTGGCTCTGGGATAGCCCCAAATATAGCAATCAGAATCGCTCCTGTCGAAACCAACAATGTTCCCCCCAAAGACCATATTGTAAATGGTTCTCCCAGTATCAAAGTTGCGCAAATAGAATTGAAGACCAGACCTGAGGCCTGTAGAGTTGACAATACAGGTAGAGGTAAAGTTGTTATTTGGATCGTACTGCCCACAAGATTCGATATGATAAACATGCCCATGCCCAGCTGCCATCTTCTCCTTCTATACGGCGGTCTTCGAACATGATGTGCCCCTTTCTCATCTTCTAGAATATGTGATTTGCGTTGGAGGGTTAAACCGAGACTTTGGACACTCGTGGATATGAGTCCTACTAATATCCCAATCTGTCAATGCGTAAAAATGGTAGTTAGATAGCTGTGCAACGAATCTTTGAACCATTTCATTTCCAGGACGAGAGACTTTGACTTACAGCCACACTTCCCCCAGGCGATAGGTCGCCGAGCTGTCCCATTACGATGTATTGCAAAGCTTCATTTGGTATGGTAAAGTGGCGTCCTCTGTTCGAGAAAGAGATTATATGGTGTAATAATGAAGTTCGGGAGGTATTTGTTTTGTAAAGTGATTGTTCCAACACGCAGTCAACATTAAGTCATATGCGATGTCCACCAGATCTTGGGGGTAGGTATGTATAACAATCGCAAGTTCGATATCCTGAGTCGCGATGCAAATTACTCCAAGAACAACCGCTCTCAATGAATCACAACAAATATAATTCTGCAAATGTGACAATGCGAACAACGAGTTTCAGATGAAATAGAAAGAATTTTGGCATAAATTATTCATTTCCCACGAGTCAAGGAACATTCCTCACCGTTCAAACAAGTATACTTCGAGAATACGTAAACGCCACAGTATCACATGATCATTAATCGGGACGTCGCTTCCCTTATCGCTTCTGGACCTTGGAGCTATCCCAGGTTGTTAATCCCCAACCTTGTTGTTGCTATTGAAGCTCCAACGTTTCCAACGAATATCAACCTTTCCACATCTCTCGATTCCACGCAATCTTTCCCAGTACTTTCACATCTACCAATCGCCCATCATGTCGCACGCTCTCTCGGATGACCAGGTAAGTGAAGCTATTTCCAACAATCACACCCGCCTTAAAACCCTATGCTAATGTTATATCTAGGTGTCGCAGGTACAGCTTCCCTTCCTCTCCCCAAGGCTTCCCATCCCCAGAACCGGCATTAATGCAATGTGAGAACAGGAGTTGAAGAAGATGACGGCGTTCATCAAACAAGAAGCCATGGAAAAGGGTCGCGAAATCGAACTCAAAGCAAATGATACGTCTCACCAACAACCCATTTTCCATCTGCCTTCCCCCTAATATACCCAAACAGGAATTCGCCATTGAAAAATCCAAGCTCGTCCGTCAAGAAACTTCCTCCATCGACACGCAATATGAGAAGAAATTCAAGACCGCCCGTATGTCCCAACAAATCACTCAATCGACCGTCGCAAACAAGACTCGTCTCAAGGTTCTATCTGCCCGTCAGGAACTCCTCGATGGAATCTTTGAACAGGCGCAAGGAAGACTCAAGGAAGCTACGAATGACAAGGGTAAATACACGGAGATCTTGAAGAATCTTTTGTTGGAGGGCATGTACGCATTGGACGAGGGAAAATTGCAGGTTAGAGGGAGAAAACAAGATTATGACCAGATCAAGAAGGCAATTGAGGAGGCGCAGAAGGTGTACAAGGAGAAGATGAAGAAGGATGTGACCGCGAGTATAGATGAGAAGAACCCTTTGCCAGAAGAATCGTAGGTTGCTCTAGTTTTAAGTGGAATGAGGTTGGAAGCTAACGTTTGGATAGTGCTGGTGGTTTGTCCATCATTGGTGGAGGAGGCAAGATTGATATCAACAATACTTTTGAGGAGCGTCTGAAGTTGCTCCAGGATAACGCATTACCGGCTGTCCGAACCACATTATTTGGCCCTAACGTTAACCGGAAATTCTATGATTAGTTGTTTGGTGGATGATGAGCGTCGTGTTTGAGAGTCTCGAGGATGGAAAGGAGGTATGAAGAGCTTTGCACATTCCAATTATACAATATTGCAGGTTATGTCGGTAGAGCGTGTATGATACATTAACATCAACATCATTAAGATTGCATAGAATGTTTGATCTTGAAATCTACAAATCAATAAGACCTACTTTAGGCGTGACTCCCATATCATGAGCGCAGCACTAATCTATTTTGCCTGCTTCACAAAATTAGACATGCCCTTTTGCATTCCCTCCAGAGATTCTCCCTGTTCATAATATTTCTTCGTCTCTTCATAAAACATATTTTTCGGTTTCCGCCTAGTCCTCACCGTATGTTCTATTCTCCTCTCCACTAAATTTAAAATTCCACTTGTTTCCACCTTTGAGATATGAGCGGCACCCGAAGCCATGATGCCGAAATTAGCAAATCGATCCGTCAACTCATCTACGTCTTTATTAAACTGTATCTCTGTATCTTCATCTGTCAGGTCTAGATCTTCGGCTCGTCCATCGTCAATACCAATGTCTAGGAGGAGAACTAGGGCCGAGAGCTCGGCATAATCGGTAGTACGAGTTATCTGGAAGGGGGGATCGTTGAGACGCTGGATGATGGAGCGGATGGAGAAGGATTTTTGGGGGGGAGAGAGGGATACGGGGAGAGAGGAGAAGAAGAATGTGAGGGCTAGGCGACGACGGAGTTCGTGGAGTTTGGAGGAGCGGAAGGGGAGAATGGAATTTACTATGCCGAGACGGAGAGAAGAGAGCTCGACGGTGTTGAAGAGGGTGGCGCAGATTGTTTGGGACTATTGGGAGGACGATTAGTTTATGTGTGGGACTGGAGTTTGAGGGCTGGGGGAGACTTGCAGTTTCTTCCCAAACATCTGGATCAATCCAGAGACATAGATTGTGCAGTGTAGTCTGTACTTGTGATAGGAGATCTACTCTTTCTAGTAAGACTGGATCTATGCCCAGTCTCAAGAGTATACATATAACTTCCAGCCTAGTTTCTTGTTGGAGATACTTGGCTGTTAGATTTAAAAGACCGATCAAAGCTCGGACTTTTGACCAAGGATGATTTGAATATGCATCTGATTTCTCTAGACGCGGTACTACTTTTTCAGATAGAGTAATCGCCGTATTCGTAGCACCGATAGATTTGAACATCTTCCTAATGACCACAGGCGTAACCAGTCGGTGAACTTGTTTCCGTGACATTGCCAAAACAGAAGAGTAGGCATTTCGAAGATCATTCTGTTCTTCCAAGCAGAAATCATCTAGAATCCATTGAATGATCTCATCGGGCAATTTCTTTCGATACGCAATCATGTTCTCCGCGAACCCCGATACAAATGTTTGATGTCTGATCTGAGGCTCGGCGAGATCGTTCTTCCAATTTTTCGGCAACGAAGATGTCGGAAATGGTTTCCTCTTGATCGGGGGAGTTTCTCCAGTTTCGAAAAAGTACCATCGACTGCCAACATTTCCAGCTTCTGTTCTCTTGACAGCCTTTAAGACTTTCTGAATATCCTTTCCACCGCCATCTTCTTTCTCCTCGTTTAACTTTCGTAGAATGCCGCCATGAATATCGTCGTTGAATGCGGTAGGTTCATCATCTCCCATCTCCGTATCTTCCTGAGTTATTTCCTTCAGCCTTCTTTCTTTTTCCTCGAGCGCTCTATCAGCTACCGCAGTTCCCATGAGATGTTTCAGATCAAATTTGTATGGTGTTTTTCTCAGAGCTAATGGAGAACGCTTGGCGCTTGAGATTGGGCCATTCTTAAATCTGGAGGCCCTGGGGGATACTGGGGCTAGCGTGGAAGATGTCGCAATCAGCGCTGTACGGTTTGTCTTGAATATAACGTTGAGATCTTCCAAGGAACTATCAGAATCGCCTTCGTCGTCTGAGCATGGAACAACGCCATTCGAGATATTGGAAGAGGATTGCGGAATGTTTACTGGTGGAGTTGATAAAGAGGAGGTGGATTGTGGAGAAGATGGCGAAGAAGATGATTGTGGAGAAGACAGAGGTTCCATAGTAGCACTTGAGACTAGGCCTGTTGGCTGAGGGTTTGTGGAAAGTGAGGATCCGGATGCTATCTGATCATTGTTGCGCGAAGTTGTGGATAGAGGGGTAGATGTCGATGTGGAAGCCTGTTGTGTCGGCTTGAAAAATTGGCGAATGTTTCCATTAGTTTTACCCTTCTTTGAAGACATGACCAACTAGCACGTTCAGATATTATATTATAGCAGATATGAAAACACGCAGTGCTTTATTCAATCCATGAAAAGCTGCTTGTCAAAGGTGCATATCAATCTTTCAGATTTCGATGAGTTGAAAGTCGCGTCTATGTCGCGTAATTGATAATGCTTGTAGACACGAACATCACGGGATGACGAATTTTGGATCAGTTCAATTTTGGTGTTTCTATTTTGGGTATTAGGTAAGCGCTGGGGGCGGCATTCACGTTGCGATCGACAGCCATCCAATTTGGATGAAACTATTTTGACGACTACTTGCACTTAAATTCTACTTGTGATTAAAATTTTGGGCGACGAGCGATCGGATTGTAAAGATCTTCATTAAGAAGTTGATTTTTTTGAGATTTATTTGATGAGTGTGTGTCAATCTTGAGAGTGCAGTACCGTCCTGCATACTCCACGAGTCCACCATCAAAAGATCAACTATCTTGGCTCCATGGTTCAATCCATCCCCTGCTCCACCGCGGATCTAAAAGTCCCTGCGCTTCCGTTTTACTTCCAATTTGATGCAGATGTCAAACGTCTATATGTACAATTTTTTTGATGGTCCGGTCCGGATGCTGACCATCCTGCTCAGAGAGAGTCTGAGCCTCCCGCTGGATTTTGAGAAATAATATTTTTATGCATGCTAACTTTATCTGCCCAGGTGGAGCAAGCAGCAATCACCTTTGCCTCAAAGGTACATACTTGAGAAATGAGAAATGAGAAATGAGAAATGAGAAATGAGAAATGAGAGAGGGCGAGGGCGAGGGCGAGGGCGTTGATCATTATTGATATCGGCTGATGATACACACATGATACCCCTCTCTTAAGATTAAAAAGGTTAATAAATGATACCTTCCAGTTAGCAGGACATCTTTTTATATCATGCAGATTGTCCTTTCTTCACAATTCACATAATGCATGCATCTCGCTCTGTCTGAATCCCGAATGTGGCACCCACCTAGTATCGATAGCTGGTTCCGGATAGCTATAAAAAAAGGGATGAATAAAGTGAGGTAGATGATCAATGTCAGGCTTTATCCATTCGCTTGATCAAGAGGAAAGAGGGATCTACGGAGTACGGAGTTATGAGAAAGATCCAGCCAACGCCAGCGGCCAGCCTGGTTCAGGACTTGATGAAATATCGATAACGAATAAATTGTTTGGTGTTTTGTTGATGGAGTAGATTGAAAGCTATATAAACATTAATTTCAGCAATACATCTATTACCATTTCTCCTCTATGCAAATAAATGATAATGAGACGTCTCCCAGCTGCTCACGGTCAGATATAATATCCGAGAGCTTTTCTCCGAATCCAAATCCTTTGTTCGGCCGAGTTTTCCACTCGACTCCAGCCCCAGCCATTTTATGAAATGCTAACCATTATATATATTATTATCTAAGTAATACCATATGCTTACATATGTCAATTTCTTCTTTTTCTCTTGGTCTTCTTGGTATTATTTATCCAATTATTTCCACCCAAAAGAAATAAGTCGGGTAAAGGTACATGCCTACTGTGTGTACCTACCTAGACTCTAGCTACCTAGTGCTTGCAGAGGAGGCATTCGACAGTACTAGAGTGTAAACTCTCATCCAACATACCTCCCTATCTAGATCGAATGTCCTGTGTGTCGATATGCATGCAGTGATACATCAAAAAGTCCCTTTCCCTACCCCCGAAAAAGTCATGACAAAGCTCGGCACAGTATGGACAGCATGGACAGCATGGACAATTCCCTCCTTTCGAGAACAACTGTTTGTTGATATTGAAGGTTGACCCCTGAACTTTGTTTCTAAAATATGATTGGCGTAGAATGTGAATCCTAGGTTTCTAGAGTGCCTCCCAGGGATATTTGGACATTTCAGCCCTCTTGAAAAATTGCAAGGCGGTACAGGGACGATGTAGATGGATGGGCATGAATCAGTGAGCATGGATGAGAGAGCATGAGTATGAACATTTTTGATACTTCCCACCTCTTCTCAATCCAATGCAATGCAATAACTAAAATTTCGGTGCATTTTGCCTAGGTATCTACGGAATTTACGATTTGTGCTGAATTCCGTAAATTGCGGTACTTGCTCATAAGTGCCTTGGTACGTACTGTCTATCTATCTATCTATCTGTCTATCTACCTAGTACCTACTACCTAGTACCTACCTACCTACCTACCTACCTACCTACCTACCTACCTACCTACCTACCTCTCCCTATGTACTTGCAGCATTCGGCCACTCCCTTGCTCTCTTAGTAACAACCATCTCAGAGGACCACCCAAACCACCCAATCATTTGCTTTGCGGGAATCCTTTCTTTTACCATTTACCATTTACCATTTACCATTTACCATTTACCATTTTTCCTTCGAGCCTACCTACTCTACTCTGGCCTATTCAAGCCAAGTAATTTCGATTCATTCCCTCCTTCCACTCCGTATTCTTTTCCATCCGCCATAATCAACCTTTCTTCATTATCCCTAGCTACCGACTTTGGACTTTAGACTTTAGACTTTTGTGAAGCATGGAACATACGTGATATGATGTATGTACGATTCTAGTCTCACATACTACTATTTACTATTATCTACTATATCAACTATATCAATTGCCTCTCCACAAATCTATCATCCGCTCTCCGAATTTCGTCGGTTTCATGTGGCGTTTGCTACTCCTTCTTATTTGTTCTCTAGCTGTTGCTCAATAAGCATTTTACAAACTCCTCTTACCCCCCCCCCCGGAACTTCCAGAGCATTTCATTCACTTGCTCAAACCCAACTCAAACCGTAAACTCCGTCCCTCTTCCTCTCTTTCCTCTCAACATCAACAATTTTTACCACCAATTTCCTCGAACCTTCACCATATCATCAATTCCAACTATTTTCCTACGAGGGAATCTGCTCACACACAATCGTTCAATTGCCCCGTACAACCTTGCAAAGGTTCGAATATTCCAAACAAAATTTACCGCCTATTCGCAATCTCCTGGCCGACTCTTCCGGTACCAAATTAAGTTGTCATAAGCGACCATTCTAAAAGTACCAGACCTTCTACTGTGTGGACCTTTGTTATAACGATACTTCTTACCGTTGCTCGTCGATATTAATTTCGTTTCTGTCGAAAGTTCTAGTCGAGTCTCAATTGTTTCAATCGTCTTGTCTCTTTCACGAATTATACTTCAACGTCTGAATTCATTCAAACACTGGCGGACATATTCACCTTGCCTGCGGGCTCTTGCCTCAAACTGGGCTTCCGCCCCAATCACAAACGATCGCAATCATGCCGGACGTCGACATGTACGCAGAACCCGAGGAGGATGCACCTGAGCCAGGGACGAGGCGAATGAGATGGGCCACACAAAGAGTGCCCCCCAAAGGTAGTGATAAAAAGAGGACATCGATAATGGATCGATTGCATCCGCGTAAATCGCAAAGTAGTGAGAAGAGAGACTCTGCCGGCGCAAGCTCAATGGGAACAGATCTTGACAGGATACAAGAAGAACAATCAAATGCAGCTGCAGAGGAACAGGCGGAGGATGACGATAATGACGGTCAAGGACCTAGAAAGGTTTTCTTTAATCTTCCGTTGCCACGGGGCGCGATCGACGAGTCGGGTCACCCCTTGGTGCATTATAAACGAAACAAAATCAGAACTGCAAAATACACCCCTTTGAGTTTCATACCGAAGAATATTTGGTTTCAATTCCACAACATCGCGAACGTGTATTTCTTGTTTTTGATCATTCTCACCGTAAGTCCAGGTCTTGTAGGCTGCATATGTGAGGCTGATGATTCGTGTAGATCTTTAGTATCTTTGGTGCATCTAATCCAGGTCTCAACGCTGTTCCCTTGATTGTTATTGTCGCAATTACAGCTATCAAAGATGGAATTGAAGATTATCGCAGAACCATTCTCGACAATGAATTGAATAATTCGCCCGTTCATCGCCTTGTTGACTGGAACAACGTAAATGTCAGCGATGATGACATTTCACTATGGAGGAGAATCAAAAAGGCCACTTCACGTTGGATCGTAAGGACACTCAAGAAAATGAGGAAAGACAAAAAGCTACCCGGAGAGACGTATGCCCAACGTGCCATGGATGTGGACGAGCCTCGACCCTCTTTCGAGTCAAGGGCTGCGCGAGACGACATTCAAATGACACCGGTGCCCTCTCCCCTTCCACGAGATGGCGAGCTTGATGTTCCCGATCGCCCAACGACGGCTTTCTCTTACGATGCTAGCGGGAAAGCCCCTGCGGAGAAGAATTTCGGAAGTTTGATCAACCACAACAATGCAGTAACTGGAAAACCCAGATTTCATCAGGATTATTGGAAGAATGTGCAAGTTGGAGATTTCGTTCGTATCTACAATGACGACCAGATCCCAGCAGATATTGTGATTTTGTCTACCTCTGACCCCGATGGAGCTTGCTATGTTGAAACGAAAAATTTGGATGGAGAGACGAACTTAAAGGTACGACATGCTCTTCGTAGTGGCCGAAGCATTAAACACGCTCGCGATTGTGAAAGAACAGAGTTCACCATTGACAGCGAAGCACCACACCCTAATCTTTACCAATACAGTGGTGTGGCTCGTTGGACGCAATACAATGGAAAAGATGGACCAGGCGAGGACATGGTTGAGCCGATCTCGATTAATAACTTGCTTCTTCGTGGGTGCAATCTCAGGAACACGGATTGGATTCTCGGAGTTGTCGTATTTACCGGTTTTGATACCAAGATCATGTTGAACTCTGGAATCACTCCAAGTAAACGCTCACGCATCGCCCGGGAACTCAATTGGAATGTCGTTTACAATTTCATTCTTCTGTTCATCATTTGTTTCGCTTCTGGTCTTGTCGAAGGTATCATTTGGGGACAAGGCAATAATACCATTGATCTATTCGAATTTGGTTCTATTGGTGGAAACCCAGCACTTGATGGTTTCATCACTTTTTGGGCTGCTCTTATTCTTTTCCAGAATTTGGTACCAATTTCATTGTACATTACGATTGAAATCATCAAGACTTGCCAGGCATTCTTCATCTACAGCGACAGCGAAATGTATTACGACAAACTCGATTATCCTTGTACGCCTAAATCGTGGAATATATCTGATGATTTGGGACAGATCGAATATATCTTCTCCGACAAAACTGGAACTTTAACTCAAAACGTCATGGAATTCAAAAAAGCCAGCATCAACGGAGTTCCCTACGGAGAAGCATACACTGAAGCTCAGGCTGGTATGCAAAAGCGTCAAGGTATTGATGTAGAAAAAGAAGGCGCAAGAGCTAAACAGCAAATCGCTGCAGCGCGTGCTAAAATGCTGGTCGATGTTAGAAAACTTCATGACAACCCATACCTTCACGATGATGATCTGACTTTCATTGCTCCTGATTTCGTTACTGATCTCGCCGGCGAAAGTGGTAAGGAACAGCAAGACGCCAATTATCAATTCATGTTAGCTCTCGCTCTTTGTCACTCGGTTATTTCAGAAACCACACCAGGAGATCCTCCGAAGATTGAATTCAGAGCTCAGTCGCCTGATGAAGCAGCATTGGTTGCTACTGCCCGTGATGTTGGTTTCACTGTTCTCGGAAACTCGCCTAATGGTATTTTATTAAACATTCAAGGCGAGGATAGAGAATATAGGGTTCTAAACCAACTCGAATTCAACTCGACCAGAAAGAGGATGAGTGCTATTATCCGTATGCCAGACAATAGAATCATACTCTTCTGTAAAGGTGCAGACAGTATAATATATTCTCGCTTAAAGCGAGGAGAGCAACCAGAGTTACGTCGTACGACAGCGGAACATCTGGAGATGTTTGCAAGAGAAGGTTTACGTACTCTTTGTATCGCGCAAAGAGAGCTTGGTGAGCAAGAATATCAAGATTGGAACCGCGAGCACGAGATCGCGGCTGCTGCCATCCAGGACCGTGAAGATAAGTTGGAAGCAGTATCAGATATGATTGAACGCGATCTCACCCTTCTTGGAGGTACAGCTATCGAGGACCGACTGCAAGAGGGCGTGCCTGATACCATTGCACTTCTCGCCGAAGCCGGTATTAAGCTCTGGGTTCTTACTGGTGACAAAGTCGAGACGGCCATCAACATCGGATTTTCATGCAACTTACTCAACAATGATATGGAACTTATCGTCTTCAAGATCGAGGATGAACAGGTTTCTACCGCTGAAGCAGAACTTGACAAGCACTTGGCAGCTTTCAAACTCACCGGTTCCGACGCGGAGCTCAAAGCCGCCAAGAAGAATCACGAGCCACCGGCACCAACTCATGCTATTGTCATTGATGGCGACTCTCTCAAACTTGTTTTGGACGACTCATTGCGACAAAAATTCCTTCTCTTGTGTAAAGAGTGCAAGTCAGTACTCTGTTGTCGAGTCAGTCCTGCTCAGAAAGCTGCAGTCGTGGCAATGGTCAAGGGTGGTTTGGACGTCATGACTTTGTCTATTGGTGATGGTGCGAATGATGTTGCTATGATCCAAGAGGCAGACGTTGGAGTTGGTATTGCTGGTGAAGAAGGAAGACAGGCTGTCATGTCTTCTGATTATGCTATTGGTCAATTCCGTTTCTTGCAGCGACTCGTGTTAGTCCATGGACGATGGTCATATCGCAGATTGGGAGAAACCATTGCCAACTTTTTCTACAAGAACGTCGTATGGACTTTTACAATTTTCTGGTATCAGATCTTCGCCAACTTCGACATGACATATCTTTATGATTACACTTACATCCTCTTGTTCAACTTGGCTTTCACATCCGTGCCTGTCATCTTCATGGGTGTTTTGGATCAAGATGTTTCAGACAAGGTCTCTCTTGCCGTTCCCCAGCTCTATAGACGAGGCATTGAGCGAAAAGAATGGACTCAAAAGAAGTTTTGGTAAGTATAAATGAATCCCACTTTGATATAGACGACTAACATAGTACAGGCTTTACATGGCCGATGGCTTGTATCAATCTGTCATAATCTTCTTCATGGCATATTGCTTGTTCGACTCCGGCACTTTCGTTACTTCAAGTGGCCAGAACATCGATGACCGAGAGCGATTCGGAGTTTACGTAGCACCAGCAGCCGTCGTCGCCATCAACGTATACATCCTAATCAATACCTATCGATGGGATTGGCTTATGGTCCTTCTTGTCACCATAAGTATTCTCTTGGTTTGGTTTTGGACTGGTGTTTATTCTTCTTTCACCTCGTCGGACTATTTCTACAAAGCCGCTGCCCAAATTTTCGCACAAGCCACCTTCTGGGCAGTTACCTGTCTTTCTGTAGTCATCGCCCTTTTACCACGATTTGCTATCAAGGCTGTGCAAAAAGTTTACTTCCCATACGATGTCGACATTATCCGCGAGCAAGTTCGTCAAGGCAAGTTTGATTATCTTGATAAGTCCGATGAGCGCATGGACGCAATGTCCAAGGATGGTTCATCGGCATCTTCTTCTGAGATCACGAAGCCGAGTAAGCACATCCACTATCCGAGCATTGATGAAGACCAACGACCCATTTACCCTCCTTCAGTTGCTCCGACGAACACCACACACAATCCTCGAAGTCAAAACGGTAGCGACGGAACCGACTTCACAAGACATAGAGGTTCGATGGACCAACTTGGTCCTCGGGTCTCCGTTGACAGGCCACGACCCTCCTTCGATAGATTGCGAACGTCGTGCGATCGAGTTAGACCAAGTTTTGAGGCTAGTAACGATTTTACTTCGGCAGCCCTTTTAACACGCTTAGAATCAAGTCAATCATTTGGGCCGCTAAGAAGTAGGAGGAACGAAGACATTTCACAATGATACCCGAATATCATATTCACTCTTTTCCAAACTGGGAGACTGCGACGAACTGTACCATGCATTTTTCTTTTCTTTTGTTGATACAGGAGATATTAAGCATAATGATCTGCAGGAGCGATCTACGACCTTTGTGTTCCACATTTGGTTCTCTTTTGCATTGGTGTTCTAGGCGTTTTAAATGACATGAAAAGGCGATAGGCCATATTATCTTATTTTGTTTTTGCATTCTAAGTTCTTTTTACTGGTGAGGGCATGTTGGTTTTGGAAGATAGTTCTAGATCTTCACTTCTGATGGTGTACACTCAGCAGTGATAGTAGCATCCGTGGTCCGTTTGTATATAGCGGTTGCAAAGCAAACAAGTGCACAGAGCTTCAATATAGAGAGCAGTATAATCTAACTTATCATTTATATACCTTGATGAGTGTTGTGACTTGCCCAGTGCCATGAAAATGGTAGACTGTAAAATGATTATACTGACTCCATTTGTGATTTAACATGAGCTTCATTGGGCTTTTGAAGTACCAAGTTATAGTGATACGTGACGGTCGTATTTTGAAACTTAAATATTGAGTAATAACAAGATGTATGTCCTATTCGCAAAAAAATGCATGTTCTTCGAACGATCTCAAGTACCCAGTCTTTATTCCCCTGTAAACCGATTGACCTCAGATAACAAATTCTAAGCCTTGCATGCGAGGCTACTGGCAAAATCAATCTAAGTAGTCCACGTGAAATGGCTTTAGTCCTACGCGATGCGCGTTAGGACTTTCAATCTCAGCCCTTACCTCAGCTTTTTTACTTTTTCGTATATGAGATACAGCAATTGTGTAAATGTTCTCGAAATTTGATTGCAACATCATACCATATATCAACTCCACAAGTTTGATTGACGATTTGCCAAAACTTGCGCTTCGTATTCACTTTCTTTAACGATTTCAAACCCTCAAAAGGCGAGCACTTTCTTCCTTCGGGTGCTAAGACTTGCAGTACCTCCCAACTTTTACCTTTCCATAAATTTACTCCTAATACTTTCTGTAAACGGCATTTATCCATATTAATTTGATTTCCTAAATATTCACCTTTGGATCGCATGCTCAGCTTATAAAATATCCGCAACTATGCCTGATGAAGCAGATATCATGGACGAGCTCCACGGGCTCCACGGGTTTGTCCTACGAGTTGTACTTATATCTATGATAATACTGACAAATTATTGATAGGGAACTGAAGAGTTTTCCTGCCGATGCCCATTGGTTTTGCCCCAAGCGGAACGACGAAGACTATGTCGACTATTCGCATCCAGATGATGCCGAGGAGGATATGAGCGCAGAAACCAAGAAGGAGCTCATACAAGATGCCCAGCGGAGACAGACTGTTGCATATAAATTCTCTCTCACTATAGGATTAGATCGCGATGCTGGGGGGGCGATGGTAGAAGGCTACCTGGAACGTTTGAATAAGCTTCTGATGTGCTGTGATAAATGTGTGCATAATTGGCATATAGGTCGTAAGGCATATCTCAAGGAACTAACAGAGTAATACATCACAATATGCACTTGATCTTGATGCTAATATACCTCAGAAATTTCGACGATGAAACGGTTGCAGCGCTCTCAAGTCGCCTTAATGTCCTCGATTTTCAACGTATAGACAACGGGTTAGAAAGAAGCAAAAAGGTTATATCCGAAGTGGAATCTCCATTGAGGACGCAGAAATTGCTAGCTGGCTACGACTCTTCCCTTTTACTGTCACTTTACGAATCACTTTGTTGCGTCGATTACCACAAATCCGCAGACAACCTTTCGAAACACTTCGATTTCGTTTTTGAAGAGATACAAGCAAAGAAAGTCCTGAGAATAAGTGATATACTACCCGCTACAGGGCGTTTTCTATTCGACAAAAACCCCATTAGACAGCGTTTCGCGAGATGTGCCTGGCAGAAGGCTACTACAATGCTCACACCCACATCATTCGACTGGGTTGTGCATGACGCATTGTCGGACGCAATAGTTTCTGTGACCCAGGGAATTTACGATTACGAGGATATCATACGATTTTGGGAAGGATTTCTTTTGATTTTAGAGAAGCTTGATGAACATTTGATAACACATTCTCTCCGAGCAATGGAAGTCCAACCAAGTGTGTACATACTCGCACTCAATCACTTAAGTTGTAAATCGGAAAGAATCAACAAGTTAGTCATCGAAGCGCTTAGAAGTTTACTTAAGAAGTCTCCGAAGAACTTCTGGGCTGCATTTGCTACAATATCACCTGTTGCTGTTGCAGAAAACATCCTAAGATCTTGGGGCGTCAGAGAAAAACTGCAAACAATAGAATTTGAAGACCCGGAAACTTCTTTTATTCTCGCATGGTTGCCTGAACTCGTGGAGTCACTTCCTTCCGATCGTCAATACGATGTCTGCAGTTTCGTTTTTAGATTTCTGGGAACTTATCAGACCTCGGAACACCCAGAGAATACCCAACTCGCTTGTCGTTGTGCTGCACTCGATACTCTCCGTGCCACCTTGAACACCTTTGTGGATTCAGAATACGTCATCAATCCGTCGACGTCTCTTATATTCATCAATAACATCATGAAACTTGTTGACGACTACAAGGAGACGATCACAGAGTCTGCTGATTTGAAGGTGGAAAACAGCACACACCAAGAAATGAGAAGACTTGGTATGCTAGTCATACGAGATGCTTTGGCTCTCGACTGCAAAGCTTTAAGCGCAGAGTTCCAAGCTCTTGCGGAGGATATTCCGATACAACAGGGTCTCCGAAGCCATTCCCAGCCAATTTGGCAAGGCGTTCTTGACATATTTAGGCCAGGAAATGTAGATTTAGCCAAAAGCATTCTGGCGGCAACTACTCACCTCACCGGATTAGATGAACTTACACCAAAGTCAAAGAAACTGCCACTCCCTTCCTCTCATCTACAATATAATAAAGACTTTCGTCAACTCACTGAAAACGTGTCTAGAATCTTTGAGCGGCTCAGCGATTTTAATGCATCTCATTTAATTGAGATGTATCGAGATCCTCAGACCTCTCGGCCACTGTTTGCAGCCCTGATGTCTGCTGATCAACAGATCTTTGAGGCTGCTGTTGAGGTTGTCAAAGCTGCAACGGATCAAATAAGCAAGCGTGAAGCAATATCGAGCTTATTAGGGCAAGCATTTGTGCCGATGTTGAATTCGTTAACCTTTGCTGTTGTCCGGATCACCAAAGCCAAGAACTTTTCCCCTGTCCCATTTTTATTCAAGGTTGGACGAGACACGCTGGAGGCCCTTTGTGGAGACACGGGGGGTTTTCTACGAACTCACCCATCTTTAGATTCTACAGAGCGAAGCGCTGTAATGTCTTGGTGGATCAATCAGTGGCGTGCCCTTGATGCGGCATTTGCTAACACAGAAGCTTGGGGAGGTCGTGTTCAACTTCCTAAGGAAACCTTGCAAGACTTTTGCCGGGACGGTATGGAATATGCAGAATCCTTGTTTGATAAGAACAGTATCATTGCTACAGCCCTATGCGAGTCTTCTAACTCGTCTCATGCTCATGCCCTGTCCTCGGGTTATATATCGAGGAAGGCTGCACAAAAGAAAGTATTGCAAGTCGTTTGCTTGAACGTGAACGGCCTAACAATGATGCTGAGGTTGAGAGATATCTATTTGGTTAGTGTGATCACTAGTCTGCTCGGAAAACTTCTACGATCGTTAGCAGAGTTTGATGTTGAGGTACATGAGTATTCGCTTAGCTTTATTCAAGATGCGTGCTTGAATGAGGGTGAGAAGGGATACAGAAAGACAAATCTTACTAATCAACAAAAAGCTGAGTTGCGCGCTGCCCTTGACGAACATAAAGGTGTGGAAATTATAGAGAGTTACTCTACGACGGCTCAGAAACAACAATCAAGAATCGATTCGTGGTCTAAGTCGGCAGGAGGTATAAAACATGAGCCAACGTTTAGTGTCAAGGGGCGTCAAACCTCACTCGATACATGGTCAAAGACTGGAGACGGCAAAACATATGAGCCAGTCATTACTCAATCCAACAAAGCCTCTCAGGCACCCTTTACCCTCTCTGAGCATCATAAGAGTATTATGGACAAAATGAGAGCACAACCACCGCTCAAGACCGCCAAAGCTACTGAAGATTGGAAGGACAAGCGCCGTAAAGATGAAGAAGAGAAAAAGAAACGTAATGCTGCAGCGATTGCTCAAGCGAAAGCCCTTCGTGCTCCAGCAGCCTTAGTGAAGGGTGAAGGATCTGGTCTGAAAAATCTAAGCGGTGTAGCTGGTAAAGATCATGCGCCTGTTCGAAGTGAGATAATGGTAGGATCTTCAGACGATGATTCGGATGATGATGATGACGATGATGGTTCCGATACGAAGTTTCTTTTCACCAAAAGTCGAGAGGCTTCAAACAAAGTCAGGGAATACGAGGAGAGTAGAAAAAAGGCACTTCTACAAGCTACTGGCCCAGTACGGAAGACCAAAAAGGTTTACTCAAAGAAAGATCTCCGTGCTCGTTTGGAGCCAAATATGGACATCATATATCTCGAGCTTCTCAATTGGGATATATTTCATGAGGGCGAGGATCCCCCAAGCAATAATGTTTGCAAAAAAATTGCAAGCAGCTTCCTCGACCTCGGTCTCTATAAAGAGACATTCAAGCCGTTGCTCATATCGGAAGTTTGGCGCTCTTTACTAACAGCCAAAGAAGAGAATCAATTCAAGCCCATTGAAATAAAGGTTTTGAATCGTTTGTCTGTTGACAAATTTATGGAAGTTAGTACAACTATGTCAATTTCTAATCAAAGAGACCTCATGGTGTACCAACAAGATATTGTACTCCTTTCCAAAAGCTCCAATCCACTTCAAGACAAGCAAGCGCCACATTGTCTAGCCCGTGTTTTCAGGACAACCCGCAAGCGCGATGCAGTGGAAGTCACTTACAGAGTCAGTAGAGATATTAGCCCTGAGCTCTTGAATTGTTTCGTGCCCAACGGCAAGTTGTATACTCTCAAAATCACTGATATGACGACAACTTTGCGAGAGTTTGCAGCCTTGAGCAGTCTTGAATACTACGACTTGTGCACTGAAATTCTGGAAGCGAAGCCTTCTCCTTTACAGAATTATTCCGATGAAAAGGTCGCTTCGATGTCCACCAGGTATAAACTTAATAATGGGCAAGCCAAAGCGATTTTGTCCGCCAATGACAATGATGGGTTTACATTGATTCAAGGGTATGTATTGAATTTTGTTCTGCTTCAAATGATATTGCTCTAACAGTACTAGTCCTCCGGGTTCGGGAAAGACGAAAACGATTATCGCCATGGTAGGCGCCTTGCTATCTCAGGTGCTCCAACAGCAAGCACAGCAAGTGGGCTTCAGACCGCAAGGCCAAAATCGCAGTGCGGGCGCTCAAGCACAAGCACAAGCACCAAAGAAAAAGCTACTTATCTGCGCTCCCAGTAACGCCGCCGTTGATGAATTGGTCCTCCGGTTGAAGGAGGGAATTTTGCCTCTCAGCGGCTCGCATCAAAAGATTAACGTGATTCGTGTCGGACGAAGTGATGCGATTAATTCTAGTGTTAAAGATGTGACACTTGACGAATTGGTGAGGATTAAGCTCGAGGGGGACCAAGAATCTAAGAAAGGTCAATTGAACGATCGGGAGGTGCTTCACAGAGATGCAGGGCTTATCAAAGAGAGGCTCAATGTTTTAAGACCTGAGATGGAAAAATGCCGTGCTGCAGGTGACAAAACTTCGGAACTTAAACTGCAAAGGGAATTTGATGAGCTTAAGCGAAAGCAAGCCCACATAGGCAACAAAATCGATGAAGATAAAGAAAGCGACAACAAAGTGCGACAAAATGAGATCAGTAGACGCCATTTCACTCAGGAGATCATCGATGGCGCCCATGTTCTTTGTGCCACGCTCAGTGGATCCGGACACGATTTTCTAAGAAATGTCAATGTCGAGTTCGAAACAGTCATTATTGATGAAGCTGCTCAGTGTATCGAACTCAGCGCCCTGATACCTCTTAAATACGGCGCCACTAAATGTATCTTAGTCGGAGATCCTGAACAATTACCTCCAACAGTTCTCTCACGATTGGCAAAGAGTTATGGCTATGAACAGAGTCTCTTCGTCCGCATGCAGCGAAATCATCCAGATGATGTCCACTTACTTGATACTCAATATCGTATGCATCCTGAGATCAGTCGATTCCCAAGTCAACAATTTTACAACAGTCGTCTTATTGATGGTGATGGAATGGCACAATTACGGGTTCAGCCATGGCACGCAAGTTCGATTCTCGGACCTTATCGATTCTTTGATGTTGTGGGTGTTCAAAGCAAAGAGGCTAGAGGCCATTCCCTCATCAACGTTCCTGAGTTAAATGCTGCTATTCAGCTTTATCAACGACTTAAGACAGATTACAGATCCTATGATTTCAAGGGAAAAATCGGTATCATAACTACCTATAAAGCTCAATTGAATGAGCTCAAACGACGTTTTGGTGCAAAATTTGGAGACGAAATCTTTGAAGAGATTGAATTCAATACGACCGATGCGTTTCAAGGTCGAGAGCGAGAGATCATCATATTTTCCTGCGTTCGTGCGAAGGCTGCAGGTGGTATTGGATTTTTGAACGATATCAGACGTATGAATGTAGGTCTCACTAGAGCCAAATCGTCATTGTGGGTTTTAGGAGACTCTAGAGCATTGGAACAAGGTGAATTCTGGAATAGGCTTATTCAGGACGCCAAGGGCCGTGAGAGATACACGAGTGGTGATATTATGGGATTATTGTCGAGGCCGACATCAAAGGATGCACCAGCGATAGACTATTCGAAGATATCCTTAGACACGAATGGCAATAGCTCTAGGCGTCCATCTGAGAAGAGTGACAGCGATATCGATATGACAGATGCGCCGCGAAATCGAAGTTCTCGAGAATCGATTTCAGGTAGTAGCAGCACGACATCGGTCGATGATAGGAATACACCAAACAACGTGGAGATGGGCGAGCAGAGGAAACGACCTAGGGAGCAAGAACTTCACCCAGATAATATTACAGCCAAGAAGAAGAAGAAGGTAAGTCGACCGAAAGACTGGTTTAGTACTAGTCGTGGTTTATGCCAACTTGTTTATACTTATTAACTCTAATAGACTCCAATATCGGAAGCAGATCCTACACCACCAGCTTCTACCATGCTCAATCGAGGACCAGTCGAGCCTCAAAAATTAGATCTGGAAGCTGCACTTCAAGCACAGCAGGCAAATAAAGCTGCTGCTGCTGCGGCGCGTACACCGAAATCTAATTTACCACCTCCACCGCGTAGAAAGGCACCGGCGGACCCGTTTATTCAACGTAAACCACCAAAGAGAAAGTAATGGTAGCATGGATTTATTTATTGATATATCTTTTAATGGTTAGGACACTGCACCGTTTGGCGCAACAAATTATTAGCTTGGCGAATGGCGCACGTGTGAGACAGGTGTATGCTGGTGGGAATTATCTTTTAACTAGTAAGATCTGATAGATCTTAGAGTGTAGTAAATAGTTGCATCTTGGTGACCTGACTTGTGACAGCTTTAATAAAAGTTCGAAGAGAGCCATAATGGCGAGAAGTTTTAATTGGCATAGATCAATTAATCCTACAGAGTCCAATGAGTCAACCCCCGAGGTAAAATCTTCTTGTAGATACCTACTCGTAGGTATCAACAATTGAGCCGAATGGTTTACTCAATAGTTCCCTTTAAAAGCCACTTAACTACTCTCCCCGCCACTACTGCTGGTAACTCCCTGGCGCCTTCTCGGCTCGTCCCCGTGTCTCACAATTTTTAATATCTATCTCATTTGCATTCTCATTTCATACATACGTATCCGGAAATACCGTATTGGTCCCAATTTGAGATTTCTGCATTCGGACTTTGTAATTGAAAGTTTCATGATTACTTTACTTTCTCAATCATAAATCAAGAAATAATTCGCACGGACATATGAATAGCTACTCGGACTTGAGGGTTGGGGCTGTAGATCATTCCTTGCCTTATCGGATATTTTTGTTCCCTGATCCGCTAAGAGTTTAGTGGGAGGTGGACTTCTGTTCTTAGAAGATTTGAAATTGAGAATTGGGAAACTATTGAGTGATAGTGATTCATGTGGGAATTTGAAATGACATTGATCGATTGTATTGATGTGGTAAGTCGTGAAGAGAGGTGATATTTCTGTATATGTCTGTCTGGGCCCAGTTCTACTTCGGATTCGGATCACAACTGAATGGCCACAATGATACAACATGATATGATGGCCATGCACACAACGCCCCGTTATCATCAAGTCAGAGTCCATCTACCCATGACCTGCAAACCTCTAAGATCGACTTTTAGTGCCGCATTGGTCGGCGTTCACTGCACCTGCCATTGATGCAATAAAACGCCATCAAGCCGCCACTAACCTTGAATTGTTCAAAGTCGATATGTTTTCCCACGGGTTGGGAATCTTTATTTTGTTGATTGTTTAGCCAACGTCCGCGCAACTACGAGATGCAGGTGATTAGTTCCTCCTTGCATTGCGTTGCTAGGACGAATCTGGGCCACCAGCGTGGATCTTCAAGTCGGCAGAGCTACAATAATGGTAACGACCTTCCTTGACCTTCAGCTAAGTTTTGCAACATTTTTCACTGTTCGAAAATTTCATCATGTTCATCTTCGAGAATTTTTTCGTAAGCTAGAGCGGCTTCAAGTGGTTCAATTCAATTACAGCTTCAACAAACAGCTATGTGAGTGTAACAAGCTGTCGGTATGTCTTCTTCAAGAGAAGCTATCCCGGTTACGGGAACTCACACATTTGTCTAACATGGTGTCTACTACAGATAAAAATCAGAATGACTTCAGTAACTAATAGCAAAACTCCTCCACCGCGTTTGATGAACATCAAGCCCCTAAGGCCTCAGTCTATGGGAACGCCATCATCTATCAATCCTACACTGTTATCGCGCCGCCGGACGAGTAGATCTCATAATCATGGCACAATCGACACGGTACCAGAATTGGTAAGATTTAATAGTTCAGGTACCAAGTCAAGTGGAAGAACGAGACCTCGTCAAACGACTAGTCAAAGCTATGGATCTTTGGATACAACATCACCTCGGCGTGAAAGAGAAACCATGAAATATGTATCCGAGTTCCTCATGTCTTACGATCCCCCGGCGCATAACCTAGTTGCTCTCCCACAAACTGCCCCAAGAAAAAAGTTTGGTCTCCTCCGCAGGAAACAAAAGAAAGAATCGAAGTCTAATCAATTCTTGAAACTTCCCGATACCGCTATTGCTGCCAAAACTCGTCAGGGCGTCCAGTATATAGCAATCTCAATACCGCTAGAACATGATTACCTGGGGAGACTCCAGACACCTCCTCAGACGACTTCAAATTTGGCGCGGGTACCGACACCCGATAGAAGCCCTGTCATTATCCCCAAGCCGGGCTACAATTCTGCAGATTCATCTGCACCTCCACCTGAACTTCCTGTACATAAGAGGACCACTTCAACCTCCAATAGAAATACTTGGGGTCCAGGTACTCTAACGAAAGTGGTTACAAAACCAGGGTCGGAAGAGGTGATGCTGCAAAATGGTTACATTCATCGAACTAGTCAAGTGTATACCCCTACTGGAAGTATTTACCACGATGCTCCAGAATCCCGACCTCGACCGCATTCATCGAAAGCATTTTCCTCGCCCGTTGCTTCATTCAAAGTAGCTCCAACAGATAATCCTCGAGCAAATTCCCTCAATTCCGTCAATCGTCCAATACTCTGGAGGAATAGATCCGACGGCCCCTTGCGAGTAATAAACAGAACACCATCCCCTGATACCAAGCCGGCTTATCAGACTCACAAAGTGATTAAATCAATATCCACTATTCATAGCATTGCAACTACAGGCACAAATATCAGACACTCGCTAAAGTCTACACCAGATAGTTTCAACACGAACTTCTCGGCGCAAGCAGTTTTTGGAACGGCTGAGACGGTTAATCTGCAGAGTTTCAGAGGAACTCCAAGGCCTTCGATTGCTTCACCGAGAAGTGAGAACATTATTCAGTTTCCTGCGGTTAGTGCGGCGAAGGTAGAAGATCTATCTAGGAACCAAGCGACCGCTCCCGCAGAGATTGCATCACCAATAAGTCCACAATTTGGTAGTAATGAGAAACAAGCAGATCAAGCAAAACATCAGAGCCGCCGCGAGAAAGTACGAGCAAAGAAAGAAAAAGACTTGGCCTCTATTCGCTCAAGAAACTCGAGTGTGGATCACACAAATATAAACACGAATACTAATACAAATAAGGCATCTGTTCAACCCGTTCCAGAATATCCTTTCATCGAAGCCGAACCTTTATCTCCCCTATTTTCAAACCCAACATTCGGAACACCAGATCGCTTCCCGAAACGCCTCGCCCCAAACACTAATGAATTGTCTACAATTCGTATAACGCTCGTCGCTGACTTCCCACCTTATAATGAAGAATTACGACAATGTGATTTCGGAGCACGTCCCATTTCGCCTGCTTTAACGATGAAATCGCCTTCGAGAATCCCGAGACCTAAATTTGACTCAACAAACTCTTTTTATCGAGTTGATAGTGAGGAATTAGCTTATGCGCATCAATCTACACAGACTATTTTAAGTCATACTTCACCTTTGGCGTCGACGACATGGTTAGGGAAGGAAAGGGATGGGAGGAAGAGTAGTGATGGGTTTGGTTATGGACGCATGGATCTCTGTTCTGATGAGGATTTAAATTATTTGAATGGGGATGCACATGGGAAGATAGATAGAGATACGAGTATGAATCTGAATATGGAGAGAAGAAGCACGGGAGAAATAGGAACAAGTCTGAGATCGACAAGCTTGAAGGAAAAAGAACTAGATCTGCGAATGAGGATTGTGGAGAGACATACGGATGTGCTTTTGAGGGCGTTGGGGGGGGTTGCGAAAAGTTTTGATGGGTTGGGGGCGGTGGGGAGATTGAGGTGGGAGGAGGTTCATGAGGGGCGTGGGGTGGGAATTGGGTTCAGGTCGAGTGTTATTGGGATGGGGGGGAGTGATGGGGAGAGAAGCAATAGGGTGGCGAGTGAGGGGACCGGAAATAGGAGGAGAGCTAATACGACGGGGATGGGGGTGGGGATGCAGAATAGGGATAGGGATTCGGATATAGATTTGGTGATGAGGGAGATTCGGATGGCGGCTCCGAGGGTTAGTGAGGAGAGTTCGAGGGAGAGGAGAGGTTGAGTGAGTAATGGGTTTGAAGTGTTTCTTTGAGGGAGAGAAAGGAAGGGGGGAGATTCTATAGTATCAATTGAATTTATACTACCTTGCTTAAATAATTATTTAATACTCAATCCTTTTCACTTCTAGTCGCCTTGTCAATCACTTATTTACATGCTTTCTCTCGATTTCCCCTTCCTTCTCCTCTTTCTCCTTATTCTCCTCCTCCTCCTCCTCCTAAAGCACCCTTGAGAGTACCGCAACGAAAGTAATATCAGCACATCTGCACACTCGCACAATTGGATACCCAGGCACTAGAAATCAGTCGAGCATATATCCTACCGGTCTGGAACACTTATTATCTTTCCTATATCTACCTATTTATTTATCTGTTACGTGTTTAAGTAAACATCTACTCTACTCTGAAATTTAACTTTTAGCTATAATTCAGATTAGCATTTCATCCTCCATTTAACCCCCACCCCTCTCTCCTCCCGCAATTCTTTTGATTTTCTGCTTGTTGTATTTCAGAACATTCGCTCCTTCCTCTTCTTCCACTTCCTTTAATCATCCCCTATCAAATCCCCAAACAGAAATTAAGCATTTATGAGAAGTCTCTCGGTCACTCAATGCCAGAATGTTTAAAGAAGTAGAAGCCTTTCTCGGAGTTTTGGTTTTTTTATTTCCATTTCCATCTTCATTTACATTTACATTAATTTTGCGATTTGATTTGACTCAATCAAGGAATAAACTTAGGAAGATATTCAGAAAGGAAGGAGGGAACAAAAATAGAATTTCGAAGTAAGAAATAGAAGATGGAGAGGAGAAGGTAAAGAAAGAGTAGTGGCTTTTAGTATATCCATATAAAGCGTTGTTTTGAGAATGAAAGGAAGAGGAAATTTTGAAGAGGTAAATATTGGAATGATATAGGGATGGGATAGAGGTGGAGAGGGGAGGGAGGGAAGAAGTGTTAAGGGTTATTGGGGTGAGGGGAATGTTTATTTGAAGGATATGTGTTGGAGAGTATGGGGATAGCGATATGTATTTTGGAAGAAGATGGAGCAAGTACGAATTTTCATCAGCATCTCACTGTGCAGATGGTAGAGACAGTTAGTTCTATACGAAGGAAAAATGTAAATCCAAAGGAATCATAGTAAATCCAATACAAACCTCCAAAATTGCCATATGAAGTTCGTGATGAATTTTCACCTTCAGTTTGAAGCTCACAACCTCACATATCACAATCAAAAAACAAGACGTAGTGTAGTAATGTAATGTATCATAATCATTAAACCTCCACTCCTGCCTCTCTCATCTTCAGTAAATGCAAGCGCGTGCGCAAGCAAAACCATGCATAAACTCATCTCTACTTTCCCACCCATCCACCATCCATAATTAAGAGAAAAGAAACCGGGTATCGAGTCGAATCGGAAAAAACAAAAATAGCTCTCCTCTCTCTCTCCCTCTGCCACCCTTCCATCCACCGTCCAAACACCTCAGGTATCATAAAGCAAACTCGCAACTTCGCAGGCACTACTCCTTCCCCCACATCATCTCTTCAACTGTACATTGATTGGTCATGTTGAGAGATTGTGAATACTAGAAGGTACCCCTCGCGCAAAGGCAAGGGACCCTTCTAGACGTGACTTGTCGTACGTCTACCTCTTCTCCTACCGCCGCAGCTTCCGCAAGTCAAGCAGGAGATGAGGACATCGAAGAAGGCAACGATGGCGTTGATGATACCGGTGAGGATGGCTCCAATTCCGTTGACGACGGCCATGAGACCAGCACCGATGGCGCGGAACATGCCAGTGATCTAGAGAGGATGTCAGTTTATATTCTTTTGTTTTAGGAGGGGGAGTGGACATGGTTTATTGATGAGATGAGATCAATAGACCTCAAATCAACGAAACTCAAGACCGTGGAGAAAGGAGAGAAGGTAGAGAGAGACATACACAAGAAACGACGGCTCCCATTTTGATTGATTTGTGTTTGTACTTTGTGTAGTAGATGTGTGTGTGTGTGTGTTGTTGTTGATTAAAACTCAAAGAGTATCTCGAGATTGATGTTTGTTTGTATGTTTGTATGATATAGAGAGAGAGAAAAAGAAGTCAGAAATAAGGAGAAAGATGGCACTCTATATATTTGATTCCTCACCACCTCTTCAAAACCTGCCGTCCCATCCTTTCCAATCAAATGATCCCATAGTAGCGTCATACCATAATAACAGTACTACCTACCCTACCTACCTAGTCATAAAAATAAAATCCGGTCCAAGACCTGTCAATATTTTAGGTCAAACAGGTACAAACACCCTTTGCCCAGTGCCGTACCCGCTTGCTCTGTGCCCTGCCTTGCCCTGCCTTGCCCGGGAATTAAATCTGAGTGACGTCACCATCAGAAATTTGGTCACATCAGATTTTCTTTATTCACTCGTCCTTTTACACTTACCCATACCAACCTTGTTCTTTTTCTCATCCCTTGCCTCTTAAATCCCCTTGGCCTTACTAAAAGAAGAATAACTCATTTCATCCTCTCACTCTCATTGGATATAATGGCGTCGGAAGGAATCACATACCAACGTCTCGCATTTTTCTTCGTTTTTAGACTTAAATCAAAATCAAGGCATGGCGTATGAACAAGTCTCCGTTTTAGGTATGCCATGCCGTTGATTACGGGGATTAGTTCCCGTGATAAAGCCTAGAGTGGTAGTTGTGGCGCGCTTGATGAGTCTAGTGATGTCAGCCACTGTGGCGTTTGATATCTTGATGTCACTAGCCACATGAGCGGATGCATTTTTAAGTTTTTTAAGTTTCAGGGTGATGTTACTGGAGGGGAATAAGAGGAGATTGTAGATCTGATATTGAACTTTTGTATTTGATTTTTCTTATCTGACTCGGTTTTACGAGATGATGCTGCATCGAAATTCGAACAAAGGAAGGGTGTGATGAATGGGTCAATGAATGGATGAATGGTCCCTGCTCTCTGTTTTCTCTTAATTGTCTGACCTATGATGACGTAGTTCCCCAGACCAGACCAGACCTGGAAATCAAGAGAATTGACCAGATGAACCCTTCAATGCCAACAAGGCCAACAAGGCCATACCCGACTCCTTCTGGATCAGTGCAGTCTTTTCTTCTTAACTCACACTTCATATTGTATTCTCTCATCCAATGAGAAAAAAGTCAAGATAGAAGAAATCAAACTTGGAGATTGAAAATTTCTTGGATCCACACCACAGTGACCACACACTCACTACACTTTCGTTTTCGTGAATCGTGAATCGTGAATCGTGATGCGAGGTTATCTCATCTCATGGCTAGTAACTGAGGAAGCGGCACTTTTCTCCGATATTTTGATTACATTGTAATTCGTACTACATGTGCATGTGTATGTATATATCTAGTAGGTGAGAAGAAAATGTCATATAACTTGTATGTGGTCTATATGTGGTCACCTATACACATCCAAGGCATTCTTCCTGGCCAGCAATCTCATTTTGGAAATCTAGATTTCCTCAAACCGTTGGAGGACAAGTCGACCGGGGTAGGATACAATCCATCACCAACTTCACGACATCCAGCCCTGTGTCAAACACATACAGTACCGCGAGTACCATTGGTACATTCATTTCTGCCCAAAACTAAAACCATCTATTATGCGTAGACTTGTTATATCACAAATTAATGCATACTATACGTACAAGAATCCATATTCATCCGTCTTCACTCATCTCATCATCCATTTCAAAATCAACGATAGCACAACCCAAGTCCCGATCCTTAATACCAAGACCCATGGTATGTACGATATTTCGGAATATAAATGTCATACTACATACATTTTTACAATCATACATACATAATACATGTAACAGTGACAGTCTACATATTATTTTAATGGAGAAAAAACGTTAAGACAGGTGGACAACCAAACGATCGGGGGCTTGGATTAAAAGATAACGTCTAGTTCATCGTGCGTGTTGGTGCTTCGATTCGAATTGAGACATGGTCGGTGTGGTGCTAGTATTTGGAATCCACTTGTACAAAGCTTGGTTTTCGAAGCGCTTGTGGCCTGATATTTATGATGGATATGTGAGTATCTCAATGATGTATGTTTAGAATCTAGATTGTGTATGATATGTGAAACGTTCGTCGGTTATAGTATCCAATTGGCTAGTTAGCTTTTGGGTGCTGCGCCAGAACTCATGGCCGCGCATGCGATGGGCGAGTGCGAGATAATCACATACAAAAATACGTTATTTTCTAAATACATCAAACAGTTGATTTGTCTGAATATATCCAATGCTATATCATTCGAGTACACTTTTATTGAAGAATCGATGGATTTGTCTTCCAGCCTCCTTCCCAACCACCGGCTCTAATTCCTCCAAATCGGCATTAGCCACCTCCTTAATACTCCCCAACTCCATTACTAGATTACCCAGATTCTTCCCCGTAACTCCAGGCACTACTCTTAACATATCCTGAGGTTCCCGATTAAACACTTGATCCTCCGCACTTGCACCACCTTCAAGTCCGATCTTTACTGCCTGTATAGGATCTGGTTCGGGTTCTTGTGTTTTAAGACTTTCGAATATCTCGGCAGTTTGATATGGACTAGAACTCCAGATAATGCGGAGTCTGGGGAAAGCAAGAGTGAGGAGCACAAGTTTGGATTGGAGATCGGATGATGCGTTTGCGGCTGATACGGACGATAAAGAGCCTGAGAGATCAGCAAACGGTTCAAGGGTGAAAGATTTGCCTTGATCGAACTCAATGAGTAACATTGGTGACTTGTAGTGTTCGAGCATAGTTTCGGCTTGATTGTATAAACGACCATCTTTGAATGACGAAATCAAATCCTTGATTGATTTACGCTCCACACATATGTTGGGAGAGAGGACATAGTCTCCGACAGTAAGCATACAAGGCACTACGACCATGCTTCGACCGTGAAGTAAAGATGGAAGTGAGGAGCGGAATTCCCGAACATCAACTACCACCCGTGGGGGCTGGGCTGTGGCCGCTAAGCGTCCTCCACCGGCGATACGTGTATTTATAGTACGGAGGAAGACTTCTTGCGGATCTTCGATGCCATGTGCGTCAAGAGTCAGTACAACAGACATGTTAGCCTTTTCCTTTATGAGTTTGGTAAAGGCGTCTTTCTCTCGGCGAGTGGATGACAGGTAGCGTTGTTCCTCTACCGACCCGCCATAATAAAGGAAGTATACTCGGACGTTTCGATCATTATGTGAAGAGCGATAAACCTCTACTCTGCGAACAAAAGATGTGTCGGGTTCATACATGATGATATACCGCGGCTTTACTTCTTCGAGAATATGCTCATCCATATCTCCGTCATACGCATGAACTACCACAAGATCCTTCATCTCATAAAGCTGATAGTAATCTTCCATGTCATCCAAAGGATCGGCAATGACCTCTTCTTTCTGCAATTCCTCCACTTCTGTTGGCTTTATTTCTGACATTAATTCAGCAACTTCTAGGGGTTTATCTTCCGCAGCTTG
This sequence comes from Botrytis byssoidea, assembly GCF_014898295.1. Taxonomy (NCBI): domain Eukaryota; kingdom Fungi; phylum Ascomycota; class Leotiomycetes; order Helotiales; family Sclerotiniaceae; genus Botrytis; species Botrytis byssoidea. The sequence continues at coordinate 2,008,898 of NW_024065844.1, forward strand.
TAGACTGCCATTGGTGGCGCGTGTGGATCCTGAGCTCGAGGCGCCCCCTCTCACTCTCCTCCTTTTGTTTGCTGGAGCTTTACCTCGCGAGCTGTTCGTAATACTGTTGGCGTTACTAATACCGTTAAGTGCGTTTTGATTCTCATGGAAAAGAGCCGCGCTAATTTTCGCGAACTTCTTTTTCCACTCTAAGTAGCTGCGCAATTTTCGCCTCATCATGATTTCTGCTGATGGCTCCTGATCTTCATCCTCATCATTTTCGGTTGTTTCCGCACGGGCGTGCATACTTTGAAGGTACTCTCGCAACTGCCAACATTGAGCCGAATCTGTACACATTATCAAGATCGTGCCGTTAGAGTCATCCAATGGCACGGGATTGAAGTAGAGATCTCTATCAATTTCATCTAGCACTTCAGCAAGCACTGACCATTTTGGCTGTTCTTCTAGCACGGGTTTCAGAGAATCCACGTCATCCGTTCGTGTAGCCTTGCCTGTGTATACCCTTCTTTTCGCTGTATCGAATATGGTATGTGCTGCATCAAGGAACAGCCAAGGAGATTGATTTTGCCTTGTAGATCCAGCAGGAGGCTGATGCGCAGCAAGAATCATATCTAAATGACGATTGAATGAGACCGCATCATATGTTAATAGAGAATGCAGCATCCCTCTCAGGACAGTCAAGTCGTTGACAATCTGTTTTGTCTTCCAGCTGACTCGATGCCATACTGGATCGAGCTGCCTTCGGATGACCATGTCAAATTGCTTGTGTAGAGCACTATCAACGTTCCAGTCGTCCATCTCTAACCCAGAGTTTGATTTCTTCAATTCACCAATACTAACCTCTACACATTCCATTATGGCATTCTGGATATCTCGCATGGAGTCAGACATTGAAACCTCAAGTTCAATAACCTCGGCTTTTTTCTTGCCTTCCAAAGCTTGAGCAACATTTATATGGAATCTTGGCCATATTGAGACGTTGCGTAGGAATAGATTTCGCATCATAGTGGACAATGGCGAAAATCCCGTCGCAAATGGTTCTGGATTGTCCGAAAAGGCTTTGAGAAATCCAGCCTTATTTTTCTGTCTGTATATCCGAAGTATGAAGGCTTCCAGTGATGTAGCAACAACCTTATCTGCATGTAGCACTACCACGCCAGTGATTGTCTCGGTGTTTAATAGATTAGTCAAAAGATCGACAACAAGAATCCTAGATGTAATGCTAAATATTCCTCCTTGTGCATACATCTTTTCTCTTGTGCCGACACTCATGAGATCTGTATTGACAACAGAAAGACCTCGCGCTCTAGGAGCCATGCTGATAGCAGCGTGCTCTGCCAGTGCTTCTCCAATCCATCCATTCTCTCGATCATCTGCACCAACCAGTATTATTAGGTTATTTCCTGCTGCATCATATGAATGGAGGAGGTTCGTAACAAGTCTCAAGAGGCCAAGGCCACGAGCAAGAACGACAAGCTCATCTTTTTGTCGAAGCTCTTGGAATATCTCTTGTTGATATTTCTGCAGTTCTCATTAAGATATCATTCGTACAAAGGAAGATTGAATTTACCAATGGCAGTGACAGCTTCACGGGTTGTTGTTCGCCGTTTGATGAAGACATCTTGGAGGTATCATGACGCGTTGACCAATTGAAGACCAATTGAAGGTTAACGCGAACCACACACGATGTCAGAAGTCGTTTTCAGTATATAGTATATCCGTAGCTACCCACGTCAAATGTCTCAGGTGGCCTATTTTAGGCAAAGACTTAGGCTGATCTGATCTAATGGTTCATTCGATATGCTCAAAATCTTGATCTTATCGCAAACATTGTTCGAGGAACCATAGTTATTGGTAGTTGAAGTTAGCGACAAAGCTAGAGAGAGCTTTATCCCGTGGTCTTCGAGCTACGCCTGCCTACGTCATGAGGGGAAATATGGCTTATATAGAAGAGAGAATGAAGGAAGCCTGTTGCTGAAAAGCTCTTGTCTTCATACCATCTAACTCTACAAACTACGAATACACAAATTTATTCAAAGTCAAATAATCTAATCAAACCAAAACCCTACATCATGCCTGCCGGTCCAGACGAAACTCACCACCACCAAGCCGGTGAAGTAACTGAGCACGTTATGAAGAACTCATCCTCAAAGACCGATAACAATGCGAGCGACCACCCCCTCCATAATGAAGGCGAAGTTAAGGGAGAGAAAGTCCAATTCCGTCATCACGAGGCAAACCCAGGACCTGTTGTCCCTCAAAGTATGCCTGAGCAAGAGGGATCAAAGGCGGACCGTGAAGCAAAGACTGCTGCTTTGAACAAGTAAAGTAAAGCTCTTCGGTATGCCTATCATTAATCTACCCAAAAGTCTAAACTGATTCAATAGACTTTAAGAAAAGCTTTACACGAATCGTACGATCATCCCGAACGTAATGTTAATGAAGCAAGAACTCATGGATGGCTGGCGTTGGGAAGGGTGGAATGGTTATGGAAACGGATGATAGTGGACATAATGTGGTACATATCTGATTAGCAAAGACGACCAGTACGAAATAAAACTTCCGTCTTTCTCAAATATGCATATTTGATATGAGTGGTGTGCTGTGTATGTTGTCATCCTCATACTCGTACAAGAGTGATTAATCGCCATTCCATTACCAGTCGATTGTCATGCAGTACAGATGCACCGATGAGTCGTTGGTAGTTGTATAGACTAAGATTTTGCCTGTTAAAATATCAATCTACGACATAAATTGTGAGATTCTCATGAATTTCTCAAAAATAACATAGATACCTATCAATAGTACGCGCGTTACAACAGTAATGTGAAAGCCGGTCGCATTCGTACTTTCGTAAGAGGTAATACGATGTGGAATTGTGAGATGCCCATTCGTTTCTCTGAGATTCGGAACATTCTGTGGCTTTGCCCCGACCAGTGGCTGAATTACTTGGCATTTTTGTCGTAGCAGCATTACCCATACACACATACGGAGTACGACAATCTACATCTGTGCCCAACTTGACATTGACCGTTTCAACCATTGTGAATCAGCACATAGTCGCTGCGGAATTCGGCTACCTAGAGGACCAGTATCATTCGCTTTACTTTTTGGTTCAATTCCCTACTTCGAATCATTGCGATAGGAAGAGAATTATCGCACAATCATCGCTACTTTCCAATGCTTCTAAGAAGTGTGAGAAGTGCGACCAACACGAGAGCAATCTCCCACACGACCGAACCCTATTTCCAAAAGCCCTACGAAGATACATATTATAGGAGAAAGTCCGATACGATATAAATTCGAATAGTCTATCGGGGCCGATAGATATTCAATAAGCCCACAAAATGCCTTCCATATTGTCAGACGACGATAAAGAGACGGTCAAACGCATGGTGCCAAAGGCCTCGAACAAAATACAAGCAGTAGCAGTCGCCCGTCTATATATCGCTTATCCCGATCGTCATAAATGGACATATACTGGTCTACAAGGAGCTGCAGTTCTTGCGAATGATCTTGTCGGAAATACCTACTGGATAAAACTGGTCGATATCTCGGTCAGTGGCTCACCTCTATACTATCCCGGAAGTACTTCATCAATATTCAAAGCTAACTTTCGTGTTATAGCCTACGAACAAAGGCGTCATATGGGACCAAGAGATATATGATACTTGGTCATATAACCAAGATCGAACATTCTTCCATACTTTCGAAACAGAAGAATGTCTAGCTGGATTGTCCTTCGTAGACGAGAAGGAAGCCAAGACCTTCATGAAAAAGATGAATGATCGAGAAAAGAATGCTAGTAAAGCTACAAAGGCCAATCCTTTCGGAGGCGCTGCGCCGGTTCATAAACACAGTCTCCTTGGGGGATTTTTCGGTGGACACAGACATTCTTCTGCCCCATCAATACAGCCTACTCCCCCCGATTCGCCTAGTTACGTACTCCCATCTTCACAGCCGGCGCATGCAACGCAGAACCACAGGCACTCGGGCGGAAGCTTCAGGACAGGGCCGGCCGAATACGCAGCTTTGGAAGCGATCGATCCTCATTGGCGAGAAACATGGGGCGAGGATTTGAGAGAAATGGGTATTACAGACGATATAATCAGGGACAATCAGGATTTCATTGCAGACTATATTCGAGAAAAGCAAGCTCAACAAGTTATAACACCTACGCCTAGTGGTATCGAAAATCAAAGAAATAAAGCCCCTCCTCCACCTCCGCCTCCAGCAGCACCTCGAACACGTTCCGATAGTCCTCAGAGTTCTGCTGTCGGTCATGGACGAGGTGCACCACCTCCACCTCCTGCACCACGGCGATCCAAAGCAGATATTGCTCGAGAGCCAACACCGCCAAGAGAGCCTTCACCACCCAGGGGTCCTCCTCCGCCCAGGTTTGCAGCTCCACCGCCAATCGCAGATGCTGGAAAATTTGCGCATACCAATGATAGAGCACCTTCTCGAGCACATGCTGCTTCTAATCCAGGGCCACCCCCACCACCTAGGCCTGCGAAAACGCCCATCGAAGATTACGAACCAGGGGAATCAGGTTCAAGATTTGGAGTTCCTCCCCCTTTCACGGGGACAAGAATTACGGCACCACCTCCTACTCCACAACGAGGTCCTGTTCCGCCCCCGCCTCCTAGAGATATCCATCAATCACACAGTAGCCATGCTATACCGCCTGCACACATTCCTCCTCCGCCTTTACCGCCCAAAACTCCAGCATCTCCAGGTGCTCCCCCCTTGCCTCCTGCTTCGATGCGTCCTGTGCCTTTACCTCCGAGAGATACTGCACCACCTCCACCTCCTTTGCCTCAAATGAGCGCCCCACCTCCACCTCCTTTACCGCAATCCGCTGCTCCACCTATTCCATCATCTGCTGCTCCTCCACCTCCCCCACCGCCTGGACCACCCCCAGCATTTGGAGGACCACCTCCCCCTCCCCCTCCACCTATGCCATCATTTGGCGGTCCTCCACCACCTCCACCACCTCCAGGAAATGGACCTCCAGCTCCCCCACCTCCACCTCCACCTCCAAATCGCGATTCTGGCCATGCTTCGAGTGCTCCACCGCCACCTAAGCCTACTGGTGATCGTGCTGACCTAATGGCAAACATTCAAAAGGCCGGTGGTATTGGAGCTCTCAAGAAAGTTGATCGATCGCAAATTAGAGACAGAAGTGCTGCTGCCGTTCCCGGTGCAGACACTGGTCCTGCGGGTAGTGGACTTCCTCCAGCTGGTGCATCTTCAGGAGGCGGAGGTGGATTGGCGGATGCTTTGGCAGCTGCTTTGAATAAGAGAAAGCAGAAAGTTAGTGCTAGTGGTGAGTTTTTATTCCGTAATCTTAGAGTTTGTATCTTAAGCTAACATTTTGATCAGATGACGAAGCGGAAGATGATGATTGGTAAATGCGATGTGATGATGTGATTAGTTGTTAAGTTTAGTAGAGGAATGAAGTCAAAGGGGGGGCGAACTTTGTAGTATATTGAGCGTTTACTAAGTCAAGTAAAGAAGAGACGTTCAGTCAAAGCCCTGTTAGTCGGAATTGGCTGCTGTAAAGTAACGTGGTTGGCTTAAGAGATACGTGTTACTCAACTGCAAGGAGTTTCAGTAGTCAAATCAATCGAAAACATTAAAAATTGGAAATTACGAAATTACAAAACGTGTATGTCGACGTTTTATATGCACCGTGGTCAGGCCTTGAAGTGATGCATTCAATTCGGCGCAAATCACAGGTGATACATTCAGAATGAAATAAAAAGACTAGTTCATTATTCGGATAGCCTTCAGTCTATGCTAGGTAGATTGGAATTAAGAGTCCTGGTCAATACATGCATAACGTCTCTCCCACTATACAAGTATCGCCAGTCGAATGAAGCACTAGAAGGAAAAATGCCTGTCGAGGTTCTCGGGATCCAGCGAGTAAAACAGTGACCAGATCCAACGAGATTGAGAGAGAAGACAGTCTTTCTTTCCATCCCCCTAACCACCACTATCAATCGTGGAGGGGAGCCACTAACCCCCAGAACATTTTAGATATCATCAATATCAATCTCCTTGCCCTTTCCTCCTTCGGCAGCATCATCAGAATCACTACCACTATCTCTGTCGTCATCGAACTCGAAGTTGCAATCTCCGTCTTCGCCTTGTCCGTAAGTATCCGTCTCGTTGATCTTTGCGCTCTCGGGTAGTTCTCCGTAAGCCTTCAAACTTCTGGCTTCGTCGGCGCTGTACTTGAGAATGACATCTCCCTTCTCATCTTGGTAATCACGGAGAGAAAGGAGAATGATATCTCCTTGGTTGATCCAGACCTTCTTTCTGAGCTTTCCACGGATATGTGCGAGACGTCTAGTGCCGTCAAAGCAGAGAGCTTCTAAACGACCGTTTCCAAGCATCTTAATAACTTGGGCATATTCTGCAGGGAGCCGTTAGTTGGTCGTCTGCAGAGTAGAATGACTTAAAAGACAAGGAGCGGTAAAGGAGAAGTGAAGGTAAATAGAGGTTGCAAAAATAGTAGCCTCAGGGAGTAGGGAATATGTACCTTGACCTTCTTCCTTGAAGGTTAATTCACGCTTCTCGTTATCGTTCTCGTTCTTTCCACGACGCCTGTTCTTTCCTCCCTATTTTTCGCAACTGTGTCAGCCTAGATCAAGATAGTGGGGTGGCATATTTCCAATAAAAAATGCGACAATGTCTTACCTTTCCCTTATTCTTAGGCATATTTGCTGTTGCTTTACCTTACTGTGGTTTCTTGGATTTCGGTTTGGAGGGTGCTTGTGGTTTGCGGTATCGTTGATTTGGGTGTGGTGTTGGAATAAGATTAATGAAGAAGGAAGAAGAAGGCGATTAAGTAGCAAACAATAATTTATTTCTGGGCTGGAGTAGTGTCATAAATTGTGGTTCACTAGTGGTGGGGTCTTGGCGCACGCTAAAGAGATCCGATCCGACCAAATTGATGAATTCGCTTTGTTACGGCTCCATTGTCATTGATCGAGACCCTCATTTTCAAAACATAAAAAAACAATGTTCAATACATCCGCCAGTTTTCAAGGTTATTGTCTACTATTACAAAAACAAAGAAAAATATGAGCTAGTAGCCAATGATTCTGACGCACACTACTCTCACCTCAAGACCATTCCAATACTCGACTGGAGATGGCTGCTAGAGCGACTGGAACAGCTGCAATTGCTGTGGAATCGAAATTCTCCCAGCTGATACGCTCGGGTCAATTGAAATCAATAGATGCTCTAGCTTATGGATCATTCAAAGGTATCACAGGGGACGATCAATGTTTTTCTTATAAGCTTTCCGCTCACCACGCCTATGGCTCTCATCAAGCTCCAGCGGTATCAAAAACCTACAACCCAGATCACTATAACATTCAGCACCTTTTGGTCAACAAGACCTCGCCTTTATGGCTCTCTGTATTTTGTGCGAAAGTCCATGGAGGAAACAAGAAAGTTATAAGAACCCATATGGTACGGAGGATCAGAACTGCGATTAGGGAAGCCTTGAAGAACCACGACTATGACTTGTCTGGGAAAAGGATATCCAACAGTATAGAAAGGGGTAGCAAGGGCGAGGATCTAGTTGGTACGATGATAATATCTGCCAAAGATAAGGCCTTGACTGCAAAGATGGATGTTTTACAAAATCAAGCGGAGATGGCTGTGACGGCATTAATACGAAAGTTCAAGCTGGAACGTGAAGCTCGACATAACAATTCAAATCAAAATCCCAGCAGACAGACTAAGGGCGTGCCCATTGAAGTGAAAAGGGTCCAGATGAAAAATAAGGCGAAGGAAAAGGAGGGTGGTACAACAGTGAACTTACCAAAGAAGAAGAAAAACACCAAGAATAAGGTATTTGGTGGAACAGTCTATCAAAAGTGACGGAACATAATGCAAAATAATAAATAGAAACAAATCTTAAAATCTTCCACGTTTTGATAGCCAGACTATATATAGCCTTTTCAAACTATTCAAAAGATACAACATATATACTCGTAGGTAGATATTGCATTTACTATTACAAGAAGTTCACACCAGAAATGTTTCATCAATTTTGCGGCTGTGCCAGATCCAACCAATTAGCGCCGCCTGAACACACGCTGGAGCTCTCGAAGCTAATCTGGGACGATCGCAATCGCGAAGCTGTCGCAACGTATCTTAATGAATTCCATTCCTTTTTGGCACATTAAAAGGAATATTCGCCATGTTGATTTCACTCACCGTGGGTAAAGTCGATGCCGGAGTGGCCGTCTTATTAACTCAAGATAAACGACTCGTAAGTTATCTTCTCAACAATGATTTAATCAACTGCACATTGACTACATATATACAACTTCGTCATTGCACATGTTACTTCCCCCAACCTCCATAACTGACAATACCCCTCCCAGATTGAATTTCCATCTATTCTCCTTCCACCCAACATCACATCCGGTAGCATAGTCGATATCACTGTTGCACGAAACCTCGTCTCGGAAGAAAAATCACAAAAATCATTCGTCGCGCTCCAAGATTCTATCTTCAATTCATTTGGTGCATCGGAACCGTCTGCACCAGTTCTTCGCTGTCGCAATGCGACTCAGACTTCTGTCGTTTTAGAATGGGATCATATTGAGTTAGCAACCGCAGATGTTATCTCACTCTCCCTCTTCCGCAATGGACAAAAGGCTGGTAATATCCCAAGGCCGAGTCAAATGCTGAGCACAAAGATCAGTGGATTGGCTGTTGATACAGAATACACATTTCATCTGGTATTGAGAACAAGTGCCGGAACTTTTAGTAGTGAGAAGGTGGTTGTAAAGACGCATAAAATGACGGATCTAAGTGGTATTACTGTTACGCCTGGTATTCTGCCCGCTTCATTGAGAGATAGTCTTGTCAAGGCAGTTGAGAGGATCGGGGCGAAGATGGCAGATACTGTGAGAATCGACACAACACACTTTGTCACAACAGAAGGTAGAGGTATAGCTTGGGAGAAAGCCGTCGAGATGAATATTCCAGTTGTAAGGCCGGAATGGGTTGAGGGCTGTGAGAGGGGTGGAAGAATCGTGGGTGTTAGGCAATATTATCTTGATGCGGATCCAAAACAGAGACAAATAGTTTCGAACGCACCTCCTGCTCAACCAGCACAAGCTGAACCACCCAGAGAACAAGTCACCACTCCAACTACTTCACCACCACCCACGAACACAAACGGTACGAATGGTCAAACTGTCCCTCCTACTCCACCCGCAAAAGATACACCCAAACCGGATAAGGAGGAGAGAGAGAAGGAACCAGAAGAGGGTGATTCTAGTAGCGACTCGGGAGAAGTGCAAGAAAAGCAAGATACAGAAAAGACAGCAGTGTCTGAAGAGCAGAAGTCTAGAGCTTCAGATGTAGAACAACAGAAACTTGCTCTCCGACCTGCAGCACCATTCGGAGTATCAGCAGATGATTTGACCAAGTCGGGCGAGGAAAACACATCCGGGAATCAGACACCAGGAAATGCTAGCTTTCAAGATGTCGCTTTGTGATAGATGATCGAAGAATCTTTCATTTTGTTACTATTATACTATAATCAATGTTTTGAAATGGCTAGCAACAACAATTGTTGACGGGCATGGTGTTGGGATGGGAAGAGAGATTTATAGCATTGTTTCAGCGTTTCTTAAAAATGGTTTCTACAATGGCTTCAAGATATGAATATGTAATGAGCTCTTGCCATCCTTGTGATTATAGATTCGCAATTTTCAATTGATCTCGCTAGAACGTCAAGACCCCCCTTTTTGACATCAAGAATTCATCCAATGACTAATTCCTATTCAAAAGTTCAAACTTAGAGTTAATCTCTAGTTAGCTTAGCTACACCCCACACACCCGATCTAAAATGCAACATAGATGCATGGAAAGATCGACCGCCCGATGTCAATGGATCGTCCAGCCACACCCGCCACTTGTAAGGATGGCTCTTTTAAAATATATCAATGATGCTGACATTGTCATTGCCATTGATGTCAAATAAAACGTCGTGCTCCTCCCCTCTACTTGATCCTTCTCCGTACTCACGCCAATCTCCAAATTCCTACAATACTACAATACAGTATAATAAATTGAAAAAGGAGAAGAAATGGCATGGTCACTAGTTTGTCCCGCAAATCGAGGAATTGGTTTTTATCTAACTCGACATCTCCTTCAAAACACACAACTTCCCGTCGTGGCAACGTCGAGGAAAGATGCTGAAGGAGCGAAGAAATCTATTTTGGCAGACTTAGATGTTGATCCCAAGAGATTGACTGTATTGGAGGTCGATGTCACGAGTAAGTGATTCATTGTCTCACTCAACCACTCAAAACAAGTTCATATATTGGAAATCTTTAGATTCCAATATCAATGTCCCCAAAATATAAAATCCCAAAATCCTAACACAATCCAGATGAATCCACCATCTCCTCGGCCGCAGAAAAATGTTCATCTCTCTTCCCCTCCTCGTCCCATCATCTCCGTCTCGCCTTTTCCATCCCGGGTATTCTCTACCCTGAGAAGTCGCCCGCCCAATTAGACCAATCCCAAATCCAACACACCTTTGCCGTCAACACCATCGGCCCCCTCCTCCTCACCAAACACTTTTCCCCCTTTCTCCCCCCAAAACGTCTAGATCTCTCTTCCTCCCCCGACACAAAAAATCTTCCGCCCCACGCCCTCTGGCTCAACATGTCAGCTCGCGTAGGTTCTACCTCGGATAATGCACTTGGGGGGTGGTATAGTTATCGCGCTTCGAAAGCAGCGGTGAATTCTTTAACGAAGACTTTTGATCTTTTTTTGAAAACGAGACATGGGGATAATGCACTTGCTATTTCGTATCATCCCGGGACGGTGAAGACGGGCTTGTCAAAAGAATTTTGGGGAGGTGTCAAGGAGGGTAAACTATTTAGTCCTGAGTTTGCGGTTGAGAAGTTGTGGGATGTTGCAATGGCGAAGGGAATTGAGAGTAGAGGGCGTTGTTGGGATTGGAGAGGAGTCGAAATTTCCCCTTGAGAAAGTGTGAAGGGCAGTATGGTAAATTTTCTGACTGTTATTATAAAGCTAACCCCATCTCTTGATGCTGGTACATGATAGTTTCTCGTTCTTGTGCTATTAACACTTTCTACGTTGTATGACTTACGACACTTTAGCATTGATCGTCACTTTGAAGCGCAAGCACCTTTGCTTCTCATTCATGTATTTAGAGATTTTGCGATCAAATATTATATAAGCTAACGTTACATATCCTTTCTTTTCATTTTCGTATGATTCGAGAATCGCTAACTCATCCACCGCAAGTACCTTTATAAAATCCATCAACATAGCAAACTGTAGCAACTATAAATCTTTGTCCGGTCCCCTGTCAATATCTTTGATAACAGTTCAAATCGACTATCAAACCCATTTTAAACATGGCAAATGTCCACTGGTATATCTCTCGTTCACCCGCTCGCTCATCACATGTATGCGCAGATCACAAGTTAGCCGATGGCACGACCTCGAATCCCTTCAAAACAAAACTACAAGCACGTCAACCAAATCTCTCCACCCAATCCATTTCCACCTACATCCATACTCTCGCCCTCATCTTGATCAACCCAGATTTTCCCCTTAGTAGCCAAAGATAATATGTGTAAGAACGCCTGAGCTGCTACAACCTCACTATTCGTTGCCGGGTTGAAGAGATCCTCGAATCCTACTTTCTTATCTCTCAACTGACCATCCTCGTGAAAGAGATCGTCCTCGTCGTCATATTTCTCCGCAATGGATAATCGGACAAATTCGAGGAAATTCTCACTTTCCGTATCCATAACGTCTCTAGCCCACTGGCTTTGTCCTGCTGTCTGTGTGTCCACATTTGCAGCGGGCCCGAACATTTCAAACTCCCTAGTTGACTCTCTATTTGCTCGTTCAAAAGCTCCCAAATTCGTTCCATCGACGCTTTCCCCATCCAGATTGGTGCTGATATCATCACTTCGTCCATACATAATAACATCCTGCTGTGAAGAGAACTTTTCCAATTCGCCTCCACCAGGCAAAATGCTACCTCTTCCCACCAAGGGACTGGCAGAGACTCCTCTGCTACCGAGTCTGAGTGAAGAAGCGGGGCGTAAGCTTGAAGAGCGAGCTCTTTGACTGGCAGACAAGTTCCATGGCATCATCGCGCTGCTTGGATACTCGGCTAATCCCTCCGCTGCATCTCTACCCATTTCCACCTCGACCGGAGTACCAAATGGCTCGTCGTCAACTTGAATGGCAAATTCGTCATCACCCCTAAAATCGCGAGGAATTTCTTCGTCAGAAACATGGCGAGATCGCTTATTAGAAATATTGTCTTCCCCTTGGAAATCTGCTTGACGTTTAGAAGAACTCAACACTCGCCCTGTAATCTTTGCAAGAAGCGCATCGCCCGAGAACATACTCAAAGGGCCTGGAAGCTTTGTTGAACCAATTCCAATTCCAGCTCCATTGAGACCATTTCCAATGACAAACATGAGAGCATTTTGCTTGGCCAATGTATTTCCCTTCGCTATTAACTTTGCTGCACGGAGAGTGTCTTGAGTATCGACGTACTCTCTTTGCCAGATTGAAAGAACTGAATTCTTGAGTTCTTGGGTTTGGTCGATGGGAAGTTGTCTCTTGGTCTTAGGTTTTCTTGGCCGCGAAGGTGCGGCTGCGCTTTCAGATGAGGAATCTTCGGGTTGTGAGAGCGACTGTTCGCGGCCCGGTAAAGGAGCAGGTAGAGCACCACTCATGAAGACTTCCAAAGGCTCCGCATCAGGTAATGCAATTCTGCCATCATCGTCTCCAAACACAATGTTCAAATCTCCATCTTCGTCGTATATATGAGCGTTATCTCCAATTTGAAGCCTAGCATCGTCCTGTTCTTTGCGAACTCTTGCACTAGCAGCCGAGTCACTACCAAACCTCGGAGCTACGCTGGTATTTGCTGCCCGCCGAGCGGCAATATCTTGAGCTGTCAGATCTCTAATTTCTCCGTTTTGATCAATCTCAAACAGATCATTGGCTTCGAACAAGATAGCTTCGTCATCAAATTCATCTCTCAGAGTGCCCGATCTCAGCGCGGAAGACTTTACAAATGGATCGTTGAGAGGAAGCTGGTAGTTGCCCGCACTGAGACTCGAAGAAACATTCAAGCCCATAATAGAAGCAACTCCAGAAGAGGAGATGGAGCTGCTTCGTCCGCGCTGTGAGTGAATCGATAATGAAACTTGCGAATCGCGATTTTGCGACTGACCAGCGTCAATGTCAAAATTGTAATCTAGAATTAATTCTGGAAGTGGAAGATCTGGATCGAAAGCAGGATCATCCACGAGCATCAATTGGGCTGGTCTTGTTTTCATGAAAAGTCAGCTTAGCCCATCATAAATTAGGGTCACAATTCACAACACTCACTTGACCTTAACAATTTCTAAATCCAAGCTTCCGATTAACTTCTTTCCAAGTCCCCTCAAATTCTGCTCGACATGAATGGTATCGCTCAAGACGTACCCTACCTGTTGACCATACACTCTTGAAACACCATACAAAAGATTGCTCTGTAGACGTAATGCCATTGGAGCATCAGGCTCGAGTATTGTATTGCAGGCTTTCTTGACATCAACGTCAAGGATGGCTTTTCGAGTGATTTTCTTGGTCGATGATTTACTACCTAGGGTCGCGACAAGCCATACTGTTGCGATACCATGTTTTCGAGAGGTGAGAACTAGTAGTGGTATTAGAAAAATAATTATGGAAAGGCAGTTGAAACGATAGAGAAGGAAATAAGCAGAATGGTGAGATATGCAGTGAAGACCTGAGCGCAGATAAGAGACGTACTTTCATGGCTGTAGAACATACTTCCTGGTTCAATTCAATTTGAATCACTTCACAATGAGTAAATTCACCACTGATTGTGGATGCACACGCGCACCAAGAACTTCAGTGGCCTTCAATACGCCGATTGTTTTCCACCAAATTGACGACTCGTCTGAGGTTGTATGGAGAAGTATGAAGAAAGTACAACTACGAGATGGGCTGGAAATATAGGAGATGAAGTAACTGAATTTGTAGTAGGTAAATCAAGGGAGAGGAGAAACCAAGTTTGTGATAACAGACCTTTGGTATTTTCAGAACTCGAGGTGATTTTCCAGCAAAGGTGTGCTCGCGTGCGGCCAGATCGCCGACCTGAAAAGTGAAGATACAATCCTTTCTCGAAAGGTGAAATATTGAAATATTCATAATAATAACACGTTTGTAGCAAGGTGTGGTAACATAGGTATGCATATATACCAGTACATCATTCATCGGAGAAACACACGCATCAATAAAAGTAATCATGAATTATAGAAATTTACTTGTTATTTTTGTTAATGAATTGACTCGCTCGGTGCAGTAACTCACAAGGACTGGTATGTATGCGCTATAATCCTTATAACTCCATTCATACCATTCATACCATGTTATAACTATGCCTTTATGTTTCAACAAATATGAGGTCTATAATCCTTCGGTGATGCTAGCTGGAATGCAAAACCCATTAATTTCAATAGCATGCCTTCATCTTTGCAAATTTCGATGAAGGCTACACGCCTAACGCCTAGACTACACCCGGTGTAGTTGTTTATTTTCCCAATCCACATGTCATAAATTCGTTGCAGATCAACTCTGTGCCTAACTGGCATTACCCACTCTCTGATCGGCATATTGAGCCGTTTTTTCCTTCTTCGGTGTGTTTGACCTTAAGCTCGTTTGCGACATCTTAGGATGTACAAGTGGAGCAGTAGAAGTTGAGTTGTTGGCCGTGTGATTCATACTCGGTTGTCTCGATGGCGCGTTGAAGGGAGAGTCGCCTCTGGCAATCTCATCCTGCTGCCAATTCTGAAATTCTTTGGAACTCCAGCTTGCTCTATGGACACGTGCTCCATATGGAACACTGCCGTATCCAGAATGCTGACTGCGCATACTAGCGGCTCTGCTTCGAGCAGCCGTAGGTAGTGAGGGCTGTGATATATTTTGATCCCTATTTCCTCTCATCTCTGGCATCTCTGGCACAGTGTCCTCGTCTTCGATCTTAGGCGCTCGGCGAACTTGGGTAACGCTGAAGTAGGGTTCCTTTGGCTCCTCGGGGACCGGTGGGGGTGGGGGTGGAAGATCGACAGCTTTCAATTCCAGATGATCGAAGTATTTTGTGCGGATGTTTTGTAGATTGCGTGGCCTAAACTCCTCACGATTGCGCATGATCGACATGTAGCTTGAGATGGCTCCAAGAACGATGAGTATTAGCAAGCCGATGGTTAAGAAACCTTGAATAACAATTATAATGACTCCAATGACTGTGGTTGGAATGCGTGCAACATTGTACCGTGGAAGGAATGCGACCGATAGGCCTGCAGTAGCAACCTTACTGATGCCAAGCATGTAGACCGCCAAGGCTGTATTGCGGGCACCCTCGAAGGGGTTGAGGCATATAATAGCAATGAAGGCAATGATCTCGACGACGAGATTGCCAAAAACTTGGGCATCGGGATTAGAACGAGCACCTCCAACGAAACAAGCTCTGACAAATTGATATGTAACCCAGAATGCGAAGAACCACCAACGTGTTCTTCTATATCGAGCCGAGAGCCAACCAAATCGCTTAGTGTATTCCTCATCCTGGTGTACACTCCGTCTCTCCTTGTCTAGGTCAACGTAGTGCAGGCGGAAGAAAGATATAGAGCCAGAGGTTTTCGCTTTCTCGCTCTCTTCCATGCTGCTCTCTCTGACAGCTCCATACCATGGGAGAAACTTCATCACTTTCTTTCGTTGAAAATGTATTCGATCAGGAGCCGAGGCATAATTGCCGAATCTAAGCCTGAAGTAGCAAGCGTAAAAGGCAAGTGCCATAATTCCGAAGAAGAATATTATGAAGATGATGGCTGCAATTGCGATTATGCCTGTTGTGCCCCCGTAAGAAAATTGGTAGAGCGACAAAGTCATGATCATGAAGAATGCAATGAGCATTGATCGTAGAACGATTAGTCCACTGATTTTGATCCAGTTGTTCCTAAACAATGCAAGCCGATCTTCCTTCATCCATTTCATCTTGCTAAATGCTTCCAAGATAAACTTGAAGGCAACTGCAGATGCAATAAGAATAACAATCAAGATTAGGTACCATAGAAAACTGACCAAGAAAGCATCCTGGGCTGGAACATCAATGTTGGCGAGTGTTCCGGTGAAATTGGACCAACTTCCAGGCAATGGCAGCCCAGCTCCAATAGGACTTCCGTTCCAACTGTAACCTTTAGTAGCATTGTCGCTAGTGGCACGTTGGGTCAACGATCCTATTCTCTTCACCATCTCATTACCCCTGGCCATTTTGGACCAATGACTGTACTCTTGCAACTTCTTTAGGGAACGCCCATAGATTTGCTGTTGCAATCCGCCGTTGTTGTTGACAGTAGAAGATCCTGCACCACCGACCTGACTTGAATTTCCGGATATTCCAGTGAAGCTGTTGACTGACTTGATCATGGATGGGGTGTAAATCAAACCTGCCGACCAAGCAAAATTACTCCAAAACGCCGGTAAAACACTTGGCCAAGCCACTGACAAAGCCCCAGAAAGGAAGATCGATTGAAAAACTTCAAATACCACCAATACTGAAAGGGAGTGGGCATAGTGAGTTCGAATATGCGGTACGCTGACTCCATATATAGCTGTAGCAAACGAGGAAAGCACGGCGATTGCCGTGAATATTCCCAAGACTGAGCTGACAGCAGCTGGATGGGAAAACGATGCCCCATTCCTCATGACAGCTTGGAAACAAGCGATCTCGGTTTGTGTAGTATTCGAAAATACCCGCAAAGTAGCAGATCCTTCAAAATCTGGAATCACCAATGCAATAGCAGGAATTCCGGATACATCAGATGCAGATACTGGAATAATGGCTTCGCCACTGATTGGTTTGCTACTATTCATGGGACATAGACTGTACCGGTTAGTCAAGTTAGGATACAGGAAAATCGTTCTCACCTGGCGAAATTTGCGTTACATGGATTGAAGGTCAAATCAAACCTATCCTCTCCATCTGAGTCAAATATTAGTATCACATCTTCATGACAGGTCATTCTACCTACAAGCTTGCACACCAATATGTACTATATTCATGATTAGCTAGGTTCGAATCATTTATCCATCCAGGGCAACCTACTCATTACCGACTCATTTTGTAAATTCGTGTTACCAGCGAGATGAAATAAAACGGTCATATTATCGGCGTAGTAAGCCGCGTCGAATGTCGTAACGTTAATTAAACTCTGTCCACCCATGCAATCTCCAAAATTCCCTGTGAACAACGCAGGCGTTCGACTGTCAAGTAATTCAACTGTCTCTCCTGCAGAGTTTGTCCCCGTAACATATGTGGCACCGGCAGAGACCGGAGAAATGATATTAAGAATGGCGAGGGAAGATAGTAGCGCGGTGGACCATGAGGCCATGAGGGAGGGTTTTCGTGCCATCGTCAAGACGGCTAAGTTGATTAATATATGGAAGCTTTCGGGAGGGAATGGACGTATAGGAAATGCCGCGCCAAAGGGTATTTTTGAATGGTGGTCGAAAACGAGTAGGTTTGGTGTTTGTGGTTGAGGGAGGTACTGTGATCGACTGTCTCTAGGGACCCCTCAATGTAAAGTCGTAGCTCACCTAGCTTCCAGCCCAATGGATCGAGAGATCAACGTTCTCGAATGTGCACTTTATGACGTAGATCAATGGTCGAACTCGTAACAATAGAGGATATCGTAAAGGTGTCGCGAAAAGGTAGTGAATCTGTGGTGACGGGTATCTCGTCCGGAGATATGAATCCGCCCGATTTTGCCAGCAATGTCAATTTATAAATCAACCACAACTCAGAGGATGTAGTCGAGATGATCAGGTATCATGTTCAATGATTCCCTAGTAGTTGTTCATTTTATCGTTAAGCAGCGAGCGACAATGGAAGATCTATTAGGACACACACGGCTTCTATCCTTGTATAAGAACGACAGAGGGGTGGTATAGCTCTAAAGAAGCAGAGATACGGTGGTATTAAAGGGTGTTAGAATTTGGGTGGGTAGAAAGAGAAAGGAAGGTAATCTTGGCGGAGACAAGAGACAAGCTCAGAAACTGTGACAAAGTGGGTATAACTGGAATAATGGAGAATCCTTGGCTTTGCGTGGTTCTGGTTCTGGGTATTGGCCTTTTTTTTTTCGATAGTCTCGTATCGGAAAGTCGGAAGCAGTTGATTAGTGTTGACTTGGGTATTTCTCCTTGTTCCTTGATCTTTTGATTCTCACAGCTCAGAATGTTAAATATCTCTCCTGCCAATCAATTGGCGGGAGATGTTGAGATTGAAATAGGTACGGAGTAGTAGGTAGGAGATAGGAGATAGATAGTAGATAGTAGATATTTGAGGTAGCATACGGAGTGGCAAACTAATAAGTGGCAGAGCACGCAACGCAAGTGCTGGGAGATTATCTGGGTGATAAGGAGGACTCTTTGGGTTCAAACTTGCATTTGTCTGTCTGTGTTTGGAATGAATGGCCAGGGTGATGATAATATCATGAAGCAAAGCCAGGGGTAAGACAGTGAGCTCGTATCTTTAACTTTTAGGGAATTGATGGTCGCGAGAAATGGAGGAACAATTGATGTTGATATATTTTTATTTACATCATACTGTCTGTGTTCATTTTACCAAGGAATTTACTGGTACGTACACAAGCGCAAAAAATCATTTGAGACTATCAGATTCTAAGACTCGGAGACTATGATGGTACTCTGAGACTCTCCAGCGTCAAATTTCGAGCTTAACAAAATAGAGCTGCAGTGTCAACGATACGATTTCCTGGTGTGCATGGGAATCTGATGCTTCTAGACACAAATGAAGCTAGAAAGTTCGGGAGGCTAGGAGTTGAGAGAATTCGTGGGTGTTGTGATCGATAGTTATCACTGGTCCAGCTTATCCAACGATTTGATAATGCTTGCGCTGGACATGGATAAGATGAACCTGGGCAGCGTCTTCCATTGACTAGGTAGGAACCAATCATTCAATCTTTGGAGAAGTCACCTCACCTCACAAATAAATCACTCTTCACCTGGAACGAAATATATGTTGGGGCCAGGAGATATCTAGCAGTTGAATTCTTCCGGAAGTTTCATCCTCACATTTAAGTAGTTATGGACTAGGTCGTCCACTGGTGGTCCCTCCCTCAAAACAAAATATCATATAGGAATTCAATTCATAAGACACATCCTTTCGGATAATTTCACCATCTGCCATCCGCAGCGGCAATTAAATTATCTTCATTCTTGGTGGTGCGATGCCATGAAAATCCGGCTTCTTCGGGAAACACAATACGACGTCGAATTTCAGTATATCCAACAAGGTGCGTCGGTAAGAATGTCAATCTGACTGATTTGCATTATTTATCATCCCTTGGTCCATTCCTGGACTTACCCAAACTCTACATGTGTTCCTGCATCTGGAATTTGGATCTTTGTTCTTGACTTGTTGTAATCTTACATCTGCATCTCAAGCGTAAATGATTCTGTATGTACAGTATACGAATACTGGAATAGAGCTACCGGTACACCTCTTTCCAAGGCATGCACGTCCGAGCACTGTACTATGATGGTTTTAAGAATCCATTTTCTGGTGTGACCTATAACTTGGCTGAAGGGATTCAAGACTATTTATTGATTACGACGACTCGATGGAGATGTAACCTCAGTCTTGTCGTTATTCAACGGGGCTGCATTGAAGGAAATGATAATTTGATTTAGTTTTCGCAATAACCTGGGGAAGGATTTAATGTCCCTTCACGTTACGGGTATATGCAAGTCTACAGTACCTAGTAGTTTGCACTGCACAGCCATCCCCAGTGAACAAATGTTTCCAGCCTCTTCTTCTTGGCCTAGAAGTAGGTGGCCCTAATACGTGCCTACCTGCCCTGCCTACCACGTGCCTGCCTACCTAGGTAAGCCTAAGTCACAAACCACAACGATCCCAATACCAGCCACAACGCAATACAACAACAGAACACGACCTCGGGACACGACACAACGCAACACAACACGACACAACAAGCCACGGCATATCATTCCATCTAGCATAGCAATCAATAGCCAAACTTCGAGGGAGCCGGCAATTCATATATTATCATCGTCCCGATTGTCAAACATAAAGCCACAATGACGAACGGTCACACGCCTCCTTCAGAAGTTCAGACCTACAGAGCAAGGTCACCATATGGCCCGCGCGCTACCAGATACGATTCCTTTCGACATCTTGATCTTCGCTCAATCCAGTATGGAGATCGCGATCCACATAATATGGTATTTGAGTAACTTGGCCCTCGATTCCACAAAATCTTGCAAGTGCTACGTGTAAATTTACTAGACATCTATCGACGATGTCTACAATTTTCAAGACATTCACCAACGATCGGTCCAAGAGCAAGAGCGCAATCAAAGGGAGAGGACTCTTTTCTAGATACAGAGCTTTTCAAGCACGAGCTATCATAACTTCAAACGATTCCCCACGCTTCAAACGTTAGCTGTTTACGTTCATGTCGTTCAAGACAGCCCTCCTCTCCCCCACAGCCCACTAACATTATAATTCTGACCTACCTACCTACCTACCTAATGCAACAATCGTACTTAGATTGGGCTAAACTCGTCTTCATGTAGGATGAACTGTGAATTGGCAACAGACTACACATCACGCGACCGTCCGAATATCAAATAGAAAATTCCCAATGGTGCCACTGAAAAGAATCTTGGGGGATGCACATTACTTCCAAGTTCCATGCAATTAATGCGGGAGATCGTCATAGCTGGAATTGAAAAAAAAAAACACACATATCCGGATTTGGTTCTTGCATGCAGATGGAGTGAGTGCATCATGTTGTTCTAAAAACAACACTTTTAACCAAGAATTGGCTCGAGATTGGGTCAAAGCAAAAGCTTAGACTTTACTCTGTGGGTGGTTATAGTGAAATAGTATCCTGTCCCTATACTGCAGGTCACGACTCTTATTGTTTTCTTCGTTCGTAGGTCTAGTGACTATTCACGGCATCACAATTTAGACCATTGATGCTATCGTTGAAGTCTTCGTCTTACAATAACGGTTATCCTTGAGGGCAAGCCAGGCATAGATGTAAATCAAGGTAACGTAATATCAAATCATGCTCAGAATATAAGTAGTTTGTTGTGATTTGTTTAATTGAATCTCATGTATCCTAACCTTGGTTTACATCACCGGGCCCTCCTTTCCTCCCATCCTACGATTGATCGTTTATGCACGATCGAGTGTAATTTCCTTGCAACTTCGAATGATGAAGCTTTATCTTCCTCCAAGCAAAGCTCTATGTCCAAACTTCCCATGCATATTGACAACGCAGTGCTACTCTATCTGTTCCAGCCCATGGCATCTTTCATCTTCTCTACTTCCTTCATCAAGTATCGCCACTGTGCGCAGTTTCCATCCCTAGCAAATATTCTTGCTGCTTCGTCCACCAAGTTCTCCAATTCAGTAAGTTGGAGCATCTTCAAGTTGTTCATTGCTTCTTTTGTTTGTACCTGGTATCTGCCGGTTGTTAAGCTGTAATCGATATTCGGTTGAGTCTCGAGTCTTGGCCGATGCGGTATTGGGAGCAATAGATAGCTTTATTGTTCGGATCTCTGGATCAAGAATTGGAAACAGGCTGAACCTGAACCTGTTATAGAACGATGAGAAGAAAATTACACTTTATGATTCAGAAGATTCGAATCGCCTTGCCTGTACTTCCGCATTGCAATCACATGTTTTTGCAAGTTTAATAATCAATGATATTCATGATTGTTCCGAGATCCCAGGTCATGAGAGCCTTTGTCAACCGTTCTAGTATTCACGATTATCCCAGATCGATAATCTGAATGCCATCCTACTAGCCTGATTCCCCAAAGCATTTTAAAGCTACCCAATTCTTGCTTAACACCAGTGGTCAAATTCCTTCCCTTCACGCTCAGCACACCATCTGCATGTTCTCTCCCTTCCTTTGCCATTATTCGATTCCAGTCCCATAGTCTTTCTTAGTGCAATTATTTCCTTCCAGACCATGTCGAGATCTGTTAGCGTCTTGATATACTGACCGTGGTATGAGTGGGTCCTGTCAACGGCAATGGGAGGTATACCATCTCGAGCTTTGATTTCATCCCATCGTTTATATATAATCTTGAGAGCGACCAGTTGGGCCTCGTCGAACTTTGATTCGACTGATGTTTCTTCCATTTTTGTTGTCTCTTCGAGGTTTCCGAGTAATACCTTCAAGAATTCCAGGAATGATAGCCCTAAAGTTTACGGTATCTTGGTGGACGTTGTGTTCTTTTGCGATCTATTGTGGCATCTTGGGTAGATGGATGAATATGACATCTTTCGTGATGTATCGAAAGGAGTTCTTTTACAATGATTTACCTGCCGTACTAAATAATATCGGACTCTCTGTGTATGTTCCTCATGTTGAGGGAATACGGCAGCCAACACTGATAAAGTGGTGCGATTCGATCATGGATTTTATACCCTGACAGGCCTGTTGGAAAGGCCTCAGTACTGTTTGTAAATCAATTCGTTTCTAAACATTTCTCCCACTTTCTCAGCAGTGAGCATCAATAATGGTTTGGATGAAAACCCTTCCCTCTGGGTCAAAATTCCCAAACACTACTTAGGACTGGTCGCGATACTGTAGATTCACGCGATGGTTATTGGGTGAATAAGCTCTACGCCTTGACTTGACCCAAGGCAAATTATTATACCGTTGATCGTTTGTACTTGTACTAGCTGTGTCATTTTATCAAGTAAAAACATATAATTTCGAAATCTGACGTCAGCAATATCATCTGAATGTACTCTCCGCGTAGGACAAGAGAGAGATTTCAGTCCATGTTAACTGAAAAATCCATTGTCACTGGCTAGTAAAACGACAACATACTTCATGATTATTTCCGCGTTATTCGTTAGACGTCAAGCATGGCGCTCTATATCCTTCTGCTTTTTCGCAATTTATCTGAGTATAAATCTGCTTTTCTTGATATCTTTGTCTCGGTCAGCTTTACGCATTATTACATGCAATACAACCACAATCATATGCTCAAGTTCTTCCAGACTATAGTGCATACTTTTTCTAGCTGACGATATACTGCGCTCAAAAATCTCTCAGTTCTGAATTCCGCTGCCCTGAGTCTTTAGACATTACGTTTATTCAAAATGAAGACTCTGCTAAGATAGTCCAATGTTATAAATTTTCTAGATCGCAGTCCGACAGCCAGAATCTTCCAGTCAGTGTTGTAATTAGTATACGGTAGTATTACTGTGGCTGATATCCGGAGTATAATACGTACGCTAGTACGTATAATAGCCAATGATATTCACATCCGTACATATTGTACGAAAGGATTATAGTGAAAATATATTGAAATATAGGAATATCACATATTTTCATTAGAATATTGCATATTTCTATAGAATATTACATATTTTAAATGAGTTTAAACCTAATAAGGAAAAGCATGATTGAAAATATATGAATTTCGAGCATAAATATGTAAATTCCCGTATTCCAGTATATTGTTAGTAATATTCAATATTATTAAAATATTGAATACTTTCAGTGATATAGAATTCAATAATAATTACTGAAATATTTTCATAAATATTGATATATATTACTAAAGTGGGGCGTAATTGAAATACGGAAAATACTAATTACAACACTGCTTCCTGTCTTTAAATTCAACTCATTCGATTCACTTGCTACATTGAGATTTTAGATCCAGTGCAGTTGGTCCAGACAGTTGAGCACCCTATCAAGGAACAATTGCTAAATCTGTTAGGTTGATTTGGTGTGGTATGGAATATAGAAAGAGGGCTGGAGGTAATCCATACCACTTCAATGCTGATGTCAATAAATTTACCGACGAGTAGCCCTCAGTCAACCGAGTTGCTCTCTTGTTTCTGCATTTGATTATTTTTTGTATAGCCAACCTATGCGGGCATTATATGTTCCTGGTCTCAGAACTCATGGTGAACAGTCAACTATATAAACTTCTCATCTAATAAATGTCTATATGCCACCAACGTTATCTGAGTCCATGCTCTGTTGCGCATCGCTCAGACTATCATATCTTCTTCCTTTCGAGTTCATATACTCGGATCGAAAGCATATTCGAAGCTAAATGCTTTCCATAACTTTTTGAACTCAATATGGACGATCAACCATTGTGTTTATATTGTGTGCTTTTTTGGTTTTAATGCAGCATGTAAGTCTTCAACAATGATGATATCTCCTACCACGTTGCAAGTATCTAGAGACAGATGCAAAGATGCTGTCACCACATGTCAAAGAACATTTCACAATCGATGCTCCTAGAAGTACTACTCTACTTGTTCCAATCTGAACCAATTAAGTTGTGGCCCCTCTCGCAATGCCGGATTATCAGTATGTACTCAATTTTGGGGTAGGTAGAATCAACATACAGCCTTAAATCACCTGGTCGATCTCCGACCAGACTTCAACATTCCTGTTGATTCTGTTGGGTGGCTTTTTGCCTATGCCTTCTGCTGTGCCGCAAATCTAAGATAAAGCGTTTACAGAAGGTTCAGCAGGCCATAGCTAGCTTTCACGGTTAAGTCATGCGCGAGTATCGATAATTATGCTGGGACTTAGCATTCGTTCTCCAGAGACCTGACTTTACGCCGCATGTGCATTTTTCCCCCTCTTACGCCTTTAGTGTATCTAGGATCTACAACTATGCTGGCATGGTATTAACAAAAGAAAATACTGATGGAAGGTCTTACATGTGCAAGTGGTAAGTAGAAAACCACGGCTCATTTCGGATTTGATCTTCGCATGGATTCGGCTATGTTACTATCTCGCTTTGGTGAAGATAAAGTCCAAGTAAAGTGGTCGAAAACGGATATGGGCTCCCCGGTGTTTACGTCTTACTTCTGTTTAACAGGACAACTTTCGGTCTACAGTGATTTTCCGAATCGCACATCAGGCGGACATCAAGAGAAGACCGAAAACTTACGACATGCATGGAATATATGATACGTATCGAAGCCGAAGTCTGATTCTCACAACTGCCAATACCAGCCCTGTTCAGAGATCAGTTTGTGCGCTCCGTGGATAGGTGAATAGGCAGCTAGACGGAGGAACCGAGGCAGCTCAGACTTGGCTCATGGATTTGATGACTCACCTTCACTAGGAGCTCACCAAGTGCGCCTCAATAAGCACAGTGATAGAGTCTGATCAATGACCTAAGGATCAGGGAATGCTAATCATAACATAACATCACTGTTTTCCTGCAGGATTCCATGTAATATTGAAATTGGACCCAGTTGAACTTGAATTCAAACGGAATAAGTCAATCGATGTACTTCATACTAAGTTTATCATCTTAATGCTCTGTGCGCTAATAATTTTTCATTGGTTGCCAGTCCAATTCAAGATATGTGCGTTCCCAGACATTCATCAACACGGAATCCAAAAGTTTTGTGAAAGGCTGTTTGATAAGTCGTATGTCTGAGGCGTTAGGAACTGCTACTACCGTGTGTCTTTCAATTTACAAAGTTTTCTGGCAATTCTCGGGTCATGTAAAAGGCGCATGATATTGAAAATCATATATTCACATTTATTGTCAAACAGCTCACAGCAGGAACTTGCATTAATGGTGGATCTATTTTTGCTTCGAAAATTACCGTTGATGGTGGCCGTGGCTTGTCAATTTGCTGAGCATCAAACTTAGTGTGTAATTATAGTATTGCCCATGCTGATGGGCCGACCACCTCGAGTTCGTGGCCTCACCTTTCCCTCCATAACCTGCTGCGCTCTCCATACTGCCCACTCGTCGACGGAACGAGTCTCTTCGTCTTCGTCCTCTGCCAGTTTGGGAATTGCGGCGTGTACAAGTTGCATGTTTTCCAGTTGGTGTGACAACGCGATGAAGATTGCTACGTAGCAGCTCTCCTGTCCATTCCACAAGCGAATCCCCAATATTGATCAGGGCGCACCCAGGTACTGTACGCACATAACGCCAGTTGGATTTGATGTTCTCGCTCTCCGCGGGCAATACCTGGAAACCTCCAACTACGTGAAATAGCATGGCGATTGTCCCGATGTCAGTGTGACCACCTAGATTGATGATTTTATCATTAAGAGGTTGTGGGCGTGCCATCAGGAGACGAAGAGATGTAGCCGAGGGCTTCTCTAAAGATGAAAGCGAAGACAGTGTACCAGGGACTAAACCTAGATATTTGTCGAGGTGATTCATAACCCGTGTTAGAACTTCATGTGAACGAAGAAAAAATCGCTTGCAGTCTTTGGATGTCTTTGAAATGCCTCTGGGTCTCGGCGTGTAGATCGCGTACCAAGTACCTAGTCCCAACTGAGTGTATGCATCTGCCATATTATTCACCTTGCCGTCGTCTGTCTTGAGCACTCCAGCTGGCTTGTAACTTTCATGGTGGTAACAAGTTCGTGTCAATGTGAGCAGATCTAAGAATGATTATGAGTTTGAACTTACCCATTCAGATCTTTTGGCATATTTAACTTATTGTCCATTAAAGTTTCAGGTCCAAGGTTGAATATATCAACATTAGCATCATACATAATTTCTGCATCTTCCAACAGTTGCTATCCCTCCTTAGAGTTGTTCTAGTCGAGCAAGAAAAATACATATTCCCTACATGCCTCGTAAAGATTTTCTGACTCCTCTGCGAAGTTACCCAGAAGTTTGAGGTACGAGATCGTGGGTATATCGGCGATGAGTACATCAGTTGGGAACTCCGGACATTCTTCGAAATATTTGAGTGTAGGCATTATTGAGGATTGAGTTTGTGAAGGCTAGAGATGAGTAAGTATGTTATAAAGCTGGGATAGAAGAAGGGAAAATGAATCGGATGGGCATGGAGGGTATGGAGGGTTCTAATAGACACCAGTTCGAAACTAAATTCTCACTTCATAATTCGTGTAATAACGGTTGGTATGGAGTCAAATGTTGGTCTGTGGCGTTTGGTTCTGTTATTGTTGGAGTTACTTCTGGCTCCGCCGTTTTCCTGCAGATTTGCTACTTTGTGTAAAGTCCCTCATCTACACGACCATATGTAGATTATATCCTCATGGTGTCGTATGGCTCTACTCTATTATCGTATTTGTTCTAAATGTATAGGTTACTCATCCATATACCTTTTCTTAATTATTATCAAAAGGAATTTAATATTAATTTCAATACTGAAGTAACTTAGCATCCTTTAGTAATTTTTTGAAAAGAGTTTTGATGAACATATGGAGTAGGATGTCGTAAAGACTATTCTATTTTTAATATAGAAATGAAGCTATTTAAGATGCAAAGTTATTGCTTATATTTAATTATATGTATAATATGGCTTCCAATAGCCTGTATACTGTAAGTTTTATTTATTTAGGTTTGAAAATTCTCTTTATATTAGTATGAAGAATACTAATGGATTCATAGAAATATGTAAAATCAAGTTGTACTTCATATATTATATAATCATATATCTCTATAAGCATATCAAATTTATTGATTGATATATTTAAAACTCATTTTAATTAATTATAAAATATCATCGATACTAGCGCAAGATTATATTAATTAGATAAAAGAAAAAATCTAACAAAATTATTTTAATTCAGTATGTAATCTTAGAACAAATTGATGAAATGATTAAAAACATGATAATTAGAATAAGGCTTTGAGGGCTTTCAAATGCTACAATCAGTTTTAGGATAAGTTTTATAATAATAATAGAATCTATAAATTGAATTGAAAGGATTAATGAAGGTGTATTCAAAGACGTATTTGTAAGTAGGGGTATGAATGTTCAAGATAAAATAGCCTTAAATGTTTTTCAATCTTAGAATTTACATATAAAGATTATATCCAAAAAAATCTATCATGCTATTATTCTACTATCTTACTAGTCTACTGTTGAAAAATTAGTAAGAATAGTAAGGATAATAAGAATAATAAGAATATTAGTACTAATATAATTTAATAATTTAAACTCGAGCGTAGCGAGAATCGAGAACTTGAGGGCTAGCACTCGTATATATTATATTGAGCTTATATAATTAGAATTAGAATTAGAATTAGAATTAGAATTAGAATTAAGATTTGTACATAAAATATTATATCATAATGATACTAGCTGTTGGGGAAAAAGAATTTGAAGTTTATGAATTTACATTATTTCAAGATTGTTATAATAATCAAAAAGAAAATAGAAACTCCTATGAATTCGTAGTCTGAAAATTCTTTTTCCCCAATGGCTAGTATAACTATAGAACTCCCAATAGTCGCATAGATTATATCGATATCTAGGTAATGACCTTAAACTGTCTTGATGCTATTGAAAATTGTTGTTATATCATTTGAATTCAAGCTTCTCATAAGTGAAATCTAGATATAGATAGAATTTATACTGTCTAATTCATATTCTGAATTTCGAGTTTTGTAGATCATAATTTGAGAGATTTTAGATTCTAATCTCAAATTTATAGAAATTATTTATTTCAAAAGAAAGCTAAATGATATAAAAGTGGATTAGAACTAGTATGAAAGTGTAGAAGTAGTTCATTACGATGATGATCATATTATAATTGAAAAGGTATTAAAATGAAGAGATTTCAAGATATGCATCGATTTTAAATTAATCAATTGCAATTGTTTTAGATATAGAACAGATAGTATAACTATCGGTAAATTACTCTAATACCACTAAAAATGAATTTATTTATATTTATACCATTAAAATCGACCTAAATTTACTCTTATATCATTTAGAATCTATAAGAACTATATTCTATAGTTTTTAAGCTAGAATCTACAATATTTGAAATTAGAATCTACAATATTTGAAATTAGAATCTATAAAATTCGAAAGCTAAAATTTATATTATAAAACTAATGTTTATATTCAAAAGTTAAAATCTAATTTTAAATTATAATTCCAGCTTTAAACTATAAATTCCATATTTGAAATCTTGAATTATATATTCTAAACTTTAAATTCTATATATAGATTCTAGCTTTAAAAGATTAAAATCTAAATAATATAAAAATAAATTTAGAATACTTTTAGTAATATGAGAGTAATATTTTGGGCTTTTAGTGGCACGAGAGTAATTTACTATAAATTCAATGAAATGACTCAGCTTCTTTGTTTGTTAAATCACTCTGCTCTTTTTGAATTCCGAATTGAACAATATTCTTCAAATCATTCAAATTCTATTATTATCATGATACTGATTGTCGAACTCGTTATTATAACTCGATGCATTGTATTAGTCATGCTTCAAATATATACTATAATAATAGAATATGTTAATATCAAAAGTCACTCGGCATTAATTCAATTGATGATTCTTGTTAAACCGATCATGGAGAACTCTTTTTTAATGAATACAAAATAACCATCTATAATTTAACTTGTTTAGTAAAGATCATTGAAAATGTTCCTTTCATTCTGATATAAATATTGATAAACGCCTTAATTATTTTTCCAATCAAATGTTGAAATAGTGAGATAAGAATCAATATGAATAGACTAATATGAATATTAATATCCTTGTAATATTAAGCAAACTCTATACTATACTAATCCATTTGAATTTTCTTTGTATTATATGTTGAAGCATAAGATGAAATTGAAGATTGTATTTTTTTCTTGAATATTTTTGGAATCTAAAATCGCATTTCAATAAATGAAAACGGTTTATAAATTTAGAAATCTATATATGTATTTCTCTAGGTAATTATTTTCACTACTATTGCTTTTACTATTATTAGTCATATTGAGATCGATAATAAGAAGCTTATTCTTAACGTACTAATGTCACCATCAAGGTTTCAGATTTGTAGTTTATGAAAATTGTTACATTCTTCTTATGTCTAATAGCTTTCATGATTGATACTTCATTGACCCTATTGGGTTTACAAAAACTGAACTATTTGTAAATCTCATAAACTTGACTATAGATATAAGTATATAAATGATAACTTTTGATCTTAAAAGTAATTCCTATCATCAAAATTATATTATTTCAATGATTAATAAAATCTCTTAACACTTCAATAATTTTCTGAATAATAAAGAAAAAACGTTTTTTGTTAAATATGATAACTAAACTTTGTTTGTTAAGCTTTTACTCAGTCCTTTATAAATGAACTAACAGGAGTCTTGCTAGCATCTCTTATAATTCTTTTTGTGATTCTTCAAAACTCATTTCTATATTTATATTTCATAAATCCTGAAATCCAGGGGAAAAAATCGATTCATTATTCTTATTCTATTCAAATATTCAAGGTTTTTGAGATTTTTAGAATCGGAGGGCCATGTATTGACTCAAATATAATGAATTCGATCTGAGCTTTGTAATTAAGGGTAATAATGATAAGAATAATAGTAGTAGTAGTAGTAGTATTCTTAATTTTTGTTCAGTGGGTACAGATTTAAACCCTATATCCTTTACTCGAGTAGTCTCCTGAAAGATACAGAGATATTCTAAGCTGTAATTTTTTGAAATTAAGATAATTATTTGACCACGGCAAGCATTTCTAATTTATAATAAACTCTCTAGAGTTGTTTAACGGCAACCTTCCTATCTCATTTAAAGTGGTTGCGCATTGTTCCAATGCAGCGATCCCGCTCGTTATATTAGCTAATCACAAGTGTAATAAAAACAAATCCAATAATATTATAGTAATTAATATCGATATTGTTTTGCTTCTTAACTCCAGTTGAAATAAAGAGTACTGGAGGAGTTGTGAAACCCAAACCTAACTAATCTGATAAATCTAAGAATTCTAAGAATTCTAATAAGTTTAACGAAAGTTCTGTTCATTGTTGAATTGGTTGATTGTTCCTTTAATAGAGTAAAGAAAACTTAAACAGTATGCTATCTAATGACTAAGTATGATAATTATATATTTGTCCATTTCAATTAGAATGTAGTTATTCTGATTAATAATAAAGATCTGTATTTCTTTGCTAAGTATAATCTTTAACCCCCATTTAGCGAACAAGATTCTTTTCAATTCTTCATAGAACTCTATGAAGAATATTATTAATGAAAAATTGTTTTATTTTCAAGTTTTGATATTACATGGATGATCGGAAAACATTCAGTGATCTTTATAGATAAATGATTTTTATTCCTGTTAACTTCAAGAAGTATTGAAAACCTTGATCGTATCTTTGATATCAAAGTTATTCAAAAGTTAGCAACAAAATGTGATATGATAATATTTTATTGATTCCGATGATTAGATATCGAATGATGCAATTCAAGTCTTGAGAAATGTATTGGAAATTGTCTCACAGATTGTTGATTTGATTTGAAGAAACAATTTGTATGATTATTGTTTAGTTTCATTTTATCAATAATAAAAAGTTTTAGGAATTTTTGATTTTCAAAATCATAATTGTTAGTATTACGAAAATCTCTTGAAAGGATTCAATACCACAATAGTAATTGTTTTTGTTAGGGATTTCTGATGAAGATTTTATTATTATTGGGCGCTTCACTTTTCACATGCTCATTGAAACAATAATTGAGCATATAACAAAGATGTCTCTCTTTATATATCTACACCTAACTTTCAGATCAACACAATATCCTAAAATTGAAATTTCTTCGGAATTTTGATTATAAAATCATAGAGATAGATTTTTAAATTCCTTTAATATCCTTTCATTTAATTCAGTAATTACTTCTATACTAGCAAATAGATATAAATCTCGAATTGTGTTTTTTAATGTTTGATACAAATGTTTTTGATATAAGAGTTATAAAGTAATTTAAAGTTTTATAATCAATTTTATAATTATTAATTATAATCTTCAGAAATTTCTATTTCATTCCTTGATGATTGTGATTGATTCGTTTTTAAATTGGATTTATTATTGATTCTGAAAAATTTGTAAAAATAATGAGGTTTGATAATGATAACAAACTTCAAATTCTATCATTCGAAAAATATCCCACACCTAGTTTTATATTACCAAGATATTTTATTTTGATTTATATTCAATATTGGGATTGAAAATCATTCATTGAGTATAAGTTAATTATCTCATTCAATGGATCCTTTATTCTTTTTTTTTCGGTAAGAACTTGTAGAAATTATTCAAAGTCTTTTTTTAACTAATATTTTAAGTATAATATTAATAATCATATACTAAATTTTAGTTGTTATAAGCAATGATATTCGCAATTTACTGTTTAACAATAGTAATTAGTGAAAACTCTATAGATATTATATATTATATTCTTAATTACTCCTAAGATTTAATATAATTACCTATATCATATAGGTATTTTTCTTTTCTTCATAAATCTCAATAATAAACTATTTATTATTAATGAAGTTTATACATAATTGAGAATTTTTACTTTAGATTTCATGATCAATCATAAAAACAGCAACTCTTTCTTTTCAGAATATGAATTAACATAAAAAATAGCCTAATGAATAGAGTATAAGAAAATAACACTTTTCGTTCTCTTTTGATAAGATTTCGATTTTTGCAAATAACTTCAGATAAATCAAAAGTAGAATAAAATATATTGGATAAAGATAAAAGTAAATCAGCATAGAAAATGATTTTTTATGAGTCTTCATTCGAATGATTTAATCATTAATACTTCTAATAGTTATAAAGATAACTAGAATACATATGTATATATTCTTAGAATTCTTTTGTCTGATTCAAAATCTTGAATTCCATTCGAAGTAATATCAGAAATAAAAATGTCAACTTACCGTTTTAGAAATATATATATAATATATGAGACTTTATTTGTATAATAGAATTTCCATTTGCGTTAAATTTAATATGAAGATGTCATATTATATTTCATTATTCATTTACAATATCAAAATTTTATATATAACGTTGTAATAGTTTCAATATCAAATTCTAAATCTAAAGAGTTTTTATAGATATTAAAAGAGTTCCGAATATTAAATATTTTACTATAAATCATTAGTTTAATTTATAAAATCATGCAAATGATTTTTTTTATTTTTATATTTATGTTTATTAAAAAAAAATTTTCCTTTTTCTGTTTTTCTGTTTTTCATTAAAGGGTTTATTTTTCCTATATCTTATCCAAAAAAGGATTAGACATATAACAGAGATTTTCCTTTTTATAATATATATTTATTTGTTTTTCGGAATTATATCTGGTTTTTTGAGAATCTTTGAATACTGTTAGTTTTATTCCAATTAACAAAAACCAGGTATTCAAAAACACTTTTTGGATTTTATATGTATGAATTGTGTTTTATAATATTAATTGAAATTTATGGTCTGATATATCCTAAAAATATTTATTATAATTAGATAGTAGTTAATATATTAGAATAATATAATATAATTACTATTAATGAGCTTTATTTATTTTTTGACATTTTTATTGTAATAAATATAGAAAATGACTTATTTATGTTATATTGAAATAGAATACTTGTGACATCTTGAATTATATTAGAAAGTAGCTTATTTTTTAAAAAATATATTGAAAGAAACTATTAATATTGAAGACTACAAAAGAATATATTGTTTTAATAAAGAAAATGATTTAAGTGAATTTATTAACATATTAATTGACTTTATAATTAAAAGATTAAATATAAATCAAATATCTCTAATTTAAATATATGTTCTATTGATAATAAAAGCTTTATTTATTATTATTATTATTATTATTCTATTATTTGAATTTGTGAATAAGTAAGAACTTCTTTGATTAAGGATAATTAAAAATACAGTATCTCATATTTACAAAATCTTTTATTCATTATATTAATTAAAAAAGAAAATTTGAAGACTTTCCATTACTTTCTATTACATAGAAAAGATAGAAAGCCTATTAAATAAAAGAACAAATTTATAATTTATAAATAATATTTAATTTTAATATTACAAATAAATTAATTAAAAAAGCATAAGAAGTCTCTTAAAATAATATAATTCAAAGTTTATTAGAAACTAAATTATTTTTAGAGTTTTTCTATTCTATTAAATTTCAAGATTTTTATAAAAATTTTAAAATCAATAATAAATGGAACATAAACAGATTATTAGATACAAATATTACGAAATAAGAAAAAAATGATAATGATTATAAAGTTGATTACCAGGAGCCTGCGAGCCCCCGGACCTATTGCTTTTTGAAAAAATATCATATAATTATATTTATAATTATAGAAATCTTCAAAAAGATATTTTATTGAAAACTCACAGGCAAAGTCGGTTTACCGTTTTAGATTTCAATTTTATTCAAATTTAAGTGGGTCACTTTCGCATTAAATCATCAATTATATAATTGAACTATAAACGCAATTATATTAAAGTAATTTTCATTAATAACATATTTATTATATCTAATATAAGCTTTACTACTTTTTTCAGTCGATTATATAAGCCTTATCAAAATTTTTACCATACAAATTTTCATTCTTTATAAAAACCTTAGTTTTAAAATTAGTATTATTAAAAACATGTTATTTGAAGAGTTTTAGTATATTTGTTGGTTCGAGAAGGATATGGAAGACGTAGCACTCATGTATTGTAGGTTCTGTATATCTAATTATATTCTATCTAAAAAGCTAGTTATATAGAAAAGTAATAGATCTTATATAGACATTACTGAAAAAATTAGTTTTTTTTATATTCGCGTAATATCTTTAATATAATAATTAAATAATTATTATATTAAACTTATTCCTTTGAAATAAATATTTTTATTTATATATTTGGAATTCTTTTTTATAATTTTTAATATATATAATTGAAAAAGAAATTTATAAAATTATAAAAATTCTTTATTTATTAATCAAAATCTCTGATATTTTATTAATAAAATTATCTTTTTTCTTAATCCTTTTCCATCTATTTTATTATCTTGATATCAATCTTATTTATATTAATTAGATTAATAAAAACTTAATAGAACTTTCTCTTTATTATTATATTAATTGAATGTATTGTATTATTAATTCATATAATTTCAATAATCTTTTTTCACTTATAAAATTAATATATATATAATGTTGAATTAATTAATCTCTTTTTATTAATGATCTTTAATTTAATAAGTAAATTATTTAATAACCTTAAATCAATATATAAAATAATAAAATCTTTTATTAAAATAATATTAATTATAGAAATAATTATTACCCCAATATTGACTTTTGAAACTAATTTATATAATCCTTTATATTTAATAAATAATCAATAAATAGTATTAATATTATTATATCTATTCATTATGTTTAATTATAAATTAAAATATAAATTTTTTATAGAATTAATTAATTATAAAGAGAGTCATTAATAGGAATAATTCTGTATTTTCTTTTTAAATGTTATATTTTTTAAATTTTTCTTTTCTTTATTTTAAGGAATTTTAGTTTATGAAAATATAGTTATACCATAATAAGATTAAAAAAAATTTTATTCATTGTTTTATAAAAATTATATTTATTGTTTTATAATAGATTAATATTAGCAATACTATTATAGATTTCTATAATTATAAATATAGATAAATTAAATTGATTATTAGATTATTTAGAATTAATATTGAATAAATTTATTCAAAATATTATATTAAAAAAAAAATATATATATAGATAAAAAAAATAAAAAAAGTTTTCAAATAACTAATTAATTAATTTATAATATCACTAATTAAAATGAATTTGAAAAGGATATAAAAAATATAATATCTATATATTATAAATTATATATATTTTATTATATTTTATTTAAAAAACTAATTATATAGAAAAATGATAGATCTGATATAAATATTATTAAAAAGATTAATTTCTTTCATATTCGCTTAATCCTTTTAATATAATAGCTATTATATTGAAGTCATTCCTTTGAAGTGAATACCCTTGTTTATACCATATTTTATATAATTATTAGTTTTTCTTTTCTCCTTTTAATGGAATTTGAATAGTTTTACTGAAAAAGGTTCATTATGTTTATTAGTTTAATATTATATCACAGTATTAAGAATATTATTAGAGGTTTACTTTCTTAATAATCTTGTCGCCTGCAAGGGCTGAAGCTGTATATATATGAAAAACGAGAAACTTCGTTTCGTGAGACCCGATTCAAGTGATCTGATTGGCTAGAATGAGTTTTGACTTTGTTAGTATTATAGTATAATAACAGGCTAACAAATATAATCAATCTTTTTCAACAAAACTATTTAAATTTAATGGAATGAAAACCAGAAAAAGTGGTAATTATATAGAATACATTAAACGCTTTCAAATAATATATTTTCAATAATCCTAGTTTCAACACTAGGGTTTTAATAAAGGATTGAAGCTTATATAATACAAATTTTGTTGAAGCTTATATAATCGATTGAAAAAGATAGTAGGGTTTATATCATAAAACAAGTGTATTATTATTAAAAATTACTTTAATATTATTATTTTTCATAGTTTAATATACAATGGATAATCTAATATAAAAGTGATCTATTGAAATCCAAATAAATTTGAAATTTGAAAAAATAAAAATTTATTAAGATAAACCGACTTCACCTATAAGCTTTCAACATAATTTCTTTTTTAAGATTTTCGTAATTATAAATATAATTATATTCAGTAAACTACTCTAATGCCACTAAAAGTGAATTTATTTATACTCACACCACTAAAATCGACCTAAGTTTATTCTTGTGCCATTTAAATATTATAAAAGCTAGATTTTATAGTCTTTAAGCTAAAATCTATGATGTTTGAAATTAGAATTTATAAAATTCGAAAGTTAAAGTTTGGGTTATAAAGCTAATATTTATATTGAAAAGTTAAAATCTATATTTTAAGTTCTAGATTATATATATAAATTCCAACTTTAAAGGACTAGAATTTAAATAGTATGAAAGTAAATTTAGAATACTTTTAATAGCATGAGAGTAATATTTTGGGTTATTAGTGGTACGAGAGTAATTTACCGAATTATATTATGCTTTCTTAAAAAGCAAGGGGTCCGGGGGCTCGCAGGCCCCTGGTATAAAGAGTTTAAATCAATAAAATTACATGAATCGGGTCACAGATTAAGCGAATCAACTATTTTGTGTTTATATAGTATTACAGTCCTCGCGGATAGCAAGATTATGAAGGAGGCAAACTTTTAATAAAATCTTTAAAATACTTTTTAATAATAGTTATTAAATTTAAAATAATATTAGAATTATTGTGATTATAATACTCAATTTTAAAGAATGAAAGCAAACAAATATTTATTTCATTCCTATAATGTGGTTTATCAGTAAGTGATTTATATCAGTGGATAAGTTACTTATTTTATATATAAAATTTGTTTAAATGTAACTATACATTTTCTTTATTTATAAATATAATTTTCTAAAAATTTGATACAAAATATTTCAATATATAAGAATATTAAAAATCTTATTAGTTTTAAGAAATTTGAATTTATAAAGCTATTGTTATAAAAATAGATTTTTTATAACAAAAATTATAATAATTTCCTTTTCTTTTTAGAATATAATAAAATTATTTTATAAAAATTAAATTAATAAAAAATCTAGATTTTAATTATTTTTTAAAATCTTTTATATAAAAAAATAATAATTAATTATTAAAATATTAATATTTTAAAAAGCTTAATTTAAATAATTTTCGAAATGATCTGTTTATTGATATAACCCGCTCACTAATAAACCACGTTATTTCTTATTTATATATAAATTATTAATATTAGCTAAGAATTATAAGACTGTCAAACATATAAATTTAAGATTTTATAACTATAAAGAATATTTTTATGAATTTAAAGATTGGAATTCTAAAGATGTTTTGATTTTTGGACATTGTATTGATATGTATATGAGTAATCATACTGTAATATATCCTTGTATCCTTTGAAAGAGTTTTCAATTGAATTTTTATTGATTTCCTGTATATTGATAAATATTATTACTATTAATATTTTTACATCTTACTCAAACTAGTATTATTAAAATTACTTTTATAGCAATTCATTTCTTTCTTAAGAGCATTTTTACCTTTTCAGAGCCTCTGATTTGAATATTATGAATCCCCCTTTTTTTTAAAAAAAAAGGAAATTACTCCAAATGGTTCTCTAGTTTCTATATATATATCTATTTAGATTCATAACTTGTTATATCCCTATATCCCTTGAAAGATTTTCAAGATTAGTTTTATATCTATTCATTAAATAACAAATAATACTACTTAATACTATCACTATTGTTTAAGGATTCGGGAACTCTAGAATAATCACTTTATCAGTACCAGTACTACTTGCACCGTATTTCCACAGTTTTTTATCCTCGCTTGTCCCGTTAAGGAACCCCTTTCTTGATTTTTGAATCATCAATAACATTGAAATGAATAAAACTTCTATTTAATGTATTTTTGGTGATGAAAGTTAATGATACCTCAAGTCAATACACGTCTCCTTCTAATAGAATAAGTTATTTTGATCCCAATTGTCTCTTAAAATTTATTATTAATTGAAAATACTTCTGGTAATTATTTGATTGACTTCATATAAGTTGTTTTAATTTAAATACCTAAGTATCTTGATATCCTATGAAGAATCACAAAACATGGATTTAAATTAATGTAATGTTACAAAATGAAAATGCCTTATATATGCCAAATTTTGAGTACATAAAAATGATTCTGTGTCCCTCTCTAGATTTTGCTTTGAATTAAATGACCGATTTCATAGAGATTTTATTAAATGATAGTTTGAAGATTGCATATTTTCTCTTCAAAATATAAATACTACATTTAAATGTTTGGCAGACGTACAGTTTTAAATTTATATTCATAAATTAAATTCCATAGAAGATGGAAAAGTAACAGAAGTGTTAACATATAACATTAAACCATTATAAGCTTTGGCGCTTTATTTGATTTCTTTTTGATACCTGAGTAGGTAATGTATATAGACATCTCTTACCTAAGATACATGAAATAACTCATAAATTCTATAATCGATTTCGTGATTATCAAAAAGCTTATAAATTCTATTCCTGCCCTTATATCCTTTAATGTTTGAATTTAATCTCTGATCAATATCGTATTTGTCAGTAACTGTCGGTCGTTATAAATAAATAAAAGTTTGATAACACATATTTTCTTTGCGATAATACAGTTTGAGTCATATTTGAAAGGAAGCTTTGTAAGGAGATTTTTTCTAATTTCACATTACATAAAACCATGGTTTCATCTTATACTTAATACTAAAATTGAAAGACTTTTCACTGAATCTAAAGTTATGATTTCTGTAACTATCGTTACATGACATTATGATCACTCATCACGCTCACCTTAATGCAAGACTAAGTCCGACCAAGTCAGTGTTATCATAAACAAGATACCCAGATAAAAGGATTCTTCAAGAATCCGTTTCGTCTTTAGTTTCTAATTTTAATTGTTCAATCTCTGTTAATGTGCTCTGGAATATAATCGTGATAATTTCCTCCCAAAAACTTATTACCTTTACCATTCAAGTGAAATTCAAAAAGATTATTGAAGATCAATCATTCACTAATGTCGTAGTGATATTATTTATATTCATAAGCTAAGCTTTGATTTTATAAACAATAGTATTTGTGATTCCTTTATGAATAAATGTTATTACCTGATAAAAAGCTCTATAGATATTAGAAATTAGATTTTCAAAGCCTTGATAGCCTAAGTAAGAAAGCTGAATGATACCCCTACAGTACTCTATATCATATAATCAGTAAAAAATATCTAAGCTATATTTCTAATTGAATATGATATATATGTCTCTGATATAATGAAAGCACTATTAAAATACCATCAAAGAATTCCTATAGTTGATCTCTATAATCTTTATAGCTAGATTTTATAAAGCTTCCAAGGTTATAATTTTAGTTTTAAAAAAAGTTATAGGATTAATAATAAAGAATAAATTACTCATGTTTCAAAGTAGATTGATAAAAACATAATCTATTGTTCCACAAAATCAAAAAATCGATTGAAAAATATACAACAAGATATAGTTATCAATCATATTTTATATAATATCATTATTTATTATATCAGAATTTTAATGATATAGTCAATTTTATAAATTAAACTATAAAAATATAGAACTATCATAAAATAAAATGTAATATTTTTCTATTTTTTTATTAATATTATGAAGTATGTAATATCAAGATAGTATCATAAACTCAATATATATTTCAGATTTTATAATTAATTTAACATTAGATTCAATAGATTTTTCATAAAATCTCAATAAGATTTAATCGAATATAGTATTAACATTATAAAGAGATTCGAATATTATCTACGAGTTTAGAAGTTATGAAAGTATTATTCTATTGATGCTGATATTATTTAAGAATTCGAATATTATAGAAATACAATTCTATTAATATGTATACTATACTTTCACCGTTTTGTATTACTGCTTATCTTGTTAAGACAAAATCCAAGTTGTAATATAATCAGATACATAATTGTAAGAATCTCTACCTCCTTTATGAAACCTAGAAATAAAGCAATCATCAT
Organism: Botrytis byssoidea; assembly: GCF_014898295.1. NCBI lineage: Eukaryota > Fungi > Ascomycota > Leotiomycetes > Helotiales > Sclerotiniaceae > Botrytis > Botrytis byssoidea. The sequence continues at coordinate 2,049,581 of NW_024065844.1, forward strand.
AATTAGAAATTTGCTATTTAACAAAACCTTCATAAGGATTAAAATGCGCATAGTTTGTGTTGACCTCTCTAGTCATACAGTCAATAAATAAATTTATTAATGAAATCATTTAGATCATTTCATCTATTAAAATGAATCTCTCTTTTATATGTTTTGTCATCAACAATATTTTAAACTTTGACTAAGGAGTAAGTTGTAATTCGATGTAATTTAGAAACTTAAGAATGAGGTCTCCCTTTTCAACAAAGTTTACATATTTTTCAAATTCATTTTATATCAACACTGATTATATTTATTATCAAAATGTAGGGATCACTATCGTTCACTCAAATTGAATGAATCGATATCTTAGCGGAGCGAGCTGGGATATGAAATGGTGGAAGTATAATATTAATATAGATAAAATAGTATTTCTGTAGCGGACTGCAGGGTAGCAGAGCTTACGTAGCCGAGACCTGTAAATAGCACAGTTCGCTTAGCATTAACGAGACAGCTTTTACAACCTTACTATATGTTTCCATCAATTTCTATAGTTTTAGTAGTATTAATATCAATGAAGTAATAATTCTATGATGTTTAAATTTTTCAATAATATTCGAATTTTCATAATATTAGTATTATCTTTAATAATAACTTGGAATAAAAATTCAAAATCCATGAGATAATCTCATATAATAAATAATATTATTATAGAGAGTTTGATTATTCATCAAATTTAATTAAAATTCTCAAGCATGCTTTCAATTTTTTTTTTTTTCAATAATGGCCTTTTGGATTTGAATTTTGTTTAAATATTGCTACTTATCCTGTGTTATTAGATAAGAAACTTTTTTCTCAAATTTCAATTATAGATTTTATAAAAGCTGATTGCAAGACTTATAAAGACTGAATACAGGAATTGATTGATTGTACTTGAATAACACTTTTACTATATGAAAGGTGTATATAATGCATTTAATCAATGCGTAATACAAATCTTGTATCCGAATTGAACATGATATAATATAAGGTATTATAGCAGTACCATATAGAATTCATATTTATCCTCGTAAGATATTTGATCATTCTATAATATAAAATCCATGTCATTATATCCGTAACCGAAAGCAAGTTTAACGTTCTTTATAAAATTTAAAGGATTGGATCTAGAACAAACGACAAAAATTTCAGCACTCATAGAATAAAGATGCTTATTATTTCTATATCTATGAATTAACATGTCATAAAGCTGTTAATCTATGCAAATCAAACGTATTGTTACCCATTATTGATACAATCTTAATTTAGGAAAAAAAAAATGCGGTCGTAATTTTGATATCTACATTCTCAAAAATTATTTAAAGAATGAAAAGAAAGATAGAGTTTGAAAATAGAAAAGGAAATCTTTGATATATATACAATTTCAATAAACTTGATATTTGAGGAGCTAGATCTACTGTCTACGAATCTGAGTATCATGTCATAGATCTTAAAAAAAATCAACATCTCATTAATTAAATAATATCCAATATATCCGCCCCTATTCCCCACAACCATTTTTTTCCATATTACTAGAAATCTATGTTTGTGTTCGTATCTTACAGTTTTGAAATGTTCAGTTCCCAAATAGGCTCTGAGTTTCTATTTGAGGGTACAGAGTTACTTCACAGTCTAGAGGAATTCAAAAGAACACTCTTCACATCAACCGAAATAGAATAAATCCAATATGTGCGTGCATAATGAGTTGGATGTTGGTGAGTTTTTGAAAAACAGTCCTAGAATGATTAAGACGTTTATATACCTTCCATGAATTCTACTTCTGGTTTTTCTACAAATACTCAACGTGCTATGAGTTTGAAATTGAATTGAGAAATTTCAAAAATTCAAAAATTCAAAATATCTATGTAAATTTAGTAGATATCGAGGTATTACGTTTCTTTGAGAAGTTCAAATGAGTTACCCAGGTAATTTTAAAAACAAAAATTATTCGGCCAAACTTTTAATCTTTTTCGTAAGATAGCCAGGCATGATGATTAATTATTGAATTGAGACTGACTCAAAATAATAATTTTACATAAACTTTACAACATTCAGAAAGGTCAAAAGCGCAATCTTTCCGAAAAAAGTATCATTATATCGCTAAACATTGTTTCGTTTTATTATTTCGTTTTCGGATACAGATAGCTTATAGTGTTCTGATATTCCAAAATTTACATTTATATTATTATACGTAGATGGTGATTTGGAATTTATACAACCTTGTCACAATGTTCTTAAATTTGTAGTGTGAGAAATATTCCTACCAGATATGAAAATTTAATTGATGTATGGAACACGATTTTATGTACACAACTATTCTTCTTAAGGAAGAAGTTCGCTTTGCAAACACGTATACTCTTAGATTCAATTTGAACTTCATTATCATTTTCATGTTGCAAACCTGATACGTTTATTCGAAACTATTCATATATTCATTATTGTAGAACTTCGCTATGGTAGTCGTAGAATCTAAACATGAATTCAAAGATGAAAGTTGATAAATAACTTTTTTATCATATTTTTGTTCCATTAGTATATATGTATTTATACTCCTTCAAAAATGTTGCTCAAACCCTATGTCACAGTGAAATATTTGGTATCAAGCATAGAGGCATTATAAGGGTTTCTTAAAGAGGTAAGCCGAAAAGTAAACTAGCAGCTTCGTAATTTTTCTATACTATATAGTGTTTAGTTCAATAAAGATATCATAACTACAGCCTTGATTAAGTATGACAGAATCAGAGTCAATAAAATGCTAAAATGACGTATTTCAAGATCTCGACGAAGTAATACAAGATTGAAATGACAGAGATAATCATTGAATTCATGACACGAATTGTGATTACTGTCAATAAATTGATATAAACTGTAGTATACATCACGAAGAAATTACATTTTATGTATACATTTTGTCAAAACAATAAACCACACCAAAAAATAGGAGAACTTCTATGGATGAAATACTAGAACTTTCACAGCCCTGTTTTCTGTTCTCATATAAAGATATCAATTGTTACAATAAGAGATGTCATAAGATAAATCAGGATTCATTAAACCAATTGAGAAGACGATTCTGATTCAGATGTAATGTAACGGATGCTAAAATATTCATAAGTATTGATTTTCGTCGAAAAGAAATCTATTGAAATCTGTTGAAATCTATCATTTTACTTATTATATCACTTCAATAAATCTTGGAAGCCTTTGCGGGATAAGAAGGGACATAATACAGTGGAAGAACAATACTGTTACTTGGCAAGATAGTTGAAGATGTACAGGATAATTTCGCAAAACATCTAAATTTGTGCTTAGACATACGATCAGTGTTAATGAAATAGTCTTTCTACAAATCCCGAACCTTTGAAAAATACTCGAACCTTTAAATAATATTCAAAACTTTGGATAATATTAGAATCTGTAAACAATATCAAAACCTCTAGATAACACCGATATCAATGAAATTTTGTTTCTACAATATCAATACTGATAGATTAATATTCTCACAATTTCTAAATCTTTGAAAAGAAATCGAACTTTTATATAACACCAATATTATATAGATAATCAGAAAATCAATTTCTCCTATGAAAGATTTTCTTTGAATAAATATTTACTTATTTATTCGATATAAAAATATTTTTAAAGCTCTAACAGGATTATAATATCATATATAATATTTATAACCATGAGAAGATATATGTATCTACTTTATTTATTCATAGTCTTATATCTCTATGATTCGATTGATAATATTATTCTACAGATCGATACCTACATATAATTTAAATCATCGAAACTGTGTGAACATGGGTATTCACTTCAAAGGAATGACTTCAATATAATAGCTATTATATTAAGGGGATTAAGCGAATGCAAAAGAGACTAGCTCTTTTAGTAGTGTCTATATAGGATCTAGTATTTTCCTATATAACTAGCTTTTTAAATGGAACATAATTAAATATATAGAATCTGTAATATATAAATACTATATCTTTTATATCCTTCTTAAATTGATATCAATTAGCGATATTAGAAATCATTTGACTAATTATTTTAAACCCCTTTCTAATTTTTGAGTTTTTTTCTTTTATTTCTATTTATAATTATAAAAACCTATAATAGTACTACTAGTACTAATCTATTATAAAACAATAAATAGTGTTTTTATTTTATTTTAATAATAATAAAGTTATACTTCTCGAAACTAAAACTTCTTAAAATAAAAAATAAAAGAATCCAAAAGATATAAAGTTCAAAAATAAATTCCAGGATTATTTCTTCCCGAAAAATCTTTTTATAATGAAATGATTTTGTAAAAGATTTATATTTCGATTTATAATCAAATATTATATTAATAATTATTTTCAACTTAGAGCTTTTATATATTCAAAAACAAAAATCATTGATATATTTTTTTTAAAAATAGTTATATATAATTTCAAGATTATTTGATAATTTTGAATTAAGAATATTAATAAATTAATATTTTATAATTTTTAAAGAATTCTATAATATTATAGAATATAAATTAATCTCAATATAAATATTAAAAATATTTTTATATAGAAAATATTATAATTAAATTAAAGAATAATTCTTGGAATATTAAATCAATAAAATGTAATTATTATATATACAAAATAAATGCATCTTTTGATTAAACTTAAAATAAAATCTTAATTGAAAATTTCTAATAATTCTTCTATTAAATTTTTAAATAATAATCTAATTGATTCTTTAATTCTATTGAAATCTAACAAAGTTATAAATAATTTAATTATTTTTTTTAATATATATGGAGGATTAATCTTATTTTATAGTTCTAAGCATATATAAGTTTAATATATAATTTTGTTGAGATCTAGAGTTTTATTAGTAACAATTTGCATGATTTTAATAATAGAAATGATCATGGAAATAATAGAGATAGTAATAATAATAAAAATAATAGAAATTATAATTATTCTAAACACTATAAGAATAGTTAATATATTAATTAATATAATTAGGATTAATATTTTATTAATTTTTCAAAATTTATAAAGATAATAGTAGATATAATGATATTAATAATTCTTTTGATTTAAAGATTTCTATATTTCAGGAATATTATTACAAAGTATTTATATTATTTGAAATAATTATAATAGTTTTTCTGATTATATTTTCAAATATGATTAGAAAGTATATAAATTCGGTAATAATCTCATATAGTATTATTCCATATATTGATACCTCAAATGTTAGAAATATAATCAAAATAATCTTAATTAGCATTTTTAATATTTCAATCTCGATTTTTTTTAATAATATTATTATTCTAATTTCGATTTGATTTAAATAGAAAATTAATATTCTAATTTCAAAAATATATAATATTTTGATTTTAAAAATTATATATTATTTTAATTTTGAAAATTATATATTATTTTGATTTCAAATATTATATTCTAATTATAATATAATATAAAATATATTAAATAACTATAAATTTAAAATTTTTTTTTTGATTTTTTAAATTTATAAATATCTTTCTTTTTCTTTTTTTTTTTATATTTTCCTTTTTTCTTTTTCTTTCTTTTTTTATATTGAAATTAAAAAGAAAAAAGGATATTTAAAAAATATATCAATAAAAATAAGAAATATAAAATAAAACAAAGTTTATTCAAATGAAAAATCCAAATTTTGTATTATATTTAAATTAATATTATTTTTGAATCTGAAATCCGAATATTAATATTTTTATAAATTTGAATTAAATTAATACTTTTCAAATTGAAATTAGAATAATAATATTTTGAAAATCAAAATAATTTGAAATAGTATATACTAAACCTTAATTAATATTTTTAATATTTAAAGTATTAATATATAAAATGATGTTATATGGAGTTATTATTATATATTTAAATTAATATTACTTTTAAATCTGAAATCAGAATATCAATATCTTTATGAATTTAAATCAAACTAATACTTTTCAAATTGAGATCAGAATAGCAATATTTTGAAAATCAAAATGATCTGAAATAGTATATACTAAACTCCAATTAGTACTTTTGATATTTAAGATATCAATATATGAAATAATACTATATGAGATTATTATTATAGAAAGTATTATCAAATAAATTTGAATAAACTTTTCAATTTATATTAAAATTGATATAAAATAATAATTAATAATTTCAAAGAATTTGAATATTAATAAAATGTATTTTTTAGATTGAATAATATTATTTTTAAAGTTTATATTAAAAAGAATCGGAATATGAATTCTCAAAAAATATTAAATATAATAATTATTAATTTATATTTCTTTTAATATTTTATTTCTATAATTATATATCATTTTTAACTATATTATACAAAGATTTTATTTATATATAATAATATTTCGGAATATTATTTTACAATATATCAATAAATAACTTTTCTTTTTATTATCTAGTAAGAATAAGAAAAATTATTATTTATTTAATTATAAAAAAAAGAATTATAAATATTATATATAGATAAGAAAAAATGAATTTAAAACAAATTGTTATATTAAATATAACAATTTTAATGATAAGAGTTTTATAAAACAATATGATCAATTTCTTAATGATATTAAATAAAAGAATAATCGAAATAATAATAATAATAATAATTACTTTATTAATTATCATTGCATCAATATAAATAATTCTAAAGAGATTCTTGAAATATTCTTCATAATAAATATTTATAATAATTTTTTAATCATAATTAATTTCAATAATATCATAAGTACTTATATATTAATAATCAAAATATTTATTATAGATAATAAATAATATAATAATAATTAATATAGATATAATTTAAAAATTAATCATTGAAGATAGCTAATATCTAATATAAAAAAAGATTCAAAATATTAAGTATAATAAAACTATTATTAATTAAATAATAATCTAATATCAAATTGAAATAATTATTTCTATCAATGATTTATTTATAAATTTTTATTATAAATTTTAATATTTAAAATTAATTAATTATTCAATTAATAAGAAAGAGTATTATTTTATTCAAATTAAAGTAGAATCAATTCATTATTGATTCTATTATTGATTCAATTGTAAGTTCTAAAAAATATTTAAATGCTTTAAATATAATAAGCATTTTGAAATAATCGAACAATTTATTAAGTTTTATTATTATTATTAAATTTATAATAAATTATTTAGTAAATTCAAGTTGTTTTTATTTCATAAGGATTTTGAACTTGATTATATAATATTTATTGATATGTTTTATATTAATAATAACTTTATTTTATATGTTTTTAATCACACTATATACTTTTAAATTATTTGATTATTGAACAATATATTTGTAAAATATATATAAAATAAGCTTCATAAATATTAAATTGACATATATATTAGATTATGAGGATATATTATTTGTAATATTAATATCAATATTAATTTTTTAAAAAAGAATTCTAATAGTATATTATATTAATATGTATTTAAATAAAAACAGTTTTTATAGAAATATATTATTTTATCAATATTATTAGAAGATTTTATATATTATTATATAGATCTTATAAGATTATTTATAATAAGATCTATAATTTACGCATTAATAAAATAATTATATTTCAAATAATTATAAAAGCGATCAATAATATTATTAAATTTAATAATTCAGTATTTATTTTATCTGTTTTTAATATATTCGCTTATATGATTAAAAATAATCTTTTAAGATTTATTATTTAATAATATTTAAAATTATAATATTTAAAATTATAATAAAAATTTATAAACTATATAATTTTATATAAATATAAAAAGCTTTGAATATATATAAAAATCTCTTGATAATTATATCTTATAATTTATGATTAAATAATATTACCTCGATATAAAAATAGAATAACAAAATGGCTTTTAATATAAATAATAAAATATATATATTTAATCTATCTTATAGATTTATAAATTTTAGATTTATATTATTGAAGTGTTATGTCAATGAAGTTTTATTATCAAATTAATCAAATTGATTATATTCTAAATTACCTTGATAGATATAACATAACTTTATCAAAATTTTATAAAATGAAATTATTTATTTTTAATATACTAATTATATATATTACAAACTTTTAAATTCTTTTTTGAATTCATTGAAAAATAATTAAATATCTTCATTAATATTCTTTTTATAAATAATTATATTTCAAATTCAAATTTATATATAAAATCAATATTTTAATTATTTTATTATTAATGTCCCAAATTCAATTTTATATAAGAAATTTAAAGAAAAAGCAAATTAATAATTTAATAATTAAGAGTGTATTCAAAATTATATTATTAATAGATATTCCTTTTGATATATATATCTTCAAATTAAATTTTATTAACAAAATCAAGATTGAAAAAAAATAATTGAATTTTATAGATTTACATAATGATATTAATAAAATTATTATTTTAATATAATCACTAATAATTTAATGATTATATTAATACATTTTAGTTTTATCAACTTTAAATATTCAAAAAGAGAAAACAAATATACATATTTAAAATATTATTTAAATATACATTGAATTAATTTTAAATTTCTATTGTATTTTTAATATATATATTTCAGAGGAAATGGAAGTGTTGATTGATATGATTTTATTTATTATAGAATTCTTATATCTATTTAAATTAAAAATAAACTATTTAAATAAATCGATTTTATAATTAAAGATTTTGAGAAATTAACTTATAATTATTTATTAATATTTAATATTATTATTTTTATATTTTAAAATAATAATATTCATTTTAAACAAAAACAAGCAATATAATAATCTATAATCTGTTTATATATAATTTACAAATATTTATGGAATACATAGTAAAATTCGAAAATACATATTTTTATATGTAATTAATATATTATATAATAAGCCTATAAGATATATATCATAATTATATATTAATTTAAAATATGTTCTGATTTATTTATAATGATATAAATAATATAATTCAATAAGAATAATATTATAATATTGAATAAATATATCAAATAACACAAAAGAACGTTTTGCTAACAGATTTAGTTATATACCACTTAATTTGGATTTATTTATAATTGTTATTTCTACTAATATCTTTTTTATTAGAAACAATAATCATTTATTGATTATTTATTAAATATAAAAGAATTATATATAATATCTTAGTTTAAGAATTATACAAATTAGTTTAAGAATTCAATATTAGTATAATAATTACTTTTTTGATTAATACTATTTTTAATAAAAAGATTTCATTAGTTTTATATACTAATTCATAATTATTATATAATTTGCTTATCTAATTAAATATAATTGATAAAAAAAGATTAATAATCGATATTTTAATATTATACTAATTTTATAAGAAAGAAATGATTATCAAAATTATATAAATCAATTAAGCCAGATAATATAATAATGAAGAGAGAGTTATATCAAACATTCATTAATTTTATTAATATAAAAAAAATCAATATCAAAGTAATAAAATAAATAGAAAGAAAATAGAAAGGGAATTTATTTTATTAATAAAAAATTAAAAACTTTAATCAATAGATGGAGGATTTTTATGATTTTACAAATTTCTTTTTAGCTATTATATTTAAAGCTATAAAAGAAAAGTCCCGAATATATGAATAAGGATATTCATTTTAAAGGAATGACTTCAATATAATAATTACTATATTAAAGGGATTAAGCGAATACAAAAGAGACTAGCTTTTTCAATAGTGCTTATATAAAGCCTACCACTTTCCTATATAGCTAGCTCTTTAGATAGAATACAATTATTTATATAGGACCTATAATAGATGGGTGCTACATCTTCCGTATCCTTCTCGAACCAATAGAAACCTTGTAATTCAATAATCTATATTTTTTCAAAATCTTAGTTGAATAATAATATCAAATTTATAAATTTGTTGTATTTCTAATAAAATCCAAATACAATAAAGAGTAAACTTAGATGAAAATTAGTTACGAATTAAATTCTAGTAGACCTTTAAAGCATTTTTTATTGCTTTGGATAATAGTTTTTTTTTCTTCGGATTTGTTTTAAGCAATCATTAATTGTTATATAGTATAAATTTAAAAAAATTCATATATTGAGTTTATATATCATAAGCTTTCCAAACACCGATCATAAAACTTGTAGAAGTTTATTCTAGGGACTTAAGTAGGTATATAGTTCTAGAGCTTATAGAATATAATCATAACTATCTATTAATTATATTTCCGTCATACTTTTATTGTATCAAGATGATATAGCATTTAATCAGAAATATAGTTCAAATAATATATCCCGATTAACTATCATATAATGTAGGGCATTATGAGGATACTATTCCATGTTTCCATGTGTCGTCTGCTTAAGATATTATTTGAATATTTCCAGAAATACAACTTATTAAATCTTTTTAGTAATCTTTATAAATTTGTTCTTCAAGCAATAGTTGATATTAATAATGTTATTTGTTGTATATAATATTCAATCTAAGTTCATACTGGACCATATTCATCTAGATTATTGAAGGGTTGTCTACTTGATAATTATAAGAGTTGTAGTTATCAGTCACTACATATCAAGCGAAAATATGTTAAAAAATCATTATTTGTTTAGTTTTAAAATCTTTTTATAGGAAAATTTGTCAAAAATCAAAAATTTATAAAATTAACAAAATATATACAAAAATGTTTTTGTTAATTTTTGTTATTGAAGTATAAAATCTTAAAGCTTGATTTTGAAAAAGTTTTAAAAGTTTTTATTTATTCCTTCAAAATTCGAATTGATTAAAAAATATTACATGATTTTTTTGAGGTTTTGATATTGTAATCAGAAGGTTTATCTCAACCTTCATTTCATATAGCAAGCGATGATTTTAAAGAAATTTTATCATAAAATTATTTAGTATATGGTAAGTGATAACCCCAATACTTATTATTTGTGAGAATTGTAGTAATGTATATACAAAAAAAAGGAGCTTTTGTGGAGTGAGACTTAATTTAAGTAATCTGTTTAATCAAAATGATTTTTTCTTTTGATAGTATTACAATAATACAGTATAAAACTAAATTATGTACTTAATATTCTTCAACAATATTATCCGAGTTTGAGTAAATAAAAAATAGAAAGTTGATATCTAATTACCTCTGTATATGAAATAAGTTAATCATTTTAAGAAAAAGAACTTATCGATTTAAATAAACATTCGAAAGGTGTAGAGTAGGAATATTATCTATTAGAATTTATATAATTAATTGTGAAAAGTTTGTATTGATTATAGTCAGTTTATCATTAATGAAAATTATTTTAGTGTCATACTTTTCATAGTAAGAGTTGCGGTTATCGCTTATTGTACACTAAATGATTTTATAATAAAATCATTGTAAAAATAATATCTCATTATGTAAGATAAAAAATTTAACAAACTTCTCAACTATAATGTTGAATATTATTTATTCAATTTCAATTTTGAAACAAAATATTTCTAATAATTTTCATTATTAAAATACAAATTTTAAAGTTGAATTTTTTTTAATTTATAACATATAACATTTCTATCATACAAGATATTATTATTTTTTTGAAACACATAAAAGATCTGATTTTAAGGTCTCATGTTTAAATAATAAAAATAATCAAAAATATTTCCTTGTTTTTTTAATTATTGTTTCTTCAGTAATAACCTCATATAGTATTATTCCATATATTAATATTTCAAATATCAAAAATACTAATTAGGATCTAATATATATTATTTCAGATTATTTTGATTTTCAAAATATTACTATTCTAATTTCAATTTGAGAAATATTAATTTGATTTAAATTCATAAAGATATTAATATTCTAATTTCAAATTCGAAAATAATACTAATTTAAATATAATGTAAAATTTGGATTTTTTATTCAAATAAACTTTATTTTATTTTATATTTCTTATTTTTATTAATATATTTTTTAAATATTCTTTTTTTTTTGATTTTTAAAAAAAAAAAGAAGAAAAAAAAAAAGAAAAAAAAAAAAAAAGATATTTATAAATTTAAAAAATTAAAAAAGAGATTTTAAATTTATAATTATTTAATATATTTAATATTATATTATAATTAGAATATAATTTTTGGAATCAAAATGATATATAATTTTTGAAATTAAAATAATATATAATTTTTAAAATCAAAATATTATATATTTTTGAAATTAGAATATCAATTTTTTATTTAAATCAAATTGAGATTAGAATAATAATATTATCAAAAAAAATCGAGATTGAAATATCAAAAATACTAATTAAGATTATTTTGGTTATATTCCTAATATTTAAGGTATTGATATATGGAATAATACTATATAAGGTTATTATCATTATTTCTTTTATTTTTCAATTTCTAAAAGGAATTTATATACTTTTATTTATAATTTATCGAATTAATAAAAAGCTTAAAAGCTCAACAAATAATAGTTTTTGATGTATTCTTGCTTAGTATATAATGAGTGATAATTCTAACTCTTATAATATTATAATTAATAATCTCATATAGAAATCATAACCTACTTGATTATATAGGAGAACGTGACTGAATCTACATATCATTATCCTTAAATCAAATTTTCCTAAAGAGAAGATCCCTTAAGTTTTTTCTATATAATAGCACGTTGACTTGTTCTTTAAGCTTTAAATCATTGTCTATTAAATTTTTGTATCAAAGAAATATAATTAGATTATACAGTACTACGCATTAAGTTTGCGCGAAATGCCTTTTTCCACCAAAACTCACTCTATTCAAAATAGAATTCAAAATCAACCTCCTATTTTGATTATGTCAAAAATGAATATCTTGTAAAAATTCATCGACGTATTAATAAAAAATAAATAAATTAATTTTATTGATTTTTGTTTTGATTAAAGAGAACTTTGAAACTGAAATCTCTAAAAAAGCTATAGAATTCGCTTGATTTTGATATAGAAATTGATTTCAAAAAGAAATTCTATTTTATATTTATATATAATATCAATCAAGAAACTTGGAACTATAAGATTATAATAATAATAAATTTAATTAATTCTGATTTTAGAAATATAAAATTGATTATAAAATATTTAGTATATAAGGATTAATATTTATATGAAATTAAAGTATTAGTATTTCTATTTTGTAATATAATTAGAGATGATTTTATTTGAAAATCTTTAAATAATATGAAATCTTTTATTATATAATTTGATTGATTGTTCATATATTCTGAAATTTTGAAAGAAATGTATAGAGATAATTACTTGTCACTATTTATTGAAGTTGTCAAGTTTATTTCAATAATCAATTTCGTACGAATTTTATTGAGGTTACTGTACTTTATCAAAAGGCAAGGGTTCCGGGGGCTCGCAGGCCCCTGGTATATAATATTTTTGAAATTTTAATGAATTCTGATTTATTAAAATATTTAAAGAAAAGATCCGTGTTTACAATCTCTACTGAATAGAACTATATATACATTTACCAATACAAAAAAGTCTTTTTATAATCTTTCAAGCTCCAATTAAATAATAATAATATTTGGGATTTGTTTTTATTATCAAATATTTTTATTTATTTTAAAAATGATAATTTGGAATGAAATAAGATATCAAAATATACTCTGTATTTCTCATTTCAGATTTTTTAAGAAGAAATTTGTATTTTTTGAATAAAACAAATGATATTTGATGGAACTGAAATTTCAGTAAAAATATTCAAACATCTGGAAATCAAGTATATAGGTTTTGACATTCCGAGGTTTCTGTTGAAATATAATAATAGTTACTTATTATTACAAAGTATCTTAATATTCAAGAAATGATCAATACAAATTTTTAAATTAAAGTTGAAAATAACTGTATTTTTGCCAGTCCTACAAAACAAGAGAACACTACACTCTAACAATAATTATTATTTCCTGACCCAAAATTATGATTTCAACAAGATCTATATTAGTTCAAGGAACAGGTAACCAATTATAAATCTATTATTAAGCGTCGTAGTTATATTTTGTAAAATTTAGTCTCACTAGATTAGTACAAAAGAATATTGAGTTTTTTGATGAATTAAATTGAAGAGCCGATAAGCAAGCTTCTTTTTGACAATATTGGTATTTTCACCAAACGAATGATACTTTTATAAAAGAATATCACTCACCTGAGCAGAATATAATTCAACAAAGTTTTTTATATTAAGTCTTTCAGTATTATTTTGAATACAAGATGTAAGTTATTGAATTGATTATAAGTATAAGCTTCAATATGATTAGTTTGTTAATTGATCAATCAATAATGTATTCAACTTGGAAGTTGCAATAATATCGACATCATATTCTAGGGGGATATTATATATTGGTATCAATGAATAGGATTTTTTTATAAAATGAATATTGAAACAAAATACTCTCAATGTATTCAAAAATTCTATATAGACTACAGTTATTGGCCGTTTATCATAAGAAACATCTTAAAATTTAACTCATCTTCAGTTATGTAAGATACATTAAAGAAAAGCTAAACCGTGTAATACTCGATTCATTGAATATTCTAAAATAATATATGATCCTGTATTAGCTTAAAGGACTTCTTGTATTTAGGATAATAACAAAGATGAAAATATGTTACCAAGGTATAAATACAAGAGTATTTGAACCTGCAAACCGCACAGATCTCGGCTTTCCCACTAAAACAGTCAATTCTTTAACTTCTAAATCCTCTACTTAATGATTCTATTCTCACATGGACTAAAAAGCATAATTAAAGTCTGATTTATAATCATTTAAATTGAATAAAAAACCAGCGAGTTTACCTTTCACAATCTTATTGTTGTAGTCATAAGTTATTGAAAATATAGATTATAAAGGTTTCAGAAAGATCGTCTATTTGATGTAGGAAAAGTTTTACAAGTTATAAATTTTAATCTTTTTCAATTTCCATTTTATGGTTTGTTTTTCAAAAGAGTTAGATTTAGTTTTATACTTTGTTGAATACTGATTAGTATCAATCATGTAATATTGGGTTTGAAGAGTAATATAAATCGAATTGGAAAAGCTATTAAATCTCTTGATTTACATAAAAAAACATCTTTTTGATAAGGATTTTGTGATAAATCAATTTTTGGGTGGCAAGCAGGTCTTAGAGATTTTATTGCTTTCAAATTAGTATAAAATAAAATATTTAGGTAATTGATAGATCGAAGAGAATTGTATTCATAAATAATCTTCAAATAAATATCTTTTGAATAATCGACATAGTCAAATCACATAAATGACGATTTCAAGTTCATTCTTTTTCAGTTGCAATATTCTGGTATCAAAATGTTGAAATCACATTTAAAATTCCTGTATTTCCATCATTTTATATTATTGCTTGTACTGTTAGGGTAAAGACAATTTTCGAATGTATAAATTTTTTATGAAAAACAATACGCGTTTTAAAGATAAAGATTTGATACATAACTTATCAATTGATACAGTTTAAAATCTAACATTGTTGATATTAAATTAGTCATTTGTTGATTTTATGTATATATTCTAAATTTCAGATATTATGAATTATAATTTAATTTATCATACATTTATATAAATATATAATAATGTCAAGTTTTCATCATGAGATTCGCTCAAATTCTAGCCCCGACATTCTGGAAAAACAGGTTCTCGTATACTATTCGCTATAATACCCATAGGGAAAACCTTAAATAAACCTAAAAGAATTTTATAGCTGTACGGATTTTGATAATAATTGGTAAAATATTATCGATTACAGAACTTTATAATAGTACTTTGTTGATTTGAATAAGTGAAATCAAAATTATCCATCAAAACTACTCTCTTCATTTTTTTTGATATAGCTACAAGTGTAAACCCACAATTTTCAATAATATCAATATAGTACTTTTGGTTGCAACATAAAGCGATATCATTAAAAATTAGAAATATCTTTTAAAAGATATGAAATTTATTCTATATGAACTTTTTCTGAGGTCTTTGGACATAGGTAGCTTAGGATAATGATTATTTTATTAGTGCTTTCTATAATCGATCTTGAGAATACACCGAATCTATTTTTATATCTATATCATACAATTTTTGAAACGCGAAATCATACAATATTCTTATCATTCCACAGGAATTTGAAAGTTATTTGTGAGTTAAATCTTCTGGAAAAATTGCTTATATCTTGACCATAGGGATTATAAAACTTTTTCTATCTGAACGAAGCCAATGATACTTCATTACATAAACATTGAAGGGAAAAGACTAGAATCTTGTATCTCGAGAAGACGAAAAAGGTTTATGCAAATAACCTTAAGAAATTGGTATGCAATATTTTTTATGTTTCTTATTGAAACAATAATCTTGAGTAATAATCGACAGGCATGAGTGAAGAAAGTCTCTTAATATATAGATTCTAATAATACCTCATTTTTCCTCATTGATTGCTGTAATAAATTACTCTCATACTATTGAAAATGAGAGATTACTTCCATATCTAGGTATTTTCAAAAACACCCTGAATCTGCTTTCATAATATTTAGATTCTATGTATGCAGTTTAGATGTCAATTGAAGAATCTTTAAAATCTAAGTTCTAAATGTAGAATTCATTTCGTCAAATATAGAACTTGATTTTTTAATACAGATATTAATCTTATAATATCAACTTTGACTTTCCCGTTTGGCAAATCTTAATTAAAATACTGTGGATCCTGATTTGAATATTATAGGTAGTGACCTAAAAAATTGAGAATCTGTTTATTATAGAATTTGCATAATACAAGAACCAATTCAAACATATTTTAATGGCGTGGAAGTGATTAAGTACATTTTCAATAATATCAGAGTAATTCATCGTATCTGTTGTGATAATTTTAAGCCTCTGCTACTTTGCAAATTTTAATTCTCTTTTAAGACACCTAATATAAGTATAAATATAATATATCTCATTCCTCTTATTATTCTCATTATTTATTGTGAATCGCTTTCAATTCTCTTTCAATTGATTTCAATATAATAAAGAGATAAGCAAATGAAATATTGTTTGAGTAATAATTTATTCGGTCTATTACCTAAATTTTTAACTCAGATTTCAAGTCAGGTTTTAGGCTGAATCTCAACATTGAAAAAGTACAAAAATAAATAGATCTCAAAACATCAGTCAGCACTTATAACAACATCTTGAAATACATTTTTGGATTAATCCAATTGATCTTTCTATTTTGATTCATCAATATTGTTATTATACAGGAAGTCGCTTCAAAATCCATTTAAAAAAACTGCCGAGCCTTTAATGGAATCATTACTTTTTAATTGTTCTATTACTCGAATTAAATTTATATATCGAGCTGAAATGCATTCATGAGCATATTATGTGGATAGTGGTACTCTTATTTGCTTGGTCAGAATATTTTGTTTCGGATAAGAATATATTATTTATAATCAATCAAAAAGACGATGAGGCTTCCATAACTATAGGTTTATAATCTGTGTGAAAGAGAGACTTTTTTTCAATATTATTCATCAGTTGATTGTTTCACTATTTTTTCTTTTTCTTTTCTTTTCTTTTTCTTTCGATCTCTTTAATATCCTCATCTTAATAACAGATATGAAACCAAAATACTTGAGAAGTTTAGTATAAGCTTTTCTCCAATCAAATTTATTATTTCGATCAGGTTTTATTCATTTTTGGTTTTTGGAATTTCAACAAAAATCACCAATGAGTCTTTTATTATTTCTGTCTCTGATAAGAAGAAACAGCATGTTAGATCAGATAGAAGTATTCACTTAAATAACTCAAATCAATGCAATATTCTAAAATTGAGATATCTGTAGGATTTTGATTTTGATTTTGTGTAGATAGCTCTCTGTATTTCTCTGGATCTTTTTATTAAATGAAATCATTATCAAAATAGTGATTCAATTGAATAATAGACTCAAACCCTTAAATCATATCATTGTCTTATAAAACTTTAGAATTTTGTATTCAAAAACATCATTTCTGATTGATATCAATAATTTCTATATAATTTGAAAAGCAAAATTTGAAAATATTTGACATATATATAATCAAATAACAACATCATTATCAAAGACACTATGTCAGAAATTATGGCTTCATGTATAGAAATGCTCATCTGCTTTATCATTATAAATAACTGTCAATAAAATCTATTCAAAATCCAAAATGAACTAAGTATTCTAGGGCAAAATAATTTATCTTAAACATAGATTATATTATAATACATATATTGAATATTTATTAACCAGAGACTTGCGAGCCCCCGAACCTCTTGCTTTTCAAAATAGAACAATATAAGTATAACTAAACATTATAAAATTTTATAAGAACAGTTGACTAGTTGGAAGCAAACAAATAAAGTTGGTTTATGAATATGTTATCAATAGAACTTTGATCAAATTTTCAAATTTTCAAATATTCTTCAATAGTCTTATCTGAAAAGAGTTTGTTCAATTGATTCAATCAAATATTATTGCATAATTAATCAAATCGCATTTTTCACAACAAATCAAAAATTGTGTTATTAGGCGATAAAAGTTCATCTGTTTGAGGAACTTTTAATATTTTGATAATCATCACAATCAATGTGAACTATGCAAAATTTATTATATAAGCCTTAATAACGGTTACATTATTTAACTTTCAATCCCTTATCTAGGTATATAAATTTCATTTTTAAACCTAATACTATAAAGAATACATCAGTTGAAAGCTTTGAGCTAATTCTATATGTTCTGTATAGTTGTTACTTTTTTATTCTTTTATTTAATCAAATTAAAATAGTTTTGTTGAGAAATATTAGCTGTATCCATTATCCTGATGTAATGCTACAATATTAATAACATCAAGATTCTTCTGGCCAACTAGATTACTTGAATTGAATTTCATTGGATCAGGGTTTTCCATTTTCGTATATATACAGTACTGATTCTTATAGATAGCAAGAATATCAACAAGATAAAACTCCAATCAATGGTTAAACACTTCACATGTAACTTATATAATTAATATATAATATTCTGTTCTTTCTGTACATTTTAAAGCTTATTTAAATGATCTTGTTATTTAAGATTGATTAAAAGAAAGATTCTTTGGTTGTTCTTAGAGATCAAATATATTTACCTTCTATACTTCAAAGTGCTTGAAGGAAATTATAATTTATTGACTAGTATAGATTATGTTAATCAATAGAATTTCATTTGATAATATAAAAAAGTTTTTTGAATAAAGTTATTATCAATCTAATTACTTACTTTATTTATAATATAAAAACAGTTTTCTTTCAAGGATCTAGGATTGTTATAATGATTATGAACGCTTAGAGGATTTTTGATACACTCTTAAATGAATGATAAATTACTCTCGTGTTACTAAAAGTCTAAAGTTATAATATTATTCCAGGGATTAATATGTATATTTGAATTGTCTTTTATTTTATAGAATTATATTGATAAGATTATATTGATAAAATTATATCGGTAAAATTACATTGAGTTTATTATCTATATTGAGTTTATTATGAGTTTATTATTTTGAATTTATAGAATCTATTATATTTTAAATCAAATTTAATTATAATATATAATAATATAATATAAGATTTAAATATTGATATAATTTGAATATAATCGTTCAATATTATTTCTCTTTTTTCTTGATTATAATTCTTTTTTTATCTCAGTATCCACTTCAAAGGATAACTGATTATCTTGAATTATAATCTTAAAACTTTTGTTCTTTTATTTTCTTAAATTTATATAATTTTAAAAACGAAGATTTATTGAAAGTTTAAAAGCGAAATTAATTTGCTCTATAATATTACTTTTTATTCAAATTTCAAATTTATTTAGATTTTGATTTGATCGAGGTTTAAGTAGATTACTTTCATATTGAATTATTAATTATATTATTAAATAATAAAAGTAGTATTACTAAAATAATCTTTATTAATAACATATTTATTATTGTCAGAAATAGATAGCAAGTTACGCATGAAGAGTAATACATTGATATTTGTATGTATGTATCTATATATATCCGGAAAGCCCGGACGGAGGAGTTTTATAGTGGTATACACGTGCCACACACGTGCTACACATGTGATTTCCAACAATTACATTCAGTATAAAATCTACTATCTCCTTCAATTGATTATATAAATTATGATAAGATTTTAATTATACAAATTTTAATCCTTTTTAAAGACTTTAGTTTTGAAATTAATGTTGTAAAAATTATGATATTTTAAAACTTTTAATCTCTTATATACAATTATCATTTCTTTTCCTTTTTACTTCAATTTATATAAATTTAAATGAACTGATTTAAAAAAGATCTCAATCATATACTATAATTGTAATATCAAAAGAGTTAAACTAATTCGATTATTTAAATTGAATTTTATGAAAAAAAAGTTTCTCGTTTTTTTTGTGTATATATAATTTCCATTTTTGAAGGTAGTAATATTATTAAGGCGGTAAACCTCCAATTATAAAAATATAAATTTATAATTTGGTATTGATAGAATATAATTATAAAAATTACTAAGTAAAATTTTGATAATATTTTCGTTATACTAAAGATATATATTTTATCTTCAATCAAAAATAAAATTCAAACATCATTTTTCGATTAAATATTCAATGATATGAGATCTTGTAGGGATATTATATAGAATTTCTATCTGTCCCCTGAAGGTATCTTTTATTATATTTTAAGATATACCTAAAAATTATTGAATTCAACTCTAAGATTTTTCATTATTATATACTTATGATACTATAATTTTATAGAAAATATCCAAATTTTTAATGAAATTTATTGAAATAATCTTTGTTAATGGATTAAATTAGCGTTTTAAAATTGTTTTAAAAAATGATGTTGAAATTTTTGATTATATATTGATAATAAGGCGTCTAAAATACGGTGGCTGGCAAGAGCTCGCTTGAATATATAGTGAGAAGCTTTCAGAACCCTTATAATATTAGTACTTATGAAATAATATTTCTATAGTACTTATGACATAATGTTTCTATAGTATTAATAATAATAATACTATAGAATAATTTCGCTACAGTACTCGAAATCCTGAACAATACTCAAACCCCTGAACAGTCCTCGAGGGCCTATATAATTCTAATACCGCACTCAATCAGGGAGTTATAGAAAAAAAGACTTTTATAAGATCATATTTAAATTTAAATTTGATAAAGTATATAATATAAATATCATTTAAAGCTTTAATTTGATCAAAATGTTATGTATTTTATAATATTAAAAAAAAAGTGGAAGAAATCACATTCTATATTTAATTTTCATATCCTTGTTATTCGGTTGATAGTATTATTACAGGGATTGATATACATATTTTAAATCACTTGAATACTATTAATTATTTGCTCATAGGATTTTATCTATATAGTGGTTTTGTATTTATAAAGTTTTTTATATTCAAATAAACTCTTAATATAATAAACTGCACGATCTTTCAAGAGTTAATAAGGAATAAATTTTGATTAGAAGTTCTAACTATATTTGTCGATTCTTTTGAACAATAGCTTTTCCTTGCCTAGATGCAATATTAAGGATTATCAATCACCCTATATGATTAACCTATAGCTTTTTCTAAGGCTTTAATTAAAGGCCTCAAAGAAACTAGTCATAACGGTTTAAGCCTATATTCTTAGGACCCATAAAATATAGCTACAAGAATTAGTTAGTTATACTTTGATGATACTTTTACTATACTAGAGATACACATAACATACCCAATCAGAAGTATATTTTAAGAGAACAAATAGTAATTCTATACAGTATTCTTATAATACTCCTTATTATATAATATTTGATTAAAAAATAGTATTTAAGTTATATTCTTTACTAAATATAATATACACATTCCTGATATTATGTCTTTATTATCAAAATATTATTTATTAACTTTACAACTATATCCTATATATCCTAAAATCATGAACTTACATTTTTTTGATTATCTTTTTTGTGATTTACATTATAAATTTAAAAAATGAAAAATCAAAGTTTCAAAAACATAATTCAAGAGAATTAATTTTTTTCGAAGTATATCTTGATGAAAAAAAGAAACAAGATTATATAAATTTTTTTTTAAATTTATGTTTAAATTATATTAACAATCGAATTTTATCTTATATTACTATATATTATAATGAAAATCTCTTTAAAATATAATAAATTTTAAAATACCAACTTTATTATATACATATAATTTTTTGTTTTTTTAACTTATAATACATAAAGTATTTAAGATATATATACCTAGTAATCCCTAGAATAATATTAGAAATTAAATTCTAGACATTTCAAACTACTATGAAATAAAATATAAATTTTTTTATTTTTTTATTAATATTCTAAAATTTGTAAAATTTCGATTACATAAAAGCTTCAACATTAGTATTATATCATATCATTAATTGAATACTGAGTTTAACATAATATTGATTTAATTTTTTAAATTTTTTTGAATCTTTGATTAGATATAGTACTTTTACTGGATATACAAATATTCGAATATAGTTCAAAAGTTTGAACATTATTCAGGATTTCGAATATTATGGAAATATTACTTTATCAATACTAATATTACAAGTATTATAGGAATATCACTCTATTAAAACTAATATTATACTTTCATTGTTTTATATCCCCGTTCATCCCATCAAGATATCGTTAAATTTAGATCTTATAGGATTGTATATAAAGAAAAGATACATCAAAGCTTTATATTTTTAATTAAAACAATTTAATAAATTATAAGGATTTTAGAAAATGATTAGAATAAAAAAATGATGAATTTTGAATATATCAAAAATATATTAAAAATTGGAGCCTTGGTAGATATATGAAGTTTGTTGGAAATTGTATCAAAATAACAACAAACATTATATAGTATATCCTAGATCTTTGATCTCAAAACTATAAACAGAAAAGTGCAGGTGATTAGATTTTATACATTCCTATTAATAATAAAAATTTGATGATATCGTTACTATTAATTCAAACGACGATAATTAGAAAAAGATTATTTAATCAAATAACAACTTTTTTGAAAATGAAATAAAATAAAAGAATTTAGATTATCAAAAGAATTAATAAAAAGATATATTCTTTTTATGTTTAGCAAATCGCTTTCATACTCTCGAAATGTTATTTCATTCCTCTTATACTTTAAAATTGGAAGGTGATTTATTCTCATACTTTCTAGAATCTATTATAAAATTCATTTTGAAATTATAGATTATAGTTTACAACAATCTTTTGAAAGAAAAGTAAAAAAAAAATCAAAGGAAAAAGAAAATTCTATTTATAGAATCTAGTCTTCTTTTATAGGATCTAATCTAAAATAACTAGAGCCTATTCTCTTCGTATAAAATTTAGTTTCTCTTTAATATAGAATCTAATCTAAAATAGTTAGAATCTAGTCTAAAATGAATAAATTCTGTTATAGATTTTAAAAACTATGAAAGTACATCACTTTTCAATTTTAGAGTATGAGGGTAATTAAACCACTTTTGAGGGATATGGGAGTAATTTGCCGTTTTATATTAGATCGACATATCACTTAGAAAAGATATTGATAACAATATAGTATACATGTAGCTACAATTATACATCCCTATTAAATCTTTTAGAAAAAAAATTATAGATTAAAGATATGATTAATTCAATATATTATAATTAAGTGCTTGAATTCATTGTTTTCTAACTATTTAACAGATTAAGATCCCTTGTAGTTTTATAAAAGATGAATTGAAAGTTTGTTCTGGTTATGTTATAATAACTCGATTAGATTATGATATATAAGATTTCAACTAACCTTCCTTTTTTTCAAATCTTAATCCAATTGAAAAAGTGTGATAATAAATAAAGAAATTCAAAGAACTATCATTCATATCCATTTCTATCTATAAATCAAAATCTAAATTAACAATACTTTAGGAGACAGTAAACTCAGTGGATTATTCAATTTTTATAAAGAAAATGATATACAAATTAGAAAATGTCATTTGAATCAAAGAATTAGCTATTATTTATTAATTACTATTCGATTTCCAATAATCAGTAATATAGCAAAGAATAATTATTTAATTTAATATGAAATGATGGAAAAATGAGGGGGATGCCGTAAGCAGGGGCCAAAAGTCATACTTGCATTGTTTTATATCCCTGCTTGTTCCATTAAGATAGAATCTATATTAAAAAATTAGAATCTATGTTTAAAAGGTTAGATTCGAAAAGTAGAAATTAGACTTTATACATAATAGATCAAATTTATTACATGAAAATTAAATTTTATTCTTATACTCCTAAACTCTATATATAGATTCTATACATAGAAGATTAGAATCTAAATGATACAAAAATCAATTTAAAATGATTTAGATAGCGTGAAAGTAATTGAATTATAAAAATTCAAAACTACTATCAAAAAAATATAACTTTTTCTATTATTTTTATTAATATTATAAAATTTACGAAATCTCAATTATATAAAAGCTTTGATATTCATATTACACTACATAATCGATTAAATATTGATTTTAATAAAATATCAATATGATTTCCTATAATTTTATGAAAATTGTTTGTTTCTAAGTCCTTGATTGAATGTAATACTAATCTCGTACAGAAATTTGAGTATTATTTCAAGGCTTGAATACTATTCAAGATTTTGAGTACTACAAAAATACCACTTCATTATTATTAGTACTATACTTCCATCATTTTGTATCCCCGCTCGTCCCGTTAAGGTAGCTTAGATGTTGTATTCCGATTGGGTATTATACAACATAGAGTACTGTGAGGATATTATATAAAATCTCCACTTGTCCCCTTAAAATAATCTATTAAGTGTAGAATCAAATTTCCACATATCGAGTCTTATTTTTTGTTTATCAGATCTAATCTATCAAATAAATTCTGACTTTTTTTTATATAGAATCCTACCTATTAAATTTAGATTCTAGATTTCTATTATCTATACCACAATTACCAGTCTTTAAATAGAGATTTTAATTATTCTATATTATAAATTTCAATTATAAAAAGTATAGATTTTGATCCGAAAGTTATAGAATCTAATTATTATAAAATCTGAGTGGTATAAAAGTAAATTTAGATTAGCTTTAATGGTATAAGAATAAGTAAATGCATTTCTAGTGGTATCAGAGTAATCTACTGTTAATCAATAATTGTTAGAAAGAATAATCGAACAAGGTTAATTTTTAAGGTTCCTAAAATCATTAATTTTCTTTCTTATTAGTCAATATATTTCTATAAGATTGAAGATTTCAATTATTCTCGATTATAGTAAAAGTTATAAATCATTTTAGTGCTTCTTTTCTAATATTATATATATATATATATTATAATCAGTAATAACCCCATATAGCATCATTTCATATATTGATACCTCAAATATCAAAAGTGCTAATTAGGGTTTAATATATACTATTTCAGATCATTTTGATTTTCAAAATATTACTATTTTGATTTCAATTTGAAAAGTATTAATTTAATTCAAATTTATAAAAATATTAATATTTTGATTTCAAATTCAAAAATAATATTAATTTAAATATAATACAAAATTTGGATTTTCTATTTAAACAAATTTAATTTTATTTTATATTCCTTATTTTTATTAATATTTTTTTTAAATATTCTTTTTTCTTTTTAATTTGAATATAAAAAATTAAGAAAAATAAAAAAGGAAAATATAAAAAAAAAAGGAAAAAAAAGATATTTATAAATTTAAAAAATTAAGAAAGAGATTTTAAATTTATAATTATTTAATATATTTTATATTATATTATAATTAAAATATAATTTTTGGAATCAAAATAATATACAATTTTTGAAATTAAAATAATATATAATTTTTAAAATCAAAATATTATATATTTTTGAAATCAGAATATTAATTTTTTATTTAAATCAAATCGAAATTAGAATAATAATATTATTAAAAAAAATCGAGATTGAAATATCAAAAATACTAATTGAGATTATTTTGATTATATTTCTGATATTTGAGATATTAATATTTAGAATAATGCTATATAAGGTTATTATTGTTATATTTATTAAAGACTTCTTTATAAAATAACAAATTATATTTGAGTAAATTAATAATCTATGTTTTTATTAAATCATTCAATTCTTAGAGTCAATTTTTATTATTGTAAATAATATAAAAACGATCCTACCTAGATGAAATGGAACAATAATATTAAAATTACCTCTACTTCTAAAATACATGAAATCATATACTTTATTGAGAAATAAAATCACATTCTCTATTAACTTGTTTAATAATTTTTTTTATCATTCAATTAACCACTATAATGGATCTGTAGAAGCAAACTAAGTTTCTTTGAACTCTTTATATTATAAAATCATATATTTTTATGAGTACATCAAATTTGATGACTGCTAAATACAAGGCTGCTTCTAATTAATAAGAGATGATATATCAATAATAGGATCGGATTGTTCTAGTTCAGCAGGGGATAAAACCCTATAAAGTTATTTCAATCCAGTAAACTGCTTTAAATGAAAAGAAAGTTGGATTAAAGAAGAAACAATGATACTGATCTGATTAAGGCCTTCTCAAATAAATAAATATTTCTAGGACAAGCCCTGTGATGGTAGTTTAATTGAAAGAATCAACTGAGATGTATTGAAAGGTGTATTTGTAAGCAGATATATGAATGTCTAAAGCGCAACTGTCTTAAACGGTTTTTAATATTGGAATTCGATTTAGAATCTATGTAGGTGTATGAATTTCTAAAAAGGAACTAAACAAAAATCCATTGAGAAAAAATTATTCTTATTGGATCCATTGGATTTATTGAATTCATTCAATTCATTCGATTTGTTAGATTTGTTAGATTTGTTGTTATTATATTTAGAATATTTAGTAGGGTAATAGAATAGTTGAACAATAATTTCTTGTTTACTTTTAATTGAGTTTCTTTCTAAAAACCTTTACATAGATTCTGATTCTGATTCTATTATGGAAAAATGGCCAAGGTAGTTGTACCTTAGGTACATATACCTTTGCTTACAAATGCATCTGTCAATATACCTCCAAACGTAATCCCAAGTATATCTCCATTGAATTCAATCAATTGATTCAATCACTGTTATAGGGCTTAACCTAAAACTGATTATAGCACTCGAAAGCTTTTCATTGCTTTAATTTAATTTGTTTTTCAATCATATTATCAATTCAGTTATTAAATATGCTCCATATAGGATTGAATTGATTTAATAAGCATTTAGTCTCCTTATCGATTGAAACAATGCTACTTCAAATGTAGCGATAACTTACAATCAATCAGCAGAAGTTTTATGAATTTACAAATATTAAAATAAACTGCTTATAGAAATATGCAACTACATAATGGAGTATATGATTATTTGGTTTGTTTCTACAAATACATGAAAAATTTGATTTCTTTTCAATACTTCTCTAATTTTTCAAGTTTTTCAAAAAAAAAACTCAAAATAGAAGTAAAACTTATTAGATATAAATATACAATTCATCTAAATAAAAGTTGATTTGTTATAAACTTTAATTCAACCTTTCGTATTTTTAATAAGGAATATGGAAACATTTAAAATATACATAAATATCAAATACATTCTCAACACTCCTTTGTTGAACGAACATTTTTCATTATTTTTTCGACAAATGATATTCGTGATTTGATATCTAGATATAGAAACTTTTAATACTGAGATCTAATAAAGTTCCACATGTATCAAGATTCGAAAAATAAGTTAATCAACAAATTCATTAACTTTGTTTTCTATAAGCTTATTTGAAATCTAGAACTTGCTTCACAATGTATTTATTATTAATGATGTTGATATTAAAATCAGGGAATTTCATTTCCATTTGACATGATATTCATAACAAAAATATTCAACCGATAGAATTTATTTCTCTAATCAAACCTTTTTGTAGATTCAATCTACTATATAACACATTATACGATATCTCTATTTCAAGTTTAGAATATAATTTTCTTACATTATATTATAAGTAATTTCAATCTCACAAGTGTGTAATTATTAAAACATTTTCAAATATTCAATATCATGAGTTATTAATTTAAATTGGAGAACACCACATTAATTATTTTCATTTTTATCAATGATAAAAAGATTTATTAATCTTTTGTTTTTCGTATTTTAATAATTAATTCCCATCCAAGCTTCTCAAATCATTGAAATTTAGTCCAATATTTAGCCCCATTGAAATAATATTTTCCTTCTTCTTCCGTGTTTCTTTCTTTTATTACAAATTCTACTGTTCCTATGTTTTATTAAAAAAATATTTAGAAGCACAATAAAAAACCTCTTCTTAACATATATAATGATAGTTTTTGATCATTCTTGTGAATATTTATTTTTTCAATAAATATTTATTCATTCCTTGAAGTTATATCTAATTGTCAAAGCTTTTGAACGCCAATGATTAATTCCAATCAATAGAAAAGGAATCAATCGAAAAGCACTTTTAGTTTTAAATATATACATTACTTTTTATAACACCATTTGAAATTTATGGTCTAATATATCCATCTATCGTTCGGAATGTTTCCAGAATTTACCTTAAGCTGATGCACTGCATATCAGTAAATACTACTGTTATTACTACTTCATTGATTTTATGTAATATAATTTATGAACTAGAAATATATTCAATATTCATTTAATTATTTAAACCAAGGAACTTGTTTTTCATCTTTTTTTTGACATCCCCTAAAACATAATGAAATGTTATCTTGTATCTTTCTTCACTGGAAATACGCTACTGTCTAAATTAAAGTTATTATTATGGTTACTATTATAACTGCCAATATAAGTCTCATATATCTGACAATTGAAAGAACTGAATTTCAACACAATTTTTGATTTAGTCAATGAAGAAATAGGTAAGTTACTTAATAATTCGTAATATATATCTAGAGTATTCATTTCACTCGTCCCCTTATTTCTAGCCTTGGATTAGAGGATTAAGGATTGTATTAAGCCTATAAATCTATAAATATTTTTCTCTCGCTTTATCTTCAAGTGTTCCAATTGATCAAAATTATGTTAACTTTTTTTTTGACCCTATGAAATCTTCAAAATTACAGTTTAGTTTTGAGTTCGGTCAATTTCTTGTTGGGGATCATTCAGTTTTGAAGGCGACATATAATTAGAATCGTTTCAGTCTTTAAAGAAATATCTCTTGTTAAAATTAATAAATTATTTCCTTTTGGTTTAACTATTTGTTGATTTGTCAGATTTTTTTATGTTAACATTGATATGTAAGCGATGTATAAGACTTCTATTTCTTTAATTAACTGACTTTCAATTGCAGATTTTATTCTGAAATATCCTGATGTATATGATTTAAAACATGTTTTGTGATTTGAAGCTAGCTGATTTAGAGAGTATAGCATGCAACGTTTCTATGGAGATATTAATTGTAGAAGTGCATTTGAAACTTAGTCGAAGATGGTAAAAGTATGTATAAATCAATTTACCAGAAATTAAACTGCAACTTCAAAACTTTTAGAAAATTTAATACCTAAAAAGTTCTGGTGAATTCAAAAGTGCGGCCATATCCTAATCGACATGAGAGGCCTGACAGTGATTAATCTATAAAATTGCTAAAATTTTAGAGAAAAAAGCAAAAATTGAGTTAGAATATGATTTATTAAAAATTAACTAGAGTTATAATGATTCAAAAAATAGTTTAACTTTGTTATTTATCTTGATTTATATTGAATAATAAAATTCAAGATAAATCTAATATAATTGAGAATCAATTAAAAAGGGAGATATTTATTTAATATATATTTAATATAAGTAATAAAGAATTTTCATTTAATCTTAGAATAATAAAGAATATAATAAATTATATTTTCAAATCAAAAAATACAAAATATATTAGAAATCTTTAAGCATATTGATTCGCCAAGTGTTGAATCGAATTAAAAATATATTTTAATTATATTTATAATTTTCAAAAAGCGTTTTACAAAAATTTCAAGTTTATTGAAAAATAATTGTAATTAGTTTTGAATATATAAATGAAATGATAAAAGCAAAATAATATAATTAAATAATAAAGAATAGGTTATAATAATTATTTATAATAATAAAAAGAATAAAACTTTATTTTCATTTTTAATAATTCAAGAATAGATTTATTTTTTTAATTGATATATTCAAATTGATTTTTTTGTAGATTAGGTTATTAAATTTATATCTAATAATTAATTAATTAAATAAATTTAGAATAATTAAAATATTTGAATAAATATATTAAGAATTGAAAAAAGAGTAAATATCAGATATTAATATCACATAAATATACAAATTACAAATCAAAAGCTTTTTAAAGATATTATCAAAATAAAAATATTATATATTTAAATTTATTATCAAATTTATATTATTGAATTCAATTTATTTAATTCAATTATTTAATTCAATTTATTAGTTCAATTATTTGATATAGATTATTTTAATAATTTAAAATGCTCATATGATATTTAAATTAATAGATTTATTAAAATATATATTAATTATATTTCAAAAACTGGATTCTTTATGATTTTGAAAATTATATATAAAGAATCAATTATTTCTCAAAACATAAAATCAGAATTCTAAAAAATAAATCTAATTTTATTTAATTCTAATGTTACAAGCATCGATATAAAACCGGCATCAGGCCCATATTATTCTGATACTAAAGAATTTTCATATATATATATATAACTTCAAAAAAAGATATTAAAAAAATTAATAAAAACTTTTATTTTAAACCTATAATTATATTAATTATCACTTTGTATCAATTTTAATAATTCTTTTTATTTAATTTTTTTAAAATAGGCCGGCGATTAGCTTTTGGGAATAGCTTTAAAAGCTTTGAAGCTAATCCTTTCGAAGATCCCAATTAGGCTATGATATACCTGTGATATGTTTACAACATACTATTAGTATACAATTGATATCATTCGGACTGATATTATTTAGATCATTAAAATACCCCCTATTTTTATTAAAATTGAATTAAAAGAAAGTTAAGAAAAAGAAAATATTTTTATAATTCGAATTCTTTAGAATATCTATAAGGTATCTTCATAATACATCTCCAATATTATTTCGAAATAAAATAGAATAATTTAATAAAAGAAAGGAACGAATGTTGGAAAGAAAAATTTCTTTTTCATGAAATGAAATTCTATTTTAAATAATATTTACAAAATACTTGTAATATTAATAATGTTTTTATCTTACAAATCCTATTAAGAAAATAGAATCTTTTTATAATACCTTAAAAGCCTTTTATATAAAGAAAAACTTAAATAACCATTCCATAAACGATCAGATTTACTGATTGAAATTGGTTCTAAACAATTAATACTATATCGAATAGTTTGTACTTAGCCAAAGATAAATCAGTGTTCTGCTGGAGTTGCTTTACTCAATAAAGGGGCGTAAATAAGTTATTTTCCAGATTTTAGATTTCTTTTAGGTGTTGAGGACTCAATGGGAAACTAATAGAGCTTTGTATTTTCAATTATTTTCTAGGATTCTAGGGGTTTTAGGGGTTTTAAGTTATTTTCTGGATTTTCTGGATCTCCCAGATTTCAGGAATTTTATGTTTCAGGTATCTTTTAACCTTTCAAATTTTTCAGGCTTTTCCGGATATTCCGGATTTTCATCATTTTGAGAATTTTCAAGATTCCTTTTAGATTTTAAGAATTTAGTGAGAAGCTAATGGAGCTCTGTATTTTTCAGGTTTCAGATTTCTTTTGGGATTTTTAGATTTTGAGAGTATCAGTTTGGTTAGTTTATAGAATTCTATCATTTTTTTCACAATTTTTGGGTTTTTGAATGCTATCTATTAGCGAGATACTATCAAAGTTCTAATATTATAGATTTTATATGCTTTTGAAGAACAAATAGTTTTCGAGATTGAAAGTCGAAAAGGGGAAGGCAAAACCCTGTTGAATACAAATCGTTATCTCACTGAAAGTGAATCGATTTCTCTTTCGAATTTCTCGAATTTTTAATGTTTTCAGGATTTTCAGGATTTCGAATATTATACGCCAGTGAAGTACTATCAAGTTCTTTTTCAGGATTTTTAGAATTTCAGATTTTTGAAAATTTTGAAGGTATCTACCTAACTATCTCAAGAAGTTCTATCATTTTTATTTTCAGAATCTTTAGGATTTCAAATACTATACATTGGCGAAGTGTTATCGAATTCTTTTTCAGAATTTCTAGAACTTTAAATTTTTAAAAGATTTTATATAATCTTAGAACAAACAAGCTTTTACGATTGAAAGCTCAAAAGGGAAAAGCAAAACCTTATCAAATACAAATCATTATTTTATTGAAAACAAATTAATACTTTTTCGAATTCTTCGAATTCCTTATTTTCGAGAATTTTCAATATTTCTACGTTTTCAAGCTTTGGATTTCAGATTTTGAATTAGTTTTTAGTATTCTTATATTACAATATAACTTTTTTAGGGCTATGGAAAAACTGAATCTCATAAAATAAGAATATAGGTACTATATAACTAGCTTTTGCTATAGGATTTAATGAGGCTTTGAAAATTTATTGATATGCTAGTAATAAATTGTTAAATAGCTTTCAAAAGTTTTTAAAGAATATGAAGTGATTAAATATTGAATAGCTTTCAAAAGCTTTTGAAGAATACAAAACTAATTGTTGAATAGCTTTAAAGCTTTCGAAGATTAAAGTCTAAGAAGGAAGGCTTTGTTATAAGCATTGATATAGAACCAGTATCGAGCTGATATTATTTTAATGCTGAAGAATTTATATATATATATAACTTCAGAAAGAGATTTTAAAGGGATTAATGAAAAGTCTTATTCTAGGCCTACACCTATACTAGTCGTCACCTTGTCCCAACTCTAACATATAAAGTTATATTTTTGAAATTATATATTTGAAATTATATATTTGAAATTATATATTTGAAATTATATATTTGAAATTATATATTTGAAATTATATATTTATTTTTTTCTTTTTCAATCTAAATCAATAAATCTTTGAAGTTTCTTATAATTCAATTAAAATTCTTTTTCAATTAATATTAATTAAATTTCTTTATACTTATATTCAAAATTATATTAATTTTAATCGAAGATATAGAAATATTAGTTTATAAAAATATTTATGTATTTTGAAAAGCAAATAAGATATTAAATAAGTATCAATATATATAAAAACTCAAATATATTAAAAAAAGTAGTTTTTGAATAAAAACTTTTTAGTATATTATTTTAATAAAAAATTGATATTCAGATTTAATGTAATAAGTGTTAAAAAAGAAGGAATTCTAATAAAAAAAAATTTATTTAATATTATAATAAGTATGGAAGGATAGAGTATAATATAACAATTTATTAAAATAATAAAATAGATCCTGAATTATTAGAATCTTTATAATTTCAATTAATTGATTTAATTATTATTGAATAATATAGTTTTAGAATAATAATTCAAGGTAAAGATAGCTAATCTATTGATATAGCTGACCCACTGTTAAACTACGTTATTATTATTATTAACGTAATTTATCAGCATGTGGGCCATATCAGTATGTGAGCCACTTTCACCTCAATTTACACTTTCAAATACAGATTATTCAATAATTATTATATCAATTGATTGAAACTATTAAGAATCTAATAATCTAGAATTTATTATATTGTTTCGATAAATTCTTGAATTATAATTTAGTTTTCTATATTTATTATAATATCTATTAAAAGATATTTCTTTAATAGAGTTTCTTTTATTTTGATATTTGTTATATTGAATTTAAATATCAATCTTTTATTGAAATAATATATCAAAAGTCTTTTGTTTAATAAATATTTCTTCTTAATATAATTGAGTTTTTTTTGTATATTAATACTTACTTAATATCTTATTTATTTTTCAAAATGTATAAATCTTTATATTTAAAAGTATATTCTTATAAACTAGTTTTTCTATATCTTTAATTAAAACTAATATAATTTCAAATAAAGATATAAGGGAGTTTAATTAATAATAATTTATTTGAGATTTAATTAATATTGATTAAAAAAAAGTTTCAATTGAATTATAAAGAGTTTGAGAAATCCATTAATTTAGATTGAAAAAGGGGAGAGTAAGTATATAAATTTGAATATTTAATTTCGAGAATATAATTTCAGAATTAAATAGAATTAAATTTATTTTTTGAAATTCTGTTTTTATATTCTAAAAAGTAATTGATTCTTTATATATAGTTTTAAAAACTATAAAGAATTCAATTTTTGAAATATAATTGATATATATTTTAATAAATCTATTAATTTGATTACTATATAAACATTTCAGATTATTAAAATAATCTATATCAAATAATTGAATTAAATAATTTGAATGTAATAGTAAATATATATACTTAATATTTTTTTTTTTATAATAATTCTAAAATAATATTAATTTATAATTTTTATATTTATTTAATATTAATATTCGATATTTACTTTTTCTTTGATTTTTAGTATATTTATTAAAATATTTCAATTATTCTAAATCTATCTCATTATTTGTTTATTTATTAGATATAGATTTAATAATCTATTCTATAGGAAAATCGATTTTAATATATCAATTAAAAAGATAAATTTATTTTTGAATTATTAGAAATAAGAGTATAATTTTATTCTCTTTATTTCCATATATTATTATTATAATCTATTCTCAATTATCTAATTATATTGCTTTGTCTTTATTATATTATTCTATATTAATTACAATTATTATAATATTTATAATTCCTATTATAAAACTTATTTTATTGAAATTATAAAAATTATAATCAAGAATACTATATTTCGCTTATATATTTGTAATCAATTGAAACCAATTTTCAATAAACTTAGAATCTTTACAAAAAGCTTTTTAAAAATTATAAATACAATTAAAATATATTTTTAATTCAATTCAATATTTTATAAATCAATATATCCAAAACTTTCTAATATATTTTATATCTTTCAATTCAAAAATATAATTTGTTATATCTTCTATATCCTTAATTTTAAATAAAAATCCTTTTAAATCTATATCGAATATATATTTAATAATAATATTCTCTTCTAATTCCAAAAGATTATAAGATTTATATTAATATTCTATACAAAAAGTAAAACCATCAATTCTATACTATAATATTATACATAGAATATTATATATCTTAACAATCTTTCAAATACTTAGTTTTTTATCTTTTTGAATAGTTTTGATAATAAGAAGTATACAGACTTCTTAGTTATTCGAATCCATTATAGATTGTTGATAAAATATATATTGAAAGAGAAAAGTATAAATTGAGGTGAAAGTGGCCCACATGCTGATATGACCTACATGCTGATAAATTACGTTATTATTATTAAATTCGAAACTTTAGAACTCAATGACTGTTTCATTATAGATAATAGAAAATACTTCATAAGAAGTATAAAATTCGAAGAATAAGTAATGTATTTTTTAAAATAATAGAGTTGAACATGTATTCATATAGTATTATATGATCATAGTGATAAATAATTATTTGAGATTTAGGTTTATAATAGATTATAGTTTCAAAAGTAATATTAGAAACACAATTGAGGATAAACCATTGATTGATAATATTATTAAATATCGCAAATTCTCAACATATTTTTAAAAAGTATGAAATCCAGTTTATATTTGATAACATTCAAAAAGCCAAATTCAGTTTATTAGTTTGAAACAAAATAAAATAATTTCATCTATAAATAAGTTTGAAACACTTTAATTTAACAAAATTTCTTTTTTAAGTATATATAATTTCAATTCATATCATGAAAAAAAGTATTAGAAAACTTTAAACTAATTTTTACTTTTGAAATTTCATTCAAAGATACATACTTTTACTGATTGAGTTCATAGAACTTCCGAGTATAGTTTCCTTATGAAATAAATAACATATATACAATAATCCTATTAATATAACCTCAAATAATATAAAATTTGATTTTATTATTAAAAAATTATTTTATTTAAATATTGACTTTATTTCGAAAGTAAGGATTTGTTTCAATTTTATAAAATGATTTTAATCAAAAAATTCTTTTGCTAATCAGTTCTTAACATTTCGATATACTGACTTTATTAGTATAAAAAGATAATATATCAGTTTTGGTTTAATCTATAATATATAATAATAATGTTTTTTGTTTATAGAGTATAAAAACAATTGAAGTCTAATTATTTGAAAACCAAAATGACTAAAACTGTATTTCGAAAAAAACTAAAAAGTTTAATCCTTTCAATTCTTTTGATAATTATTATTATTAAAAAATGAATATTATTAATATAAAACATCAATTGTATTTATCAATGTTAGATCAACGATCTTAATATTAAAGAGATTCCTAAATTATAAAACAATAATTACTAAGTGTTGTTTTAGTTAATTATTATTGAATATATAAAAATATTACTTCAAAAAACAAAAAATTGAAAGCTTTTAAGTATAATGAATTAAAACATTCAAAGTATATTGTGTGAACAAGGGTATTCACTTCAAAGGAATAACTTCAAAATAATGACTCCAATACAATGGCTACTGTATCAAAGGGATTAAGCAAATGCGAAAGAGACTAGCTCTTTCAATAGTGCCTATATAAGGCCTACTACTTTTCTATATAGCTAGCTCTTTAGATAGAATACAATTAGACATACAGGACCTACGAACACGTGGGTGCTACGTCTTCCGTATCGTACTCGAACCAACATATATATATTATATTTAATTTTATTTAAAAATCGAATTAGAAAGTTATAATCAATAAACAAAAATAAATAATAATATTTAAATATATCAATATAATTGAAAAAACTCTACTACCTATAATCGCTTTTCAAACTCAAAATAAATTTTTAATATAGAATTTTTTTAAAAAAAAATTTAAGATTAATAGTTTTTTATTAATATAAATAAATAGATTTATTTATATTATCTTTTTATTACTTCCACTTACTTCAATTGTTTAATATCATAATATATAAATAAATAAAATAATATTATACTGTAGAGATTAATTAATATCTCAAATTAATATAAAGCGAATTCAAAGAATTGAATAAATAAAACTCTTTCAAAATATTAAGAAAAAAGTATTAAAATCTTTTAATATTAAAGTTAATTAAAAAAAACTAATTTAATTTCTTTTACTTTATAAATTTTTATTTATTTATTACTATTCAACTTCTTTTAGTAATCTTTTTATATATATATAAAAAGTCTTAATTAAAATTTAGATCTATTTATATTCAGAAATTCTTCTTTAAATATAACAAAATTAAAACAAATAAATCAAATCTTTAATATAATTCTAATAAATAATATTTCTTTTGTATCATTAATTTGTTGATATATCAACAAAATGATTAAGTTTATAGAAGCTCAAAATACTGAAATAGCTTTATTTCAAAACAATTCTTTAATATTCATAAAATAATCAAAACTTAAAAAAATAAAAAATTATAGAATTAATTCATTTTTGATATTGAAGAAGTACTAAAAATCATATATAAAATAAAGAAAAAATCAAAGAAGAAAAAGTTATAAAAATAATTATAAAATAATTAGATAAAAAATTAAAAAAAGAAATTAGAAAAGAAAAGCTAAAGAATAGTTTAAGTGATTCAGAATTGGAATTGAAGGATTATATGACTTGTAGAACAAGATTGTGTATAGAATAATTGAAAAAGTGTCCGAGTTCCCCATACGTTACGTTATATAATGTTTTAAGTATGACTCTCCACAGGGAATAAGATGGGAAGCATAGGGTAGAAAGTAATGGCATTAGGAGGACTAGCGCACCAAGTATTATATAGCAAGTCTGAAGAAAAGAGCTTTGTATAGAATAGAGCTCTCACTAATACTAATTGAGACTAGCTCCCCTTACTATAGCATCACGTGAAACATACCTTTCAACATATAAAGTAAAAAAAAATTATAAGAATAACTGTATAAACATTAAATTAAAGAACTAGAAAAAAATTTAAAGAAAAAAAGTTAAAGAATAATTTAAATAATTCAGAATTAAAATTGTATGAATATACATCTTATAGAACAAGATTATATAGAGAGAATTAAATTTTGTGATCTGATTCTCTATACAATCCGATTCATTATAAGTTATATTATATATAAGAATTTGTTTTTTGATATAAAAAACTATATTAAATAAAATGTCTATTGATTTTAGATCAAAAGATATTAAGTATAAAAGTATTCAAGAGTATAAAAAATGTAATAGTTATTTAAATAATAATAATAATAAATGTTTTGATAGTTGTTATAAAATAGAATCCTAAAATATTTAGATTTCAAGAAATCCTGATGTTCTGATTGATTACTAAGATTCCTCTTAAGCGAGGGCGTCGAATGTTCGCACTCTAGGGGATAGAAGTATTAAAGTATTATCAGTTATTAGGATTTTATAAGACTCTTTTTTAAAAACATTTATTAAAGATTAAATAAAAATATAATTCAAAGCCTTTTAAGATTATTAAAAACAAAAAGAAATGAATTACGTGAAGAAGTATAAAAACAAATATATAATTTATATAACTTACTTTAAATTTATTTTATTATAAATCAATCCTTAATATATTTAAATAGACAAAAGAAGTTGATAGATATTATGAGATATATATTAGCTATAGAATATACTAAAAAAGTATTAACTTGAATAAATAATTATATAGAAAACAGATTGCTTGGTTTTATATATATGAATTATTTCGTTTATTTTTTAGATCTTTAGGTTCAGAAATTTCAAGAAAAAGAAAGTATAACATAATATGTTTTAAGAGCTTTATTAACATGGTTTAATAGTGAGTTGACTATATCAGTCAACCGGTCATTTTTATCTCGAATTATTATTTTAAAACTATATTATTCGATAATAATTAAATCAATTAATTAAAATTATAAAGATTCTAATAATTTAGAATCAATTATATTATATCCTATCTTTTCATACTTATTATAATATTGAATAGAAAATATTTCTTTATTAGAATTTCTTTCTTTTTAATATTTATTATATTGAATCTAAATATCAATTTTTTATTGAAATAATATATTAAAAACTTTTTATTTAATAAATATTATTTTTTGATATATTTGAGTTTTTTTATATATCAATACTTACTTAATACTTTATTTATCTTTCTAAAATATATAAATCTTTATATTCAAAAATGTTTTTTATAAGCTAATTTTTCTATATTTCTAATTAGAGTTAATGTAATTTTAAATATAATTTTTTTTTAATTAATCATAAGTTATTTGAGATCTAATTAATATTAATTGAAGAAGAGTTTTAATTAGATTATAAGAGATTTAAAAAATTTATTAATTTAAATTGAAAAAAAGAGAAATAAATGTATAAGTTTAAGTATCTAATTTCGAAAATATAATTTTAAAGTTAAATAAAAACAAATATATTTTTTAAAATTCTGATTTTATAATTTGAGAAATAATTGAATTTTTATATATAATTTTAAAAATTATGAAGAATTCAATTTTTGAAATATAATTAATATATATCTTAATAAATTTATTGATTTAAATATAATAATAATTTTAAATATATAATATTGTTATTTCTATAATATATTTAAAAAGCTTTTGATTTGTAATTTTTATATCTATTTAATATTAATATCTAATATTTACTCTTTTTTCAATTCTTAATATATTTATTAAATATTTCAATTGTTTCATATCTATTTATTTATTTGTTTATTTATTAAATATAAATTTAATAATATAATTTACAGAAAAATCAGTTTGAATATATCAATTCAAAAAGTAAATCTATCTTCAAATTATTAGAAACGAAAATAGAGTTTTGTCCTTTTTATTATTATAAATAATTATTATAATCTATTCTCTATTATTTAGTTATATTATCTTGCTTTTATTATTTCATTTAATATTTATTGTTATTATTCTAAAATATATCATATTTATTATAAAATTTGTTTTATTGAAATTATAGAAATTAAAATTAAGAATATTATATTTTATTTATATATTTGAAATTAATTAAAAGTTTTTTTTAATAAATTTAGAATCTTTGTAAAAAGCTTTTTGAAAATCATAAATATATTTTAAATATAATTTTAATTTGATTTAATACTTTATAAATCAATATACTTAAATGTTTCTTATATAGTTTATATTCCTTAATTCAAAAATATAATTTGTTATATTTTCTAATATTTTAAATTTAAATAAAAATCTTTTATTATTATATTTTATATATATCAAATAATTTTTTTAATTGATTTTCAATTATATTAGATTTATTTTAAATTTTATTATTCAATATAAATCGAAATATATAATAAAGCTAAACTATTTTTCAAATTATTAATTTTTTATTTAAATTAATAGTTTAAATAACTAAAAATATATATGCTTTTTTTAAAATAAATTCTTATAATTATTTATAAGAAAATATATATTGAATATAGAATAATAATTTGAGATAAAAATGACTAATTTATTGATATAACTGACCCACTGTTAAACCACGTTATATGTATTATTATTTATTAGTAATATTTTAATATTCAAGTCAAAATACATAACTCGATATTCAGATATACTATAATTCTTTTACATTATACAACTACCTTAATTTTCTAATATAGATTTTACAAGATCTATTTATAATTATGTTGGGATTCAAATTGAGAAAATAAATCATATTCTAATTATCGAAGAAAAGTTTAAGAGACTAAACTAGAAGAATAATAGAATATCTTTATTTTAAAAATAAATAAACAAATAAAGAATAAAAACTAAAAAATATTCTTATAAATAAATGCAAATTACTTTGATGCTATTAAAAGGGAGTTTATTTTTCTTATATTATTCAAATTGTTCTAAATTAATTTTTATATTATCTATATTCTATAATATTCTATAGCTTTTGAATCAGAATTTATAATACATAAGAATTATAATCTATACTTTAAGATTACTAACTATAATAAAGATGTCATATAGATCTAATAGGTTAGATTCTATATGAGAAAGTTAGAATATATATTTACAAATTTCTCCTTTTTATTATAATTATATTTCCAACATTTGAATTTTCTATTAATAAAATAGAAAGTTGAATAAAATCACTTTTTCTAATCCATCTTAGAGTCTTTCTATCAAAATTTTTATAGAAATATCTATTTATACAATTACATTAAAAATGTTACGGGCATTGATGTGAAACCAGCATCAGGCCGATATTATTCTGATACTGAAGAATTTTTATATATATATAACTTCAAAAAAAGATTTTAAAGAATTAATAAAAAGTCTTATTTTAAATATATATTTATATTGATTCTTATTTTGTATCAGCTTTAACAGTTCTTTTTATTTAATTTTTCAAAAATAGGTTAATAATTGGTTTTTAGGAATAGCTTTAAAAACTTTGAAAACAATTCTTTCAAAGATCTCACTTCAATTAGACTATAATATACTTAAAATATACCTAAAATATATTATTAGTATACAATTGATATTATTCAAATTAATATTATTTAGATTACTATAATATCCCCTCTTTTTATTAAATTTAAATTTAAAAAAAATTAATTTCAATTTTAATTTTTAAAAATGCTTATAAAATATTTTTATAATATATCTCTAATATCATTTCAAAAAAAAAAATATTAAAAAAAGAACTTTTTTCTATAAAACAAAACTCTACTTTAAATAATATCTATAAATGTTACGGTCATGGACTATAGGGCTCCATTAGGTACGTGATAGTAAGCCCTCGGGCCTACTGCGTGCCGAAGGGCGCCCGCACACATATATAAATTGTATAGTTTTCATAAGTTTAGAAGAATTAATGAAAAGTCTTTGTGCTACATTTCACCTAGTTGATTCATTGCTAGTATCTACTCTAACAATAAAATACTAGTAATATCCTTATTTTATAAATCCTATTGGAAAAAATAGAAATTTTTATAATATTTTGAAAATCTTTTATATAAAAAATAGTTTAACTGATTGTTCTATAAATAATTAGATTTATTAATTGAAGCTCACTACAAATAATCAATATTATATTAAGTAGCTCATGTATAACTAAAAACAAAATAGTATTTTATTAAACTTGTTTCATAATAAATACAAATAAACTATATTCAGAATCTTTAGAATTTCAAATTATTTTCTGAATTTTCTAGATTTTTTAGATTTTTAGATTTTTAGATTTTAGATATTTTCTAACCTTTCAAATTTTTTAGATTTTTCCAAATATATCAGATTTTTATTATTTTTTGAGATTTTTAAGATTCCTTTTAGATTTTGAGAATTTAATAAAAAGTTAATAAAATTTTATATTTTTTCGATTATTTCTAATATTTCAAATTTCTTTTTAGAATTTTCAGGTTTTCAGAATTTAAAAATATTAATTTAATCAATTCAAGAAATTCTATTATTTTTAAAATTCTATAGATTTTCAGAATTTCAAATATTAGTTTAATTAGTTTATAAAATTCTATCATTTTTCAAAATAACAAAATTTTGAATACTATATATTAACAAATAATTATCAAATTCTAATTTTATAAAATTTTATATATTTTCAAGAATAAAAACCAAAAAGAGAAAAGTAAAACTCTATCAAATATAAAACATTATTTTATCAAAAACAAATCAATTCTTTATAGAATTCTTTAAATCCTCTATTTTCGGAAATTTTCAATATTTCAAAATTTTCAAACTTCAAATTTCAGATTTCGAATTGGTTTTTAATGCTCTTATATTATAATATAGTTTTTTTGAAAATTTTAAAGAAACCAAATCTTATAAAATAAGAGTATAAATATTATATAATTATATAAAATTTAATAAGATTTTGATAATATAATAATAATTGATTATTAAATAGTTTCAGAAGTTTTCAAAAATAAAAATCTAAGAAAAAGAGTTCTATTATAAGTATTAATATGGAATTAATATTAAATTAATATTATTCTAATACT
The DNA here is from genome assembly GCF_014898295.1 of Botrytis byssoidea. NCBI lineage: Eukaryota > Fungi > Ascomycota > Leotiomycetes > Helotiales > Sclerotiniaceae > Botrytis > Botrytis byssoidea. Next base: position 2,092,876 of record NW_024065844.1, read on the forward strand.
ACAGAATTTATATATATATAGTTTTAGAAAAAGATTTTAAAAGAATTAATAAAAAGTTTTATTCTAGATCTATATTTATACTAGTTGTTACCTTACACCAACTCTAACAAAAAATATAATATTTGAGAATAGAAATAGTATTTATTTTAAATACTTTATACTTTCTAATAACATTACTAAGAAAATCTATAATAATTAATATTCCTTCTATTCATCAATATAATCGAATTGATATTAATATTACAAGAACTAAATGAGTTTCGAAAGAATTATAATAGATTGAAGTTAAAAAGACTTTCTATATACAGGTATAATCGAGGTGTTTCATGGAATTGATTCTTATATTCTCAATTATTTCGCTAAGTATATATAGAGATTAGAAGAAAAAATCAAGTGAATATAAAAACTCAAATGAATAAAAGATATCGATCGAAAATTCAAAGAAAAGAAAAGTTTATCGATAACCTATATTACTTTATTTTTGATTGTCTTTTAATCAAAAACTTTGTTATTATAAGAGTTGAGACTATCGCTCATCATATACTAAGCGATTTTATAACAAAGTCCTCACCAAAATAATATTCTATCATAAAAAATTAGAAATTGAATAAAACTTAAATTGGGGGTTTAAAATGAATTTTTTCTTTCTTTTTCTAATTAAGATAAATTTGCTAGAGTATATAGATTTAAATTAATTATATTAATGTTTTAAAAACACTTTCTTCTAGGTACGATTAAAATAAGAAAGAACTTCTTATAATAACAAATTATCTATTTCATTCATTATGTGTTCTGTCACTATAGAGACGATCTCTATATAATTAATAAATATCTTTATTTATGAATAGAATTGCTAAGGCTGGAGGTCCTCTTTTATGGGCGGTAATTCAGCTGATGGTGTCATAAATATGCTCTCTCGCTCAGTGGGCTGATGTCAGCTCCTCTCCGAACAACTGACTGTGTACGTCTCATTATAGATTCAATTTATTATAATAAACTCACAGTTGAGAGACTCATAAAGGAATATAAGAGTTGAGGTCCCGGCTTATTGTATACTACTCATTTTTCAATCTAATTTTTTAAAATTTAATAATAAATCAATTATACAATATAATCTTATAAAACTTGAGTATTATATTAATAAATAATAATTAATTCTTATATTTTAATTATATTTTCAATCTTATAAATCAATCTTTTAATATATAATCTAAAATCTAAAGGATTTATTTTATTTTAAAAAGTTTGTAATTTATATCTTAATTCCTTTATGGAAATAGATATAAATAATAGCTTTTTTAGTTTCTTTTTATTTATTATTATACTTTTTTAATTAGATTAAAATCTGAAAAGGAGAATAGCTAATTAAAATCTTATATATTATACTCCAATCGAGTTCTATAAATATACCCAGAATATATCTTAAAATCATTTTTTATAAATATATATTCAGATTTTAGTTTATTAAATAATAGAAATATAATAGATTTAAGGATTTATTATATATATACTTTAAAAATGATATCTTTATTACTCTTAAATATTTTTAAAAAGATCAATAGAGATTTATAGTTTTAGTTAATTATATTCTATATTATTATTAATACCCTTTCTAATTAATATATTAATTTAATATAATTAATATATTTCTTTTTATCAATTTTTTTAGTAATCTATATTGTACTCGTTTTTTCTAATTCGAAAATGCTTTTGTCTGATTATATAATTAATCTTCAATTCCTTTTTTTTAGTTTAATAATAATAATATTATTAATTTCCTATTAATAATATTTATGTATAAAATCTAGCCTCTTTTTTACTTATATTTTTAAGATAAAAAATTTAGAATATATTATATATCTTTTATATTTATATCAATATAATTCCTTTTAAATTATATATATTAAAACCTCAATATCAAGTATATTTTTAATCTATTCAAAAATCATTCTTCTTCCACTTCAATTTTTAGCAATTATTCTTATAATTCAATAAATCTTTTTAATAATTATTATAGATTTTTAATAAGCTTTTCCTTTCTAAATTCTTTTAATTAAACTAAATTTAATTATATTTCTTATAATAAATTATAATATATCTAAATTTGAAATGATTTATTTCTAGGATTTTCTATTAATCCTAGTTTGAATAACTTTAGAATATTAAGAAATATATTAATTTTGATAAAATTCATAATTATCATCTTTATAATTATGTTTAATATCCATTTTGAATTTGAATTTAAGATAATGAATTTTAGAATAATAATTGAATTTTTAAAATAAGGTATATGAAATTAGGTGGCTACCCTAATCTCACTTAAATGTGCGATAAGCCGGGGCCTCAACTCTTACAGGAACTGTGACTTAACAACAACAACTCCTCAAGTTGCTCTTAGCAAGCGTGACTTAAGTCAAGATGCCTTTAAAGTTGGAGAATAGCTGTTTCTGTATTGTAGTGTGACTTGGACCTCTAAATTGATTTGTATATAGAAGTTTGAGACCTGTAAGAGACAATTCTTGAGATTGATCTTCCACCAATAGACTTGTGGAATGTCAATTGATGGCTAGTAGTGAGATGGCGTGCATGTGAGTTTCTTGTCTGCTTTGTCTGTGGTGTTCATGAAGGGTTTTGGATGTTGATTCTTCGCACCGGTCGAGTTATTGGGGTCAAAAGAGCTACACGATCTTGAGATGCTTGTGTTACTTATCTATTTCACACTTACTTTGCAGTTGGATGTGTATCTGGTTTGCATGTTCAAGAAAAGTTAAAAAGATAGCACCGGAAACTTAGCTGCTTTTTATTGTATGTTAATATGTATTATTTAATTCCTAATATTTAAGTCTCGTTGTTGGTAGCGTGACCGGCTGGCCTTATAAATTTTCAGAAACTCTTCAAGTCATGAAGCATAACTTCATCCAAGCCACTTCTATCTACACTAGAAGATTTCCCAAAGTTGAGTCACTTACTGTGTGCCGCTTAATTTTTAATTCTGTTCCTAGTAGTATTATCGCTTACCTTTGTGATTTGAGTTATGGCAGAGCTGTGAAAAAAGAATGTTAGGTCAATGACGGTTTACTCAGAAGAGGCTTATCTGACAAAATAGAAATTTAACTTGCAGTGTACCAAGCAGGTGAAGGTAGATTAACAATGTGAAGAATGAGCGGGTCATACGGATGACATCTTTAGTGCTACATAAATCAAATCTTGCCTTGAAAATTTCTTAGTCACGATACCGGCAAACGGCGATGTCTAGAACTTCTCGAATTACTGTTGCAATATTGAAGAGAGCAAAATATATTGCTTCCAATACTCAATTGGTGTTGAATTCACAAAGAAATCTAACTTCCTCAATTCATTAAGATCATCGTGTGAGTCAAGGTTGGGAGTAAATGGGGGCTTCTTCAATTAAGCGACAGCCTGGAACGAGAATTAGAGGTTAAAAACGAATCAATATCTTTGTTTTCATAAATATTGCAGAGCTTTCAAAAAGACCTTCGTTAGAATTCGAATTCGCCGTGGCATTATGTTTTGAAGCCAACATGAATTCTGGCCGGTTACTGGCTAAAAAAGCCGTCATTATTTCGCCTTACTATTTCAAAGCCCACCAGCGGGTGCATGGATTGACGGGACACTTCTCAATTTTCAATGTTTTTCATAAATTATTCTTCAATTGTTTGATATTAGAGTTTGTATTTTAATTGTTTCATTTCTATTAAAAAAGTATAATAATTCCTAAAATAAATGATTCAATATATCAAAAGATAATCACAAGTTTATTTTTGTATTATCCCGTGAGTCCTTACACCGACTGATGGCCTTGTGAAAAATCATATAAAATTTATTATAAACGTTTTGACAATAACTATAACATCAAGTATCGGCATTACATCCGTTGTACGGGCATTCGAGAAAGTTGTCTTGTTACTCAGAGAAGCACTGTCAATAGACACAACTAAGTAGTCAAACTTGACTTGAGAGATCTTCTAAAGGTAGGTCTTTCGTGAGAGAACAGGGTCTATTTATACGAGCTTTAAAACGCAAAACTGAAGGAGGATTCTTCATGGTTGGGATTGCGGATCCCAATAATTCTCGCCACAGCGATACGGTGGCGTGATTCTTCCGTTTTAAGCCTACGATATCCTTGGTGCTCACGATAATACCCTTGAATGCCATATAAGTAACTTTTTCTACTTTTTTGAGATCGCAAGTCAGTGGTCTCTCTGACAAGGAGCTCTAAGAATACTATGTTTGGTTCTTACATTTGCTCACAGCCTGTAAGGGTCGTGCCAACTACCATATACTTCATATGCTTACCGTGGCAAGGACCTCCGCATTACACTCCCTAGTTGGGCCGCTATCAAGAATACTTGTCAGTCTGTTCTTATAATTGCTACGTGTCACCCATCTCGCATACACCGGCTAAGCAAGCGTGATCTCGATGTTCCGGTGTTGGGGTCCTTTGGTGCAAATATTCTTTAAGGGCTTGGACAGAAGCACTGCTTTTGGGCAGAGACTGACGGACAGATAATCAATGCCACGAAACGATGAATGTGGGTATTTGCACAGTCAGAACTAAGTGGAAAAATGACAGATGGATCAAATTCGAACTCATTTTGCCGCCTTTGAATCATAAACCTATTCATTATGGATTCAAAAGCTCACATTACACAACTCCATTTCTTGTTAATAATGCCGATGGAAATGTGACGTGAAGTATCGACTCATGATACTGAATTTTGAGTGTAGGAGCCGAGTCTTAAATAAACAGCATTAGTTGATAGACTCCTCTCAAACAGTTTTGAAAGTATATTCATCGCGGTTGGGACGTCTCTAGTCGTACCTGCCCCTAAAAATAGGCGAGAGGTGTGGGAAACCCTAAAAATCCCAGGCCTGACATCAAGTATGAATCACGGCATTATCTTGGCGATATATGGAGTCCGTCACGCATGAATGTTTGCTAGGAACTGAAGGATAATAAGAATAAATGAAAGCTCTACTTGCTTTTTGCTACATATGAATTGTTCTTATGGCCATGCCATAATTCTGGGACAACTGCTGTCCAATCAGCTTATGTGCTTTGGCATCACCGATATTATTAAGTTGACATCGCCCTACTATCATGAAGAAAAAAAGGCTTGACCACCACCGATTGTTATCATCAGCGAGAAAAGAGAACTATAGACGATTGGAGTGTCTCTAAGTGTGAGCGTGGGTGGAGGATGTGTAAATCCGTATTCAATGTCACCCTTAGTAAAACTCCAAGTAAGCATTATTTCTGATCTAGACACGGACAATGAACAAAGCAAATCAAAGCTATTGTCAAAACCACTAGATCTATAGACTTTACCAATCTTTCTTCATATTAGAACTTTGTTCGTGCGTAGTATACACACAAGTCTTGCTGGCTTAAGGAATCAACTAAATGAAGAGAAGGAAATGAGATGCTATGACTTGCGTAGATGACTTGGTATGTATGCACGATGAACAGATTAGAAATCAATCCAGACATTGATACATGTTATATGTAGATACTAGACCGCTCAAAATGAATGTCATATTGCTTTTCCCTAATTCTCAACATTCTCAAGAGCTTCCAGAATTCTATGCATGAAACACCCCTTTCATGTGCAACCCAGATGCTTCTACTGAAAGAATGCATCAACCACTTCTGATGATCTTGCTGCACCATATGTACAGCCATATTCTCAAGAATGGCTCTTAAGTCAACAATATGATCTGTGTGCATCCACATAGATGTGCTTCTGACCACTGACTGCCATAAATTTGCTTTCTCCTTCCCATTACTTTTCGTTCTCGTCAAAACACCAGAAAGATTCGAGATGCAGATATTGGATTCAACTCAACACACCATCCATCAAGCATTGTCAAGGTAAGATTTGAGATCAATACTCTGATTATTGTCCTTCTCCTTTGTCAAGTGCTTGTTACTATTTTTGGCACTTGTTGCTCACGTCTGAAGTTGGGGATTTTGAGGATGATTTCAAGTTTTCAAAGCGGCGATCCTCATTGGGGAATTGGTCCCCCTAGCGACAACTTACGCTTGAGCCATGCACAAAGTGAATGGCGGTACTACAATTCAAATACTTATTCACCACCATCGCCCTCTTTTTACACGATCAATCCTTTGTATCCGACAATACAACAAAATAACTTGCTCTCTTTGAATCCTCTTGCAACATCCTTTGAATTTGCAGAAACGCCATCATTTTTTCACCCACCTCGTTCATTTCCATCTTGTCTATTTCTTCGTCCACCTGCCTTTGTCGATAAAACACCTTTTATTTATCAACAACAGATCATAGATCGACAACAGCAAATCCTTGTTTCAATTAACAAGCGGAAAGCACCTTTCACTGAGACCATGGCATCCTTTAATTTGCCCACTGGTCAGCCAGCTCCAAACGCATTTCAATACAACAACAACCCGCATGGCTTTCCGCCCTCTCTGGCAAACCTTCAAAATACAAGTCAGGATTCAGCGAATTCAAACGATTCCTTCCGAACACAGGTACCGCTCCCATGGAACCTGCCATCCGATTATGAGGATAGTGGTGGAGTTGAGATGTGCGATCCAAGTCCTTTTGCTGAGCCTCCACCTTTTGTGGCACCTGATTTTAGCAATGGCCGCGCTCAGTTTCAACCATTTGCCAATCAAAATTCCATGGTGAGCGGTGCTTCTGCTAGAGCTTATGGTCATGAGAATGAATACCAGATGCAGCAACAGCAAGCTTATCAACAAGAAAATTTTGCCATGGGGTTGAATGATACGAACGGCATGCATGGCATGAATTCCTTCAGTGGTGCTAACAATGCATATCAATCACCACCTTACAATGGCCAAATCAGAGGTCCTTCAAACCCTCACATGGGCACCGTTCACACTGGAAATTTGCAGCACCAACATCAAAATCAATTCAGTTTCAACGGGCATGGTGGTTCTCCATCCCAACCTAACTTCCAACAGCAGAACATGGGCATGCGACCACAATTACCACAAATTGCGACTCAATTTCCTACCAATCCTTACAGTCCTCAGTACAACCAGACCTATTCTGCTCCACCAATTGGAATGAACCCAGCACAGTTTTACAACAGTGGTGGTGGTAGCAATTATCATGGACCAAATTCTACACCAAGTTCAGCCTCGCGTATGTTATCCAACTTGAAATTTAGTAACCTCAGCCTTGGCGGCATGAGTCCAAATGGTGTCGGCCCGAACGGCATTCAGAACGTCGGTTACGGCCATGGCAGCGGCGTCGGTAATATCGGCAATACTGGTGGAATTGGCCACAATGGTTCAGAACAGAATCGTTCTAATGGGAGTTTCTCGGCTGTAGCCAACAATAACAATATGGCTGCCAATGCTCGTAACGCACAGTACACCTCGCTTGCATCTGTCGGTAACATTCATCACCCGCTTCCTCCAAAGCCACAATTTCAAGCACAAAACACCCATGTTTCCAAACCCAATACTGGCAACCAGCCTTACACAGCGACTAGCAACAATCCTCGATCTGTTGTCCATACTCCTCAACAGCAAAAGCGAAGCCTCCAAAGTGAGGAGAGTGAGCCCATTCAAGAGAGTAGCAACGGCATTCAATCACCTGTATCGTCCAACGGTCGCCCACTATCTGCTGCCATTCCTGCTTCCGAACCGAGACCTAACTTCACACCCTTGCTTCGATCTAATCGCGGCACATCCATCACCGCATCTGTAGATCGTGCTCAGCACATTAACGATTGGGTACAAAATACACCAACTCGTGGAAGTGCTTCGCGCCAAAGCTCTGTCACAAGTGAGAATTTTGCTGAAATTGACAACACTCCTACGATGCCGAACTACGACGATGGTAGAGAGCATTGCCCAATCAATGGTTCCCACGACGCCATCCCAGGTGGTTTTACCCCACGCGCTCTTAGCGTTAATCCGTTCAATCCTGTCACCACACTTGCTCCTTTCAGCCCAAATTCTCGTTACGGAGATGCTGGTGGTATGAGCCCCTTGCTTCGCGAGTTGACTAGAAATGGTACTGTTACGCCAACTGCCGAAGAAGCTCTTGACATGCGATTCATGCCCTTCGAGGAGTACTGCCGCCAAGCTAAGCTTGTGCAATATGGTGTCATGCGAATCAAAAACGTAAGTCATTGTCGCTGATGATAAAAATCGATTACTGATTCTTTCAAAGATTCCATATGGTGTGACAAGACAAGAGATTCTTGCATTTCTCGGTCGCAACGCAAAGATTGCCGCCTCGAATGACCACGAGCCCATCCACATTATAATGGAGCGCGTCACGAGCAAGACACTTGACGCCTATGTTGAGTTTGTCAGCTTCACTGAGGCTTCAAATGCAATCACGCGTTTCGATATGAATCGCATGGGCGGCAGAGGTGGTCGTCTTGGGCAGCGCCACGTTGAAGTCGAGCTGTCTTCCCAGGAAGAGTTGATGAAGCAGCTCTTTCCGAAAGCCAAGAACGTTGAGTGGCACGGAAACAAACCCACGATTATTGAGCGTGATGAGAATGACAAGTATAACTCTGGTTTCCAGGGGTTCGTCAGCCGTGAAGAGTTGGTTATGCTGGTTAAGCATGTTGAGTCCCCACAACGTGTAAGTAACCATAATTCTGCCTGAGTGATTCGGAATTATACTGATATCAAACAGTCCCCATTCTCTAAAGATTGTCCTCAACGACCATTTGAATGTCTTGTCAGCACCTTGATCAAGTTTCCTTGGGCAATGGTCAATCACGTTACTTGCCAAGATCGTGAGCTATTGTACAAAGCCACGATGCAATTGCTTGGGTTACTTGTTGAACGTGTCGACAACAATGATGATCCAGTCAATCTCAACGCACAATTGTTGAAGCGAGTTTGGCGTACTGCCCTTAAATGCGAAGGTTTCAGTCCCTGTATGAAAGACAACATTGTCTATAAGATGAAAATTGATCCTACAACCGCGTTTGAGTGTGGCGTTCCACCACAAGCTGATCTCTGGAGCAATATCTGGACCATTGGACCAAGAAAGGATGTTGCGTATGATCTCGTTCAGGTAAGTCTCTCGAGAAATCTTGATTAATTGAGAGCACACGCTAAGCAATCATAGTACTATGTCAAGCTTATTCATGATGCAACTACTGAGAAGAAGCAACTCACCTTGGCCGAGAAGGCTGCAGCCAGAGCTGAAGAGGTTCCTCGCCTCCCAAGTCTCTTTGGAAATCTTGATACGCTTGTTGATTACACGAATTGCCTTGATTTGACTCTTGCTGAACTTGCTGTGAAGGAGTGGGCTGCATTTGAAACAGCAATTCGAAGAGCACTTACTCCAGCTTTGGAGGCCAGGCCATCTAGCTGATAGAATCGTACCTACCAAGCAGTGATACGTCTTAATCTCTAATTTCAGATACCACTTCGCATTTCTTTCAATTCTCGGACGTAATTTGTCGAACTTTTTAGGCATTTCACAACATTCTCGTCAGGTAAGCTTGATATCTGGATAGTTTCGTTCTTCGAATCTTCCCGGAAATCATAACAGCTTGACTTGAATTTTTCTGAAATACTCGATTGTCCTCGATTGTTCATAATTTCTACTTTCCTCATATTACATCTATCTACCACCAATTTGATGAATCGTGAAGCCATTCCCGAGATCATCGAAATATCGTCATATCATTGAAGGAACAGCATTGTTGATATCCTTCTATTCGCATCCTGAAGGGTCTTACTATCGAGAGAACTCCAGCATGTTTGGTCTCACCTGGAACGTCAAATTTTGCATGACCTGTTCTTGCATACTTTTCTCATGACGACAGCTATCGATGCTTTAGTGATTTGCGTAATCATTAAAAAGGATTTGAGTTTTTGAAGTCATTTGATTGGGATACTCGATTTGAGATTATGATGATTTGGGTCAAGTTTCTTCTTTGGCTGCCTCGCTTCTTGAGGTCATTTTAATGACATCTTGATATTTGCAGCTCTGTAGTTGTCCATTCAGATAGTACAAATTCAATACCATAAGTTTTCAATAATGTGTAATTACCAATAACGAAATTTCACATCTCTATGCGAGGAAGATGTAGGTGAAGAGCTTTTTTGATGATATTAGATCCAGATAGAAAATAAGTTTAGACATCTGATGGCTGGAAAACATTGGATGAGTATCATCATCTGCATAAGATGAGAGAAAGGAAAGGAAAAGGAATATGTGAAAGTTGATTGAGATGTCTCGGGATATCTTCGGCCACTAACCACCCAAGCCCTTCGCTTCACCACCCAATAATTTCATGATCCATACATTCCCCCACCAATTCTTCACCCCTCCATCACATGAGAGACACAAGAGAGTTAAAATGTCTCTACCTCAATCTTTTATCAGCAAGAAGAAGCTAATATTAAGCAAGCTTGCTGTTCCTACAGATGAATATGACGACCTATCTCCCAAAGGGTCCGTGGATGAAGGCATCCGAGAATTAATAGATGAAATAAATTCTCTTGAAGGTTGTGTCACGACTAGTAGTTGTGCTGGGCGAGTGAGCGTATTTTTGGAAGGGAAGAAGAATTCTGACGATGGAGTTAAACCTCAAATTCAAGACGAGACTGATATGGATGGTATTCCGGATGTGAGAGCCGAGAAGACTGCCGGATTTGGTGGAAAGGGAGGTGGTGGGAAATGGTTATATGTTTCTCACGACGCAATTGAAGACGAGGCACTGAGCCGGCGAGAGAATGAAGGAACTCTTTGTGAACTGCTGGGAATGCGGGTGGATGATGGCGGTTCTGTAATCTCTCTCCCGAAGAGCGACGAAAGAGGTTTACGGCATATTCATTTTAAATTTGAGCCCATGGTATGTTGATTAGACTACTCTGTTCTTGGGTTCTAAATGCTAACGTTTAAGTAGATCCTACATGTCCTTACCGCATCTTTGGAGCAAGCGCAAAAAGTGTTATCAGCTGCATTACAAGCGGGTTTCCGAGAAAGCGGCGCATTGAACCTGATATCTACCACATCCGAGCCAGCAACTCCGATGTTAGGAATAAGATGCATGGGTCTGACGCTTGAATCATTAGTTGGTGTATATCACGAGACTTTTGATCAAGGAGTTTGCCTTGTCGATAACGGGCAGTTAAGTACGCTGATGAGAATTTCTAATGAAAGATTCAAAGAGAACACGAAAAGGATCGAGAGGTTTAGAGTATTATTGAACGAGGCAATGAATCCCGTGGAGAAGAGAAAGGTAGGAGAAAATGGGGAGGACTGGGAGGATCCTCAGGCTAGAAAGGAACGGAAGCGTGCGGAAGGGTTGAGGAGAGCCCAGGAAATGAAGGAAGCAAAGGCAAGGAGTGGGATATCTGAGAACCAGGACTCTGCAGAGCTTCTAGTAGACTCAGCACCTGTAGATTATAACGAGACTTGAATCTGATGCATTGATACTTCACATGATCTATGATAGTATACCCAAACTTCCACGCCATGCATTATTTCTGTTACACATATTCTATACACGGTGGGCCCTTGAAAACCTTCGTTGGTTTCTTTTTATCGTTACGCCCTCGCCCCTTCATTCGAAATTTGTTATACGGCATCCTTCCCATCTCCCCTTGAATAGTCATACTTTCCTTATCTAACAATACCCTCGACCCATTTACCCTCCAACCTCCTAACCTCTTGTCTGAAAGCCTCTACCTCTTTGTAACAATCCAAGGGCCTCCTGTCGTTATCCCTCAAACACTTTACCACTGCACTCTTTGCATTCTCAACCCCTTCATCTAATTCCTGTAACTTCTTCCTCTGTTCCAACTTCTTCCTCAAGCCCTCCACATCTTTCTGAACCGCATCTCTGCCTAGTTTCCTTAAGCTATCACCTGCAGATTTCTCCTCAGATGGGGGTGAAGATTCCTCGGTGGAGAGTTTGGCGGTTAATTCTTCGAAATCTTTGCTGGCGCGCTCTTGGAGTTTCTTGAGTTCGCTGGCGACGCGGGCTTGGATGTGGAGTTCGAGAGTTTTGGCACGAGTAGAATCGGACTTTTGAAGTAGGTTAAATTGGTGTTCTCAAACCTCTAGATCTGGGAGAGAGTCTTACCTCAGAACTCGATTGCAAAGAATCTATGAGTTGTTCCGAGAACCTTACAGGTGTTTCACTGCCGGATACTATTAGAGCTTGCTTGAAGGAAAGATGTATACATTATTGGGAAGAATTACCTAGACCATACTTGTGCCTTGGGAGGTTCCTCAGGTTTCGAAGCTCCAGATCCCATCTTGACTGGTGTAGGAGGAATCAATTGCTTGAAAGATATAATTTACAATTGTGACCTCACGAGCTTGGAATTTCTTAAGGCTCGCTGAAAATCGGAATGTTTTGAGCCTTATGGCCTCATATCGGAGCTTTGTTTATCCATGACCCCAAGCCACATTTAAGGCGTCAGTGGCTGAAGTGAAGCTAGCCTCCAGGGCTATTTTGGATTTCAACTTAAAAAATAAAAATGGACTCTGGATGTTCACACGAGGATGATCAATTCCAATAAACTCAACGATCAACCGAATTAAGCTTCACCTACATGTGCATCATCGTTTTTTTGATGAAAGGAACAGAAAAAGGTTAAAATCTAGGTCTATCTATTTGATATGATGATCCGACAAAGCATACTGTACTGATTTTGTACCAAAATCATGAGATTTTCAATCCTAGACTTCTCGTGCCCAGGACGCCTATTCATCTCTTCCAATAAATCAGTACCCAGATTTTGTAAGATTTCATGGGTTATCGTCTCTTTTATTTCCACTTTGCTCCTTTGGGCGGTTTCGAAACTAACGGACGTTTCTGTTTGATAGGCTTGGCGCATCCTCGTGCCTACCTTGAGATAACTTTGAGATACTCGGATGCTCGGGTTTCGGTCAGCGGCTGCGGAATTGGTAAGTGGTGATTTGATAGCACATTGCATGTTGAATGATTCAAGGGGGTTCTTTTACAGATCTTACTGTCGTAACGTCGTTTGCTCGAGGGTTCGATCAAGCATCTTCTTGGGGGTACCCATCGAAAAAGTTAAGGATCTTACTGCGATACTACTTTAACCTTACATGCACCAACCTTCAACTGAAACGGAAGACCTAATAGAATAGATGTAGTCAAGGATTCTTGCCGTACTCCGTCGCCAGCAAGGAGTGATTCAATGCAGACTCGGTCACTTCACTGTTCTCGGAAGGCTTAATCTGATATGATCTTTTTGCCTACGATGATATGATGGTGCATGAACTAGTTTCCAGTTAATGACAGCCATGACGACCTGGATGCTATATGCAGAACAACATTTGATGAACACCCGAGCGAGTGTCAACTAACAAAGCATATGGCGTATTCAAAACACCCTCGACTGCGAACCGAATTACGAATTTCATAGAAGCTTCGCACACTTTACCCAACGGCTGCTAATAACTTTCCACGGACGAAAGTACTCACAGACATGAAAACTTGTTGGTCCTATCCCATCCTATGGAAGGAGGGAGTTCAAGCATGCATCAATGATAACCAGCGGCTATCCTATCCGCGGCATACATCTACTTCAAGCTTTGACGTCTCTCAATCTATTCCCCTGGAGGTGTTTCGTCTTGGCCCTTCATTTTATCTTTCATCCTCTTCTCTGACAACGGCAATATCTCCGTGGGCCCTCTCACGAGTTACTACTTCGTAGGGGTTCGCAACTTCGCAAAGATCTATCGTGAATCGTGATATATAAATGATGTAAATCTGACCATCTCATCTCTATGTATCGTTTCTCCTTCTTTACCCCTGACAGAAACCCCTGAGTGGATCACGAACAACGGTGCGTCTTGGTTTCAAAACATCGGAACCAATTGGAATCAGTCGTGACTGGCTGTGCTGTCGGTTATGTTACCATTCTTTGCCTTAGTCACTCCCTATCCTCGAGCCATCCCTTTCTATTATCCAATGATTCTTGGTCTTTATCATCAGCCACGATTAATTGGAGATCAAAGCACCCAAACGTTCTTCTTTTTTCTCTCTTTCTCTTTTTCTTTCCCTTCCAAGGTTGTCCATGTCCAACCTTGCACCTGCACTTACTTTTGGTCAGTTCCAACGTGCATATCCGAACAACTTTATCAGTCTCCACTCAAAACCACGAGAGAGGTAATGCTTATATTCATTAAATGACAGGCCCAGATTCGGTCCCATTCCGAACTGCCCAAGACTAATCTCAACGCCATTATGGATTCGACTGGCATGATACGCTGCGGCTATCTCATTTTATATCCCAAATGCTGTGTGATGGCTGAAAGTGGTGACGGCTGATGGATGACGGTCCAGGGGTTGGTTGTGAATGGACCACCACTCTTTTTCCATTCCTTTGGCAGTTTTTGGCTTGTCAGGACTCAGGCACGAGATTAATCAGTAGCATTTTTATACAGAGCAATAGAGGAAGATCGATACATGAGTAGGAGAAGGCAGATCTTGGTATTAGTATCAGTATTGATATTGGTATTGATACTTGCATATTCGTATAGCCGTATCCGCATCCACATCCACATCCACCGTCTATTTTCCTTTTTCATTCTAGGTCTCTCTTGAGTCTCTTCTCATCCCTTCCTCTCTCATACCCAGAACAGACTCTTGTGTATTAATGAATTTTCTACTGATTGGTGACATGCTCCATTTCTGTATCTGTACAGGTCGGATTTGATGATATTTACATGAAATCTATCTTCTCTTCCCTCGTAATCCATTCCTTGCTTTGCTTACCTAGGTATCTATCTACTCATACTCAGACGTTGACCACTCACCACTCACCACTCACCACTCACCACTCACTCCTCACTCCATCTTTGTTTCATCACCACCATCACCACTTCGTTGACAAAGTGGGTGAAATTCCATCTCTTTCCTCATCTCCTCATATAATACGACGACAGCAGGGCTTTTCGTTTCGCAATTCGAAGCTATTCACACACATGTCCTGATGAACCCTGCAGCGATTCTTACTCGGTTTTATTTACGAGGAGGCTTCGTTTCCTATTTGGATGGAATTTTATATTGATTGCAATTTATCTGATTCATTCTTCATAACTTTCGCGCTCAATGGAAAGAAAAGATCCACTTTCCATCTACTTTTCCATCCACCCTTCCACCATCAAAATTTAAACCAT
This sequence comes from Botrytis byssoidea, assembly GCF_014898295.1. Classification (NCBI taxonomy): domain Eukaryota; kingdom Fungi; phylum Ascomycota; class Leotiomycetes; order Helotiales; family Sclerotiniaceae; genus Botrytis; species Botrytis byssoidea. The sequence goes on from NW_024065844.1 coordinate 2,108,052, forward strand.
CGGTACCAACATCTCAAATTGGTCTTTTGTCTAGACTGAATCTGGTCGATCCACCAAATCCACCAAAACCTTCGAAAAAGGGATCCCCGCAGCGCATACCAAGACACAAGCCAAAAATATACCTAGCACGTACACAATAGACATAACAGTAGTAGTAGTACATCAACTCTTTGTCGCCGCAATCTTTTGGTTTGTCTTGATCGTCTTGGTCTTATTACTTTCTCGAGATCTTCGTTCGTATCTTGAACAAAGTCCTCTTTTTTATTTTATTCACTCTTTCACTCTCGAGTTTATTTCGAGATATTGCTTTTATAAGTCCTGGAGACTAATTCTTTGATTTACCAATCATTCTCCATTCACATTCATTGTTACAATCAATCGAACAAATTCCGCCATTCATTCATTCATTCATTCATTCATTCATTCGTTCATTTCTATTTTGGATCTTGAATCACTCTTTTTATATTCAGGAACAAAGCAACATTTCGACCCTCACAGCATGTCCCTTATTGAAAATTACATTACTTTGTTCCCAGATCAAGAACAATAGATAAATATTAGCGACACAACAGCAGAAGAACAATCGGACAATAAATCTCGATTTTTATCGTAAGTAAAGACCTCTCGCACCTCGATGGGACCTTCAAAATCTCAAATCTCGAATCCCATAGACCCAACGACCATATACCAACCCGATTTACTTACCAACCAACAGCTTCCACAGAGACTTACATAGAAGGTCTTCTACATTGTTTCAAACCCAACAATAAAGACATCTTTTACATCCGTTTCAAATACAGCAAAAAAAAAAAAGTATATCGACATGGAGTCCCTCGATCTTCTGCGCAGGGCTGCAGCTGAAGCGACCACCGCAACCACCACAAGTTTACAACATGCAACCGCAACAGAAGCAGCTGCAACACCAAGTAACACTATAGGAATGTACGCAACCGATTTGAATGGAGTAAATCAATCTGTCAACAACCTTCTACGAGATGTTTTATGGTGGTGCTTAGGAATCATGGCTTTGATCATCCTTGTCTTTAGAATGATGCATCGAGCAAAGTCACATTTGCGACACATGACAGGGATGAATAGTAACGCGAATCAACAACGATATTTTCAGGAAAATAGATCGAGTTGGTGGAAGGTCAAGAAGCATTTATTGTATGCGCCGCTATGGAATAAACGTCACAACAGAGAATTCAAGTTGTCGTCAGCTGTCAATATGGGAACCCTCCCATCAAGATGGCACGCACTACTGTTGATCGTTTACCTTTCAATGAACGTTGCCTATACCCTTGTTCTTGACTACAGCAGGGAAAACAAATATTCAATCGTAGCTGAGCTCCGAGGAAGATCTGGTGTTCTCGCTGTGTGTAACATGATCGCGCTCATCATTCTTGCCGGACGCAACAACCCTCTCATCGGATGGCTTCAAATCAGTTTTGATACCTACAACTTATTGCATCGATGGATGGGAAGGATAGTCGTTCTGGAGGCTCTTGTACACACGTCATGTTGGGCATATGTACAACACGCAGACACCGGTTTCTCTGGTGTTTGGGATAAGCTTATGCACGATCCATTCTGTTCTTACGGAATGATGGGCACTGCTTCCTTTGTCCTCATTCTCCTCACATCCCCATCCCCAATTCGTCATGCCTTTTACGAAACCTTCCTCAATCTTCACATTATCTTCGCTGCCGTAGCCATCGCCGGTGTTTGGATTCATTGCGACATCCCAAGTCTTCCACAGAAACCTTACATCCGCGCCGTCGCCTTCCTCTGGATTGCTGATCGCGTATTCAGAATGGCTCGTCTTATCTGGTGCAACTACAGTACCAAAGGTTGGACCACCGCCTCCATCGAAGCCATGCCTGGAGATGCTTGCCGTGTCACCATGCATCTGCCCAAGAAGCTCGATGTCAAACCTGGATCTCACGCCTATCTTCGTTTCGCCAAACTCAACTTCTGGGAGTCGCATCCCTTCTCCATCGCTTGGGTAGCCCATCGCCCGAAGTTCTCCCCTGAACTCCCACTCAACGAAAAGAGAATGGTTTCTGAAGAACAAACAACCGATATCAGCTTTGTCATCCATGCGCAAACTGGGTTGACCCGTCGTCTCTTCGACGCAGCTAAAGTCGCCAGTCCACGTGTTCTGACACTCAAGGCTGCATTCGAAGGACCCTATGCTGGACACCACTCTCTCGATTCTTACGGTCACGCAGTCCTCTTCGCCGGATCCTCCGGAATCACGCATCAGATTCCCTACGTTCAACACCTTATCCAAGGCTACAACGATGGTACCATCGCCACCAAAAAGGTCCTACTCGTCTGGATCATCCGTGACGTCGAACATCTTGAATGGGTGCGACCTTGGATGGACGAAATCTTGCGCATGCAAGGACGTCGCGACATTCTCACCATCAAGTTGTTCGTCACGAAACCTAAGAATCCAAAGGAGATCCATTCCCCAAGTGCCACAGTCCAAATGTTGCCTGGTAGACCTAATATCAACCTGTTGTTGCAGACTGAAGTTAGGGAACAAGTGGGCGCCATGTGCGTTACCGTTTGTGGACCAGGAGCGTTGCAAGACAGCATCAGAGAAGCAGTGAGAGAAGTCCAAGAACATGGGGTGGTAGATTTTATCGAGGAGAGTTTCACTTGGTAATGCGGAGAATAATTCCTAGGGATACATTCCCACATACGTTTTAAAGATACCAAGAAGAGCAATCCAAGAAAGGATTACATAACCCAAGAGATGGCAAGTCGAGTGGTGCAGAATGAGTGGATGGTCAAAAATATTTTCTTCTTCGATTCTCGGACACAATTAATACTTTTTATGGGAGAGCTTTGTATTATACTACCAGACCAGACCACGCCTGCACTTTGTATATAGATCATATTATGATTGCATGAGAGAAAGAAGAGAGATGGTAGACGGAAGACGGAAGACTGGATTCGCTTTTAGCGGGGAGTTTGTTACATTGGGATATCCAGAATTGGCATTAAGGGATTGGACTACTCGTTCATAGAATAAGAAAGGTAGTCGGCCAGAGGTAGTTGTCTTTTTGATATAATTGAATTATTTAAAATATTCATGATATTGAGATTTGCGTTTTGTCATTTAGTGATTGGTGATTCTGATTGTGATGTTGTGTTATATGATATTGTGATAGCAGATATCTATCTAGTAAATATTTACATCTAGGGTGATACTTGCTGCATGCTAGCTATGTTTATGGGATTGATTGGCGCTATGCATCCACGCCCTGCAAAAATGAAGTCATGTCATACATGCATACCAGTAGAGCAAATTCAAATACTGGGAATACTAGTCGGTTAATAAATGAAGCTCCGCTAGTCTACCGGGTGCCATTGCCATGGAGGCTAACTATTTCGGAAATTTATAGATATATCTTCAAAGCTGTGAGTATCTCTATTTCCATTGATATATAGATATTTGTATGGGTAGTTGCTCATTAGTAGGTAGTTGAGTAAAGTTGTCGTCGTTAATAGATCTATTATAATAATTGTATTAAGAACCGAGACTTTCCCTGTAACACTGGGTCTGAAAGTAACAGAAAGGTAACAAAGAACAACGGCTAAATCTAGGTATAATGATGGGCGGAGAATTGATTGGTTGAATCGCAGAATTTCCCCTCGCCCCGCGATCGGCTTAACAAAATTTATTCGAAATAGCGTCACTTGCAATTGGTTTGAGTGAGTCTCCGATTATTCTATGATTGGTGACTCAATTATTTACTTTGACAATTCTTATAAATTCCCATTTATCTCTTCTGCTTTATTCTCTTAACCAAATCATCTCAATAACATTGCTTTTCTGATCGCCCTTTCAGATCTGCAAGATTAAACCAATTTTCAATTCCAAAGCGGAAAGTTCTTGAAAGTAAAAGTTAATCCATCAAATATAACCCCGCGATTTTGTCAAGATGCCCATGTAAGTCATCGCTTTACACAAGTCGCAGTGAACTCTTCAATGTCCCGAATATAATTCTAATTTCTGGATTCTTCGTAGGCTTAAAGATCCCTCAACGAAATACAAGAGATTTCCTCCCATTCAATTGGCGGATAGACAATGGCCTTCCAAAACCATCGATAAACCTCCAAGATGGCTCAGCACAGATTTACGAGATGGCAACCAAAGTTTAGTCGACCCTATGGATGGTGAACAAAAATGGAAATACTTTAAGATGTTGGTAGAGCTTGGTTACAAGGAAATTGAAGTCTCATTCCCATCTGCTTCGCAAACAGATTTCGATTTCACCAGACGCCTTGTTGAAACTCCCGGTGTCGTACCTGATGATGTCTGGCTCCAAGTTCTCTCACCGTGTCGTGAAGAATTCATGAAGCGAACCGTTGACTCCCTTAAGGGCGCCAAGAAGGCTATTTTACACATTTACCTTGCTACCAGCGAATGCTTCCAGAGAATTGTATTTGGCTTAAACGAGGAAGAAGGTTTGGCATTGGCAGTCAAGTGTGCGAAATATGCTCGATCCATTACAAAGGACGATCCCGAACACGCCGGTACTGAGTGGGCTTTTGAATTCAGTCCTGAAACTTTTTCGGATACTAATCCAGACTATGCGATCCGGGTGTGTGAGGCAGTCAAGGAGGCATGGGGTCCGACAGTAGAGAATCCAATCATCTTCAATCTCCCCGCAACAGTCGAAATGTCAACACCAAATGTCTACGCGGATCAGATAGAATACTTCTGCAAAAATATTACAGAGAGAGAAAAGATTTGCGTCAGCTTACATCCACATAATGACCGAGGATGTGCTGTTGCAGCTGCAGAGTTGGCACAAATGGCTGGTGCTGACAGAGTTGAGGGATGTTTATTCGGAAACGGAGAGAGAACAGGAAATGTAGATTTGGTCACTTTGGCTTTGAACCTCTACACTCAAGGCATCAACCCTGGCATTGATTTCTCGGATCTTGAGCGGGTCATTGATGTCGTGGAAATCAGCAATAAGATTCCAGTTCACCCAAGAGCTCCTTATGGTGGTTCCTTGGTTGTGTGTGCGTTCAGTGGCTCTCACCAAGACGCAATCAAGAAGGGGTTCCAACTCCGAAAGAAGGGAAATCACGGAGATGAGAACCGCTGGGAAGTACCATATCTTCCACTCGATCCTCAGGATATTGGACGTACTTACGAGGCTGTTATCCGTGTCAATTCACAGAGTGGTAAGGGTGGAGCTGCTTGGATTATCTTAAGAAATCTTGAGCTTGATCTCCCAAGAGGATTACAAGTTGCTTTCAGCAAAGTCGTTCAAAAGCGTGCGGATGAACTTAGCCGCGAGCTTCTCTCACGGGAAATTCAAGACTTGTTCGAGCAAACCTACTACCTCAAGCACAATCCAAGATTCAGCCTTGTCGATTACTCTATCAGTACCGACAGAAGTGCTTCGCCCGTGCCACCCGCTCCAGGTAAGACACAAGATACGACGAATTTGAAGCGTCGATTCGAAGGTGTCATTTCAATTGAAGGAGAGGAACGCGAATTGAAAGGAATAGGAAATGGGCCCATCTCTAGTTTGGCAAATGCTTTGAAGAGCTTAGGTATTGATCTCGAGGTAGCAGATTACAAAGAGCATGCTGTTGGTGCTGGTACAAATGTCAAGGCTGCGTCTTATATCGAATGTACAGCTGCAGGCTCTAAGCAGAAAGTATGGGGTGTTGGAGTTCACGAGGATGTTGTTCAATCGTCTTTGATTGCTCTCTTGAGTGCAGCTTCAAACGTAAGTCATCTCGCATCATTACTTGATTCATAAATATCTAACACAATTACAGTTCATGGCAAGCAGACCTACAACACCATTACTCCTCAAGGGTAAGAATGGTGTGAGCACCAGCCGTGACGTTAATTCTGATGACTCACAAAAAGAGAACGGCGGCCTTGCAATTCCTAAACCTACCACTGCAGCAAAGAGTGGACCGGATGCAGTGAGTGTCTTGGAGGCTAAGGTCAATGAAGCATAAATTGTTTATTAGTTATTTTTTCGTTGTTCTTGGGCTCTCTTAAAGCTGCTTTCGTAGTAAAAATGAGGGGTAGCTTTTAGCGCGCCTTCTTTTGGGATGGGGTTCATGGAGGGGATATATCACCTGGAAAAGCGATCAAAAAGTGCATTTGAAACTTGAGAGAATAGGAAATTTGTAAACAAAATGATGATTATCAAAAAAGATACCCATCTCAATAAAACAGAGTTCTTCCTATGATCTGCCTCTTTATTTACAAGTAAGTAGATATATGTAGTGATCTTGATGCTCAAAGAATAAATAAATAGAGCAAGTCACCGGTTGCTTGGTGTATCAATTTCATTATTTATATCTACCACTCACTGTATTTATATTGAATTGATGATTTCTTATCCACGTACGGAGATTTCCATGTGAGATTGACCAAATCACGTGAATTGCTGATTAAAGATCTAAACGAACCAATTATACAACTCATGGCGGGGACACCGCTCCATTAATGATCAAGTATGAAATTTGACTTTGTTGACTTTGGACATCAATTTCTAAACAATCCAGAGACCATTTAAAAAATTCTCTCTATTGACAAGAACTATTGATTCTTTACATTCATTTACTCAATAATACAAACAAGACCAAAGAGAGGCTATTAAGCTCCTTCAAATTTTATAATCTTTCTTCTTTAGACAGTTCCAGTGACTACAGTTCTGGAGTCTAGGTATCTAGCAAAGAATCGGCCTTGTCAATATTACACCCAAGTCAACGTCGCTTTCTTCAACAACCGCAAATTCCACCTGCGATCAACAACCCCCCCCAGTTGAATTCCTTCAACCACCTTGTCGCACATCAAATAACCAGGCATATTGTAGAGAGATAGAAATACCTCCTCTGCAATAATACGAACATCTACAAATACCCTTTAAAACTCGGGAATATCGCAAAGATGGACGTTGGTTCTGTCTTGCTCAATTCCTTGGCGGCAGGTCAGTACTTCCCCTCTATTCACCAAATTTGTCTCAAAGGTGAACAGACCTTGAACTTCTATGGTATTAACTATCAATAGACAATGCTACTCGTATTGCTGCTGAACAACAGCTTACCCAAGCTGCCGAAGCCAACTTTGTGAGTTCCCCCACACAGCCTTGACCGCACTGTCGATGAGCTTCTATGACATTCTTTTTACTGACTTTTTCTTCCGTCAATGTAGTCAGGATATCTTGTCACACTCGTAGAGCAGTTGGCAAATGAAGAATCACAGGGATCCATTCGAGCTGCTGCTGGTATCGCCCTCAAGAACGCCTTCACAGCCCGCGAATATGCTCTGCAACGAGAATTACAAGATAAATGGCTACAGGTCGACCCAGATACTAGGAAGCGTGTGAAGGACCTGACCCTTCAAGCATTATCCTCAAACAACAACCAAGCCGGTCAAACAGCTGCGCAAGTTATATCCTCGATAGCAACCATCGAACTGCCTAGAGATCAATGGCCAGAGCTTATGCCCGCCTTGGTGCGAAATGTGGGAGAGGGTACCGATCATCTTAAGCAGGCTTCCTTGACTACTCTCGGATTCATTTGCGAGACTCAAGATGCGGAATTGAGACAGAGTCTCGTACAACATTCCAATGCTATCTTAACAGCAGTCGTCCAAGGTGCCCGAAAGGAAGAAGCAAATTTGGAAGTACGACTAGCAGCTATTGATGCTCTTGGCAATTCATTGGAGTTTGTGGATAGCAACTTCAAGAATGAAGGCGAGCGAAATTACATTATGCAGGTTATCTGCGAGGCCACACAAGCAACCGACTCTAGGATACAACAGGGAGCTTTTGGATGTCTGAACAGAATTATGTCATTGTATTATGACTTGATGCGCTTCTACATGGAGAAGGCTCTCTTCGGTCTCACAATCATGGGAATGAAAAGCGAAGAGGAAGATGTGGCCAAGCTCGCCGTTGAATTCTGGAGCACAGTTTGCGAAGAGGAAATCGCTATTGAAGATGACAATGCTCAGGTAAGATTTTGACACAAAAATTTAGTAAAGAGTGCTACTGACAAAACGAATAGGTTGAAGAGGTCTCTTTGATGCGTCCGTTCTACAATTTCAGCAAGGTTGCAACTAATGAGGTTGTACCTGTTCTCTTGATGCTTTTGACCAAGCAAGACGAGGATGCTGCTGATGATGAATACAACATCTCCCGTGCCGCATACCAGTGTTTACAACTTTATGCACAAGCTGTTGGTGGTTTGATCATTCAACCAGTTTTGAGCTTCGTTGAACAAAAGCTTCGTGGAGAGGATTGGCATGATCGTGATGCTGCTGTCTCCGCCTTCGGTGCCATCATGGAAGGTCCGGATGAAAAGACACTCGAGCCAATTGTCAAGCAAGCACTTCCAGTCATCATCAGCATGATGGAGGATAAATCTATTCACGTCAAGGACTCGGCAGCTTATGCTCTTGGCCGTATCACTGAAGCTTGCTCAGAGGCTATCGATCCAACCAACCATTTACCAAAGCTAATTGCATCCTTGTTCGAAGGTCTTATCAGCAGTCCTAAAATGGCAGGTTCATGCTGTTGGGCATTGATGAACCTTGCTGAACGCTTCTCCGGAGATATTGGATGCCAGGAGAACCCTATCTCTCCTCACTTCAATGAGAGTATCTCCAGACTTCTTCAAGTTACTGAGAGAACCGACGCCGACAACGCTCTGAGAACCGCTGCATATGAAGTTCTTAACACCTTCGTTATGAATGCTGCAAACGATAGTCTTCCATCCGTTGGTCAACTCTCCGAGGTCATCATCAAGAGATTGGAAAACACTCTTCCTCTTCAATCTCAAGTAGTCAGTGTTGAAGACAGAATCACTCTCGAGGAGATGCAAGTCAGCTTGTGCACTGTCTTGTTGGCTATCATTCAACGTCTCGAGAAGGAGGTCACTCCTCAAGCTGATAGAATCATGACTGTCTTGCTTCAAATCCTCACCGCAGCCACACCTAAATCGATTGTGCCTGATGCGGTTTTCGCCACTGTCAGCAGTTTGGCCAATGCACTCGAAGAAGGTTTCGCCAATTACATGGAACACTTTGCTCCCTTCCTTTACAATGCTCTCGGTAACCAGGAAGAGCCAAGTTTGTGCTCCATGGCTATTGGTCTCGTCAGTGATATCACTCGCTCCATGGGCCCACGATGCCAACCATATTGTGACGCATTTATGAACTATTTATTAAGCAATTTAAGGGTATGTTTTGAAGAATCAAAAGTCTTGCCTCTCGTAGATTGGCGTCCATCCCCCAATCATCCCACTGCAATAGCAAATCTAACAAATAAACAGAGTACAGCACTCGCCAACCAATTCAAGCCTGCAATCCTTCAATGTTTTGGAGATATCGCAGGTGCCATTGGTGGTCACTTTGAGACATACTTGTCTGTTGTTGCCCAGGTTCTTCAACAGGCTGCTAATGTTCAAGCTAGCCCCGATGGAACATATGAGATGTTCGATTATGTCATCTCGTTGAGAGAAGGTATCATGGATGCTTGGGGTGGCATCATTGGTGCTATGAAGATGGATAACAAGAGTAAGTCATAGAATCCATACTATGAAACCACTTAATTAATACCATGTAGATGACCAGCTACGCCCTTACGTTGAATCAATTTTTGGCCTTCTCAATACCATTTGGGTCGATCAACACCGAAGTGATGCTCTCATGAGATCAGCTATGGGTGTCATTGGGTATGTGCTTAAAACTACTTTTCCTTTATTTAACTCACATGTACTAACGACCTTAGTGATCTTGCCGATGCTTTCCCTAATGGAGAATATGCCTCGTATTACCGTGCTGACTGGGTCATGTCAATGATCAAGGAGACCAAGTCAAACAGAGAGTTCCAAACCAGAACCATCGATACCGCACGTTGGGCTCGTGAGCAAGTTAAGCGCCAAACAGGTGGTAGCTCAGGGACCATTCAAACTTGATCGAATCTCTAAACGATCAAACGCGTCCTTTTACCACTTTTAATGTCCGTTCTTAGGACCGGCGCATGAATTTTTGATAGAGCTCAACGAATGTGTTCCTCACTCTTTTTTTTATGATTTTTTTTTTTTTTTTTTTTTTTGCAACGTGTGGTCATTACAGAGGGGTATTGTCCTCGGCCTACGTCGATCTGTTTGTTCCATCATATTTTTTACATCGCGTCGAATCCACAGAACCTGTCTGTCCATTCGTTCGTCCATCAATCATCGAATGGTTCCTCTGCCATAGTCATACTTACCTCTAACGATAACCGAAACTCATATCACTCGATATGATAAACGAGGAGCCTTTGATTTGCACACTCCATTTGTTCAGCACCAACATCACCACCACAGCACTATCAGCACATTACTCTGTACAAATAGATTCACTTATTCCTAACAGAATAACTTTGTCCCCTTATCTCGCGCCAATACCCTTTACACCATCACGTTTCTGTCGCGCCTTTTCTGCTGGTTTTGAGCGAAGAATGCATGCCGGGTTTTTGATTTATTTCTAAGGTTTCTGATGGATGACGATATTGATGATGGAATGGATGATAAGAAGAAGTATGATGTACATGGGATGGATCAATTGCTTTCGCCGAAAAATCTTGTATTGTGGGTAGGAGGATGGGCGGTTGGATTGTTGGGTAATGGAAATGGGTGGATGCCGGACGCAATTAACGAATGTGACGGCTGGATGGGGAGTGGAAGGATGGAGGAGTTTATAACATGTAAAGCTCTGGCAATGATCGACCGATTTGGGTCCTTTGTCTTAGCGGTGAACTTTTGACCATCATCATAAGAGCAAATGCAGAAGGCATGCCCGGGGTTGGGTACATGGGATGGTGGAGGAAGAGATGGGAATCAAGTGATTCGAACAATGGCTATATCGTCAGTAAGTTGAGTTGGTTTGATTGACAACTCGTAACTGAAAGAAATAGATAGATAGATACCTAGGTCAGAAAGGCGAAGTCGCCGACTTGACATGAATGGATTTGTCTGCCATAATTTCATAGTGAATTGAATTGTGATTGTGATTGTGATGTTGCATTGTGTTACGTGGTTTTGGTTCATATGAGTTGCGCATGGGAAGCCCTTCAGTGTGAGAGGTTATAGTAATCGACGTGTATTCGAAAGTGGAATTGTGAACGGAAGCACTTGTGCTAGTGTTGAAACGAGGAAGATGATCTGAGGCGGTGGCTTCGAGGACAAAGAAGCAGTAATTATATGAGACTTGGTATGTAAATGGATTCTCTACCACCCCATTCCTGACATTCAATCCGCAATCCTTATGAGATTTCATTGCGTAGCAAATCAATGAAAAATGTTACATCAAGTCTTGCTTCTTCTGCTAAGCTTGTCTCGCCTTTGCAACTTATGGCAACTTTGCTTGGGTTTCAAATGGTCAATTTTGATAGGAGAAGGTAGAGTGGGGTGCTTGGTGGCTCCCCTTGAGTCGGAGCGTTGAATTGACAGTCTTAGGGCAGAAGGGGCAAGTCAGACAGGCGTTAGATAACTGGTAGATATGTGAGAAAGCAGTGCATGTGTTATTAGAGATTAGGTTGCATAGCAGGATTCAAATGTGGTTTGTGGAGACCAAGACGATAGTTATGTTGGAGGTGATGGAGGAATCTCAGAAGAGCTTGGGAGAATTAAATACTTATCAACGCCACAGAGACATAAACTGATACTGATATTCCTCCTAATGCGTCTGTGAGCTCTGCGCACTCAGATTTACCTCCTAGAGGTTTACCCATCATCAGGGTCAGAAATACGAGGGTGATGGATACCTAGGAAAAGTTCAAAATGTCGAGCGTGAGGTCAATATAGCTGAAGATACGTGGGACCTGGTCTCGGGAATATAGAAATGTAAGTGGGATATCGGGATTTTAAAAGTGCAAGAACTGAAAGCTTGCAGTTGAATTCTGCACCTTTGCCCGAATCTAGCAAGACTTAGAAGTCGGCCGTAGAATTCGAAGCTATCGGTTGGGAAAGTCATGTTGGTGGTGGAACGATTTTGAAGTTGACAGATCTGTATACAACTGCGCTGTGCTTGGAATCTCGGTATGTACATCTATAGTCTGTAAGCATGGCTTTGTAGGGGCTAGTAGAGTAAGATTGTCAGGTTCGAGGATTAATGCGGTGTTTTTGACCTGTTGAGCTGGAATCACGAAAGCATGTCAATTCTTCGTGGCGAAAGCTTTGATAATACCAAAGCTCGCAGTTCTATTGTCTATCGCTTGTACCAAACAGATTTGCGAAAGATGAGGCTCATCGACGACCATCGCGTGTCACCGTTGCTGATCATAGATACATCCACGGAAGAAAACGACATCATTTGTTTCGCAAAAAGTATGACAAGGATAACAAAGATATATTTGCCATTCTTGAAGCTTTCTGGAGAAAAGAATCGACAATGCGTGTTGTTCTTTGGGGTTGGTAGCTCAGAATGCGTGCGGTAATTCACGAGTTTGATCACTAGCAGAGTAGTGGGGTTGCAGCTGCCGGAAGGGACTTGGGTAGATATGATGGGTAAGACACCGTACGCGTTCAAGGGTAAGGGAGTCAATCATTTCACCGAGTGAATTAGGATTTATTGAGATTTGAGACCTAAGATAGATGTTGGTTTGAGAAGGATACGGATGACGCAGCACCCACGATCTGTAGGTCCTAAATGTCAATATTGTATTCTACCCAAAGAGCTAGCCATTGTATAAAAGATAGGTAGTACGCATTAAATAAGCGCTACTGAAGGAGCTGGTCTCTTTCGCATTCGCTCAGGTTTAATACAGTGGCCATTGGATAGAAGTCATTCACCTACGTTCATGCAGTAGACGACGGACTGGAGCAGTTGGTCATGATAGGAGCTGTAAATGTCTTGAAGTACCTCTGTCACTAAGTCTCGGTAGGAAAGTTGGAAATTTCTCGCTATTCTTTGGCATGAGTCTATAGAGCTGATTTGCTTTCTATAAGAAGCGGCACATACGCTGTCATGTGACGGGGGAAAATGTGAGCACCGGGTCGCAGACAAGAAGAAAAGAGGACAAATATCAGCGACGGCTTTGCTCAGAAATCTAGCCAATGCCTCATGGAAATAGATGTGCCCGAAATTGGCGCTCCAGAATGGCGCTGGAATTATTTAAAGCAAGGTCAAAGTAGCAAGAGAAGATCATGTCGGCCGTCACAATTAGCGTGTTGTTCGAAATCAGCTTTTGCGTAGTGGTCTCCATCTCGCATGGAAGGCATGTACGACGACTGTGTTTCCACGGCGAGCGGAATCTGAATAATATAGAAAGGCATTGAAAATGCTCCTCCTAATCTTCGAGTTGCGTGCAAAAAGTGTAGTTGGCCTCTAGCATATTTGACACTGATGAGGAGGGCGATGAGGAGCATTCTTGGATTTCTTGTCGTGCCAGAATGCCCACAAACACTATAATGGTGGCACTAGGAGACTGGCTCAAGGTTCTGAGAGGTCTTTAAATGGCAATATAGGTCTAGCAGGTGTTTCAACGCAACAGGAAAGAATGCTTGTGGATGAATGTTAGAAGTCCAGGGAAGAAGAGAAGAGAGTTTGAGAAAGAATTTGTATGTAAAGTATACACAACAACTTGTCTTTCTTTATTCTCTTCGTCTTAAGCAGAGAAAATCTAAATTCCCTTTTTCTGGATCAAAAGCAGTTGGGAATATCGTCCGGTAGTCTTATTCGAGACACTTTGAATAGCGAAAAGTTGATTCCTTATTTTGTTACTGCGGTCAGGTCTTTGTGACTTCCAAGTGTCAAGAATACAGTCTTGCATCGTAAAATGACGCCTTCAAAGCTGGTTAACAATTTACATATACATATTTGATACATAAAGAAAGTATAGAAAGAATCTCAATGGTATGCATCTAATGGATGATAGGTGATATATTGTATAATATTGTTCTTGTTACAAGCTCAGGCTGCGTCCAATAGCTAATATCGTCGGATGGCCTTATTTTGAGAAGTTTCAACATTGGACAGGTATACTATAAGGTTGAGGCTATCATCGACTTTATACAGTGTATAAAAATGAAACGGAGGTAGATTAGCGATAAATTACTACGCTAGACTTCAATTTGACACTTCCTTTGACATTAATTGTTCACTTGGAAAGAAATACAACTGTGTATACCATTAGAGACAGATAAGGTGATGACCTGTAGATTTTTACTTTAGCTAAGAGCTTCAAGAATACCATTTTATCAAATAAAGACCTGAGGATGCCTGGTATGGAGTATGATTCTAGGTATGACAGTAACACCAATACTAAGAACCAGGAGAAGGCACAAAGCTTTCCACTTCTCCGAGACAGCCTCCATGGTCACCAGCTCATAGTAGGCATTGTTGAAGTGCTTGAGGAAGAGAGCGCCACAGAAGGGACAGATTCGCGGCCTATCGTTTCCTTCATCGTCAAGACCTCGTTGTCGATGGTTGCTTTATGGTTGAAAGTCGAGGAAGCTCTGTAGAAAAGGGTGCTGTCCCAATAATTTAGTCGCAAGACGATCAAAGCTCATAAACTGTTTAATGCAGGTGAATTTCGTTTTAGATGAAGATATTTTTTGTTAGAATGAATTATTGAACACGCTGAGCTCAATTTGCATCCGGAAACACCACCCACCCCTTCGAAAGACATATTCACTGAAATTTCTTCATTCCGATTCACTCTATTATGATTGTCGTCTTCAAGGCTAAGTAAAGCCCCTCTTGGGGCTCTTTTGTCAGCCCACTCACTTCATAATGAATTTGTACTGACCTTTTTGTGCAAGGTGCTGGGATAGTAACATCGTATTGCGAGCGGATTATTAGGAATCACGCACACAGCGCAGATAATTCTATACAAGTTGCTCGTCGGTTTAATCCTTTCGACTTCTCAAACGCCATATCTGAGCATCACTATTTCGGCCATCCAGCGACTGTACGAGCTCGGAACTATATTCAGATACACTTAGGAGTGAGCTGGCGTAAGAAAATAAAGGCAATAGAACAATACTACTCCAACACCTTCGCAAACCAACACAGGAAATAGAAGCGAACCTCAATTGAACCAAGCAGTGCTTGAAGCCTGTCGTTCCCAGCTAGTCATATATGGAGAGATTCGACCATTATGAATCTCAAAAATATACTCTGGTCTCTGAATCGCAAAATTAAAACCCCTTCACATTTATTTTAGACAAGCGAATGTTCATTGTCATTGCCACAAAAAAATCCCCTTACTTTATTTTTAGTGAGATTTTACAAAATCGAGTCTGTATTTAGCACAGAGCACAAAGCATACGTAGAATAACGAAACATCGAAACAAAACAGTGTAACAACAGGTACGCATACATTTACCATGGATTGTCTAGTCTAGTCTAGCCCAACAGATATTTAAGAAGATCCCCAAGGACTGGGCATAAGCTATTCAAACTCTAGTTCTATGGTTGAAAGACGAATATAACGGTGATACATTAGAAGGAGCTCCTCGGATACTTAAAATCTGGTATAAAACTAGCTCCTTCAGCCTTCATGCCACGAGATCAAAGAGGAATCATCGACTTGGTTGATTACACTAGTCAGTTTAGCGAAACATAAATAGCCAATAACAACCATTATAAAGCCACAATTAAGGGAGGGATCAGAGCTAAGGAGAAATGGTTTAATCACAAATATGAGCGTATCAATGCTTGCGAAACTGATCATAAAGTATATCGATCCAATGCCATGTACATCATATATAGCCGGCAACCAAGATATCTTCATCGTTTGAACTCGCGAATACATATCAATGAATTCTTTAGGTGATCTAAGTATATAGCTAGGCTGCATCTAGTCTCGAATTTCCATAAAGTTTATGGGAAGTCTTTTGACTCATGTCGATAACTGTTGCAAGCTCTCTAGATTTTTTATTTTTATTTTACCTCACTTCGGCTTTTGAGCGAGATCATAAGTTTGTCTCGAGGTTGATGTAAATGGATTCCTTCTTTATCTAGCTAGCTACCTATCTATATCCTCGATGCGCGTTGTGCAATTGAGTGAAGAGTTAGGCCAGATTAGACTATTCGGGCTGGCAGGCGCAAGGTGGGGAGATGAGGTGAAAGTAAAGTAGTCATACCACCCAATCGAACTTCTTCCTGGTTTCTCGTATCCTCACAAGAATAAGATTTCTGCCACAAGCAAGTATGCCTTTTCATGAGCTACCTTTCTAGATAGATCTTTGCTGGCAGAGATAACATAGGAACTTGGGAAAGATGATTGTGGAACTGGTATGTGTTGAATTTTGTAATAGAACATTCATCTAATCATCCAATGAATGTTGTTGAGATGTGTGACACAAACACGCCGAACAAGCCTGGACCCAAACTCAAAATTCCAAATTCCAAACCTCAATTCACCGAGGCCCTTCAGGAGATACCCCGAGCTGTGTAATCAAAAAGCGTTGCGAAAAAGATAGTCTAGAAACTGGCGCTGATACTTACCACCGTTTTGCTATTCCATTACCCTAAATACCACCCACCGATGCTCCCAAATACAGCCTTCATGTGCTCCTCTACTTCACACACCTAGCCTAGAACAACTGAACGAGCAGCATAAACACAGCAAAGAAAACTTAATCTAACTATTCATGACATCTTTTGTGAAAGGCAACATCGATTAATGATATGGGATACAAAGTCCAGGGAAGTGGGAATGGAGTGTGAACGAAATGAATTAAAAGGCGTCACTGAAATTAGGTTCTTTGGGTAAGGACATGTTAAACATCTTATGTCATGAAGCGGGATATGGTCAAAACTGGGAATGAATGGAGAGTGTAATTGAGAAACACAATATCCAGGGAACTCTGCGACCGTTTGATGGGGGATGTCTTGATGTGGTTGTGAGCATATTGTATGTTTCGGATCGGAAAGACTGGAATCGAGCTTTGCGTGGAGATTCTGGTGTTTAGCAATATAGGAAGAAAGTAGTCAGAGGATAGTGACTGTTAGTGACAAGAGAAATAAAAGGGAAATAAGAAAACCACGATCAAGAATCCCCTCAGATCGATGCATTTCCGGTGGAACTGGTAGTATTATAAAAATGCTAGGTCTTTCGTAGGCCCAGAAAACCAAATGACTCCATTTGTCCATAAAAGAATCTCCCAAGCTTTGAAACTTGGCAGAATGTGAGTACATATGCATCACAAATATCGCACCGCATTGCACTAAGTTGGATATCCTTCCTACCATCGTTGTTTGTACCAGTCTTGTCATTGTAAATGCTATTGATCAAGATCACGCAGAAAGCCCATTTTGCTCATCCATGCTTGATTGAAAAATCTCCCCGAAACTTTCGAAGATTATTCGTTCATTTCGTTAACAACAACAACCCAATTTCCCTTCCATTGCACCGCGACAACCATGAACAAAACATTTAACGGCTAGTGTTCATTGGCTTTGGTGCCTTACCCTTGGAACCTTGCTTGCTGACTTTCGATTGGGTGGAGACATTGGTCTTTGCCTTTGTGGCCTTCTTGGCGGCTTGCTCTGCGGCACGCTTCTCCTTAGCGGCCTTGATGGCGGACTCACGAGCAGCGGATCTGGCTTCTGGTCTCTGGTTTCTTCGCTCCTTGATGACATCGAGGGAAGCACCGACGATGGCTCTTTGGGACTTGACGGTCTTGCGGGAACGCTTCTTGGCGACTTCCTATATGGTGAAAACTGCATCAGTATTTTTCTTCTCCCGAATATCCCATGATGTCATGTATTCCATCTCTATGTGAATTAAGTCGCGGAGTAGATTGAAATATCGTACCTCAGAGACACCCTTCTTGTGTTGTCTTCTGAAGAGGACGGTCCATGCAATTCGGCGAGGGTTCTTGCGTTGCAAGAACAAAGATTCGGATTTACCGTTTTGGAAACGGAAGATCTTGGAGTCTCCACGGATGTAGAGCTTGCCCTATACAGTTCCAAAAGTAATTAGCATTGAATTCTTCGATACGCAATCCTTATGCGCCTTTGATATAATTCCCAAATCTGCACAGTCGTAGCCCAACAATTTGCCTTCCTCCCCTTTCAATCCAATCATCCATTTGTCGACCACAATCCATAATCATTCAAAGGGGCAACACTCGTACCTTTCCAGGGTAGATCTTGGCTCCGGAGAAGGAATCTTCGTAAGTACGCATGATGTCGACGGTTTGGCGTGGTTGTCGTGTGTTTGCTGTTTCCTGCGGAGTCGTGGGCAGGAAATTCAATAAGATCGCAAAATACCGAATTCGTTAGACTCTTAATTTTTTGGTTTGCGATTTGCGTGCGAGCGCTAAGATCTCGCTAATTTGGCCCTAGTGAAATTGCTCTGAGCCTTGTCCGCAGCCTCGACATTATTGACAGCCTTGCTTTTTGAAGACGTTTATCTTGACTTCATGCAAATTCAACCCAATTTTAGGACAAGGGATAGAAAGTATGAGGACTCTTGCAATTTCATATCCTCCGTTAAAGTGTTCTGTCCACTACATAAAGGTATAGCAACTCGAAACTCAATATATCAATATCACGTGACCTACCTCAATCATCCACATCCTCGCGCTATTAAGAAGGTCCAACCTTTCCGTTCATAAGTTACAAGTCCATCATCAACGGCGACCATGACTCTCGTGAAGGTCCCGTTTACTCCCGAGCCTTACCCTCCTGGGTCCTCGGAAAGACTTGAAGGTATTACTCAGGAAAGTAGTCATTGCTGGACACCTTTATTTCAGCATAAATGTTCATTTCCACCGGAGATCTTTTCGCAAGTCATGCTGAATTTAATTCGAAATCCAAATATCAATTCCAACCATCTATTTCGAGCCGATATCTCTTTAGAGCAGCCATTCAATGAAAATTTCCAAAATGATGCTTCAATTCCTGCGAGGATTGTTCAGTTCCGCAACTATACTCTACAGAAAGTGATGGTAAGAACTATGATACCCAGGAACATTCTAAAAGATAAGCCACTCGATCAAACGTGTCTTTTCTATGCGAATACTACAGATACAGGGGAAGTTCAATCTCTGGTTATTTATCTCCCTCATATATCATCACCTGATGAATCGCCATTTTATCACCCTGGAGTTTACGGAATTGCTTTCCAGCACACATTCAATCCTGTCACACAGGATGCAAATATTGCAATACACTATGCATTCTTCGACTCCGAACCTCGTACTCAGAAACTTGAAAGAACAGCTGAACATCTACTAGCTGCTCTATACAAGCACGGGCAAGGAACTGCTGCAGGATATGTCAAAAAAGTCCATCATGACACTATCATACCCCAAGCTACTGTTCAGAATACTTATGCTCGTCTCAAGGCCAAATATGCAAAGACTTTGATTGAGAATTGGGCTGAAGCCACAGATCCTGAAAAGCATGTTTTCGAAGATCTGAACATTGCAGCGTTTCTCATTGAACTTTGGGCCGATACTTATAAAGATACCGAATTTCCAGGTTATGTTGACATTGGATGTGGAAATGGACTTCTTGTTCATATTTTATCCGAGGAAGGTTACAAAGGATGGGGATTTGATGCAAGAGAAAGGAAATCATGGAGTGTGTTCGGGCCAAAAACACGAGAGAAGTTACAAGAACTTGTTCTGATACCTTCAATTCTATATTCAGAGTCAAATGAAAATGAAACCTCGGGACCTGATGTCCATGACGGAAATTTCCCTAAAGGAACATTCATCATCTCAAATCACGCTGATGAGCTAACTCCATGGACACCTATCCTTGCGAACATTTCTCAATCACCATTTATGATGATTCCATGTTGTAGTCATGCTCTCAGTGGTGCAAGATGTCGGGCGCCACCACCCAAAGGATCTGGAGGTACACCCTCGGCATACGCTTCTCTTGTTGCATGGGTCGCGGGTCTCGCTGAAGGATGTGGATGGGAAGTGGAAAAGGAATGGCTACGAATACCGAGTACAAGAAATGCGGCTCTAATCGGACGAAGACGAAAACTAAATTACGAAAATGTCGACGTACGAGAGTTTGTTGAGGTAAATGGCGGAGCCGCAGGCTGGAAGGAGAACGCATTAAAGTTGGTGACGGGAAAGGCAAAGAATCATTGACGGTCATTTATGACATTTATTACACATCAATCCTTCCAAGCAGCACACCACACACAGACGGACTTCAAGTAACACATCGAAAGTACAACAAAAGATGCCGTTGATATGTGACATCATTTTTCTCTTGAGAATACTCAGAGGGACCCAACGTCATCTCACCATCCCTGGAAATGCTGTTACATATGCCCCTACATCCTGGCCCTTCGTCCTGAAACCGAAAATGCCACGGGTGACAAGGTCCTGCCATATGCGTAACAAATGTGGCCCTATTTCCAAAGTTCTTATAATTGCTCGCTAATTATGAGGTCATTCTATCGTTCCGAGGAACGCCATGAGATGCTGATATATGTATGCTCACATCTCCAAAATCAATCTCGTGAATGTCGTAAAGTACGAAGGTTGCGAGGTGGAGGTGAAATATGGAGGAATGCGTACGGGTGAAAGACTCGGATTGGAATAATAGGAAATGGGGGACGCTGGGTTTTTGGCTGCATCGAAATTGTCTCATCTTCCCTATCGAAATCAATACTAACGTATCAAACCCCACCATCTTTCATCGGTGTCGTTATTATTGAATAATTCACCAATTCTTTGGTCTTTACTGCCTGATTACAATTTTGAACATAACTTTCTACCTCTGTGTTGTATCCTACATACTCTTTCTGCTTCCCTACATAGCACCAAGAACCCACTGTTCTAGTTTTCCTTCAGATTCTGTTCTTGATACCTAGTCAATACTAACTTCATGATCCTGCAGTAGTGGAGATATCGTCTACGACAGAGAATGCAGACCCTTGCTCGTACCCAGAAATGGACGGGATACACCACCCTCATATAACATCTTTTCCACTCTAGCCGAGGAAGCAACACCTCATTTGTACGGGCCAAACGAAGGGAGTCATTCAATTTAAGACACCTATCTATCACGTGTATTGGCCCAACTCAACCAAAAGCCAGTGCAAACAGTCACAGCAAATACTATCTTCACCATCTAAAGTTTCTTGCCCTTCGAATCCAAGATGTTCATCTTTCTGCGCGTCGTTTAATCTGTATAGTTTCGATACTCAAAAATTGTGTCTCATTGATAATCATCAGACCCATTTTGCATTCTTATTGTTTCAATAATTTTCCAAAATCAATTCTCCAAACACTTTCGAAGCCTTTTTATCTTTCGCTTTGTTTTAATTACCCCAAACGAATTTAACAATGACAAGCTATCCGAGGTCCTGAAAGAGAAAGAGAAATAGTCTTCACTTCCTGGTGGCATGCCGTTCAATCACAACTTTGGAAATAAGACACGAGAAGGGGACTCATGCACTTACTAGCTACTCTGTATGAGGATTCCTGCTGAGTTTGCTGAGGCATCATAAAGAGCGATTCAGAAGTTGATAAAGGTATTTTTATAGAATGTGGTGATCGGAGATGAGCGAGAGAAAGATGGCGAATCGAGAGAAAAAGAAGAATTGGGCAACATGGGAAGGAGAGAAACGACCTGGCAGGAGAGGATAGATGAGTTGAGCCTTGGAGCCAGAGTTAAGAAAAATAGAAAGAAAGAGGGAGGGAAGAAGACGGAACAAGATCCGGCAGATATAATACTGGTTCAAGTAGGTGATAGTCCGGGTCCGACGACGACAAGGATCGCGGAAGCGAGTAGCAAGGTATCAGATGGATCTGAACATGTCAAAACTCAAAGTGGCGATCAGAAGAATGGGGAGATGAGAAAAGAGGACAGGAGCAATGAAGCAAGTGAAAATGTGAAGAGCGTAGACTAAGCAGGAGAGACTTAGAAGGTATTGAAAAGGGGCACTATTCAGTCATTGCTGGCGCAGATTATTAGCTAAAATCAAATGGGATCTTGTTGATTTTACAACCACAAGTTTCTGCATGGTAATATGAGAGAAATTTGATGATCGTTTCCTTGAAATAGCGTCGCACGGCTCAGAAGGTAACTCAGGTACCTTGAAGAAACACCAAAGATTGTAAAGTATCACCTATTCAGAACCACAAGTGCCTACTCCGTTGAGTCGTCTGGATGTGATTTTTTGACCCGAAGGAAAAGTGAGATTCTGTCATTTATCAAATGAATACGCTAGAATCTTGACGCTTTTGGTCCCACAAGGAAGATATTGTAATATAGAAGGACTTAATGTGTAGTATGATTTTGTACAGCTAAGTAACCTTCGGACTACCTGAAACTTTATATTCATGCAGCGAGATGCCATAACATAGCCAAAGAGAGGATTATGATCATTCCCATATCAATGCTGTCACCAGTCCTCTAATATCATTCCTAATCGACTTTGCCTTGCGTGCGGGAAATTTATTCGACCTTGTCCTCAAAGTTCTCACCCTCGACCAAATCTGGGATATCATCATCATCCTCATCATCGTCCTTCTTGTCTTCACCACCCTCGGCCTTTTGCATGGATTGGTAGCTCTCGGCAAGCTTGCGGAGGGAAGCAAGGGAATCTGGGCCGAGTTGGTTGAGGATACCTGGGACGAGCTCGGTGAGCTCCTTGTCTTCGCCGTTACCGTAGATGGCGAAGGTGTTGGATGGAACAGCAGCGTGAACTAATCAATGAAAGGTTAGTGTAATTCCAGGAGCTCGTGTTGTGAGGTGGAAGTACCCTTTGGTGCAGCGAAGTGGATAACATTTCCGTCGGACTTGAACATGTTTACCTCCTCGATAGCTTGGATAGGTTGGACGTTAAGCTTCTTGAGGGAGGTCTGTAACTTCTTGTCGTCCATTCCGGTGCTCTTGTGAACATTCTTAACCTTTCTTCTTGGTGTACCCTTTCCACTATGTATCTGTTAGCATACCGATGCTACCCCGCTATGCGCTTTCCTCAGAGTCGTGCAGCTCGGAAATCGCGTTCGTAAATTATGAATCGCATAAGGACGAGGATTCTATCACATACCCTTCGGCCACATGTTAGCTTCTAATCGTTCAAATACCGGTAAGAATTGTATGGCACAGCCAGCTGGCATTCCAACCCCTCCATCCTTCAAAAATTCCCATCCCAAGCTCTTCAATCTTTCTGCTATTCGCGTCCTCTGCGGTATCCGCCGGAGTTAAACTCACCAGTTCTGACACCACCTCTGGCCTGCATTCTCTTCAACTTTTCCATATCCATGATTGCTATAGTTTGACCTTCGTCGAGAATTGAGGGGAAGTATTAAACGAGGAAGTGGAGGTTGTTCTGTGGCGAGTAAAAATTGTCAGTCAAAACTTCGAGGTATCTGTCCGGCAGAAAGTTTCGCGTCGATCGGATGTATTTTTGATGTTATACGTACAGTTGTAAAGATTTGACTTTCCTATGTAATCAAACTCGTCGTCGTGTGTTGAAGGACCTCAGCGCTCATTGTGTGTGCCAAGAATTTCCATTTTTAAGCGAGCATTTGTGTGGGGAAATTCTATAGCCTCGTCAATCATCAGCCAAAATTAACAATCTAACATGCAATTCACGACAATAACGACATTCAATCCAATGCAAATGAAGAGGAGGAGATGGTGGATAACTGTGTGCGAGGAAAAGGAACTTGCAGTCTCGATCTGTTGTGTAGAGTGAAGTCATGGCATTTTCACATATTGCCTATCAGACCGGTCTATGACTACTTAATACTAGAAACGGTAAGACATTACAGTCTAGGACATTCGTATAGGTGGTGAGTACTCTTATACGCCAAGAAAGGTATAGTAAACATATAGTGGTTCTCGAAGAAGTCTTTGCTATCTATCCTTTGACACAAAATCGGCAGATGAACAGATAAGTCAATAGGTATCATTCTATATATGATTGCTCTGAGGTAATTCATTACCACCCTTTTTTCCTCTCTTCCCACAATGGAAGCGAGACATTGAGAACTCATATGTACCTCATATACATAATCTTCTATATGCATTCTCAGCATTAAGCACATTGCGTTGCCCTCCTGCTTCTACCTTAAACTTGAGGCGGATCATACAAAGGCAGCTGGTGCGCACGGGACGATCACGTGTTAGTATTACAAAGTTCACGTGAGGAAGTCTCACGATCACCCATTTTTGGGTCGAACTCTGTAGGTAGCCAACCTGCTTGGCTCTTTCCTCATTCAGTCATCCATGGGGTCTTAGTTTTTTGTTCGGCGACCCTACGAGCAAATTGAGTCTCAGGAATGCTTCGAATCAAACAAATTGGTATTGCAACAACACAGATGTAGATGCTCCGGAGCCCATCACCCATCACATATAGTAGGGAAGAGGCATGGCTTGAATCTCATGAAGGGATAACCAAATATGCGCCTGAGCTTGATGAATAATTACGGTAAGACGAAGTTGCTTCGAGTACTTCTGAAATCTCATTGAGGATAGGTTCGTGATTCGTCCTCGAAAGCACAAAAGTTTATCTTGTGAGTTCTTTGTCTTGAGTATTCGCTGTAACTTCCTAGATGTTTCTTGGATTTACTAGAAGTTTTTTTGCTAATTATACCTCGTCATTTCCCGTCAATTTATAGAATCTCCTAAACGGGTGCAGTACAATCAAATCACTCCTGCCACTAATATGGTGCCTCCCCTATTTGGAGAAATTGCTAAATGTACAATTGTCCCATACCTCATACTACATACAAACACAAGGAAGTAACCTATTTCTGTTCTTCGACTTCAATTTCGACAATCAGCCACCTGAAACCGAGCTTTCTCGCATCTCCGACCATGGAAAGTGAGGCAGACCACGCTCAAGTCACCAAGAATCAGCATGCAGATCTTGCAAGAAAGTTCAAGCTGCATGGACCGAAAATCGAACGGATTTGGCGAAGCTTTGATCAGAGTCAACGAGTGAATGTTTTTAAAGTTAGTGTTGTAGAAGACAGATATTTGAAGCACTCAAAAGACCAATCAGTAGGAGCCCGTTCGAAGTTCGTCCCCGAAATGAATCTGCATGACATAACTACGGAACCTCAATATCTACTTGATCATCTGAGACACCGAGCTACAACATCTCTCCTGCATCAATATAGAGTGGGTATTCATGATGGACCAGGAGATTGTATGTTCGTCTTGGAGAATATGCGCGATAAGAATCTTCGCCATACTCATAGCTTCAAGCACTGTTTCACTGGTTCTTACGACGAAGAGACCTATGGTCAGTCATTCAAAGCAACCACTGCTGCTAATTACCGCGAAATCATAACTAAAATTGCCTCTTAAATTAAAGGGAGAACTGTTGTTTCTCGAGAGGCTGACGAATTGGTTCTCAACAGACAACTGCATACCTTGATACACCTGAATACATTAGTTGCGGGCATTCTGGATGCCGAACCTGCTACCAAATCTACGAAACCACAGCCCAAAAAGTCAAATAAGGCAGTTATTTCTGCTCTTTCAAGCCTTTCCATCGTTGACTGTCAAGAGAAGCTTTCGCTAGACGACATAATCAACAACTCACTCGACCAAAAAACCGCCGTGAGCGATTATCTGGTCTTCTGTTGCTCTGAATCATTTATTCTTCAACATATGGTCAACGGCTGGTACTTCAGTCGACCGGAACTTATACCTGATGAGAAGGGACGAATTCTCCCCTGGCTGGCCGATAAGCACATCAATACTTCTATCTTCGAGTTGATACACAACATGGCAACTGGAGTCGCAATCTGGGATCACATACATCGCCTTCTTCAACTTCTAGCAAAGAAGCCTGACGATAAAATTGCCAGTACAATTTTGCTTCAGAAAGCATCAAACGTAGCTCATCTCGAGTTCTTCAGGGCACAGAAAGTCTTTAAACGCTACGCAGCCTTGGGAACAGGTAAAAAGTACTTCAAACGCGTCTCGGGAAAGTACGATAATGGATCTGCACGAGTATTACTCAAGCAAGATCCAGAGCTTCTAACTGGGGAGAACCCACAACTTTCTTACGTGCTCCGTCTCTGCTCCCCTCGAATTGACGTCACCAACGCACTTCCTTGGGTCAAGAAACTAGAAGATCTTTATCGTCTTCACCCCATCGAGCTATCCGAAATGCATGATGGTGTTGTGGACGCTTTGATGACCTAGCGGTCATCGTCAGATTTGTTGAAATTCTTTCTGCAACTGTTACTCTGCCAGAAAAAAATGCTAGAAGAGGACCGATATACGTATCAAGACTCAAGAACTTGTTAGGCGAGCTTGAACCATTAAAGCATGAGGTTGATCTTTTGAAATTTGCAGTACCCATGGAAAACCTTCTCGAGCCGGGAATGATCGAAGGCGCTATTGATGTCCTTGATCAATTTACAGCGGAACGTTTGGGCACGAGAACAGGATTTCTGTACCAGGATCTTGTTGACGATTGCGTTTCTCAGGTTCAAGCTCACTATAATCAGCAGAAAGACAGAGTGGCACAGATTGGGAAGAAGCCTCCCAAAAGTTTTGAAGACCCCGCCTACGAGACTATGGGTCCAGATATCCTCATTCAGCAACGAAGACAAAAGGACAAGACTCGACCCACCAATGTCTCTCCTTATGATCTTACCCAAGATGATACTGAATCTACACAAGCAGGAACCGAGGAGTTGCCTCGGATATTCAAAGCTAACAAAAACACGGCGCAGGTCTTCTCCACCATGTTCGCCAAATCTGAAGCCCGTGGTTCAGTCAGCTGGATTTCATTTGAAACTGCAATGGTCGATTTGGGGTTCTCTGTCATTCCAAAATTCGGATGGGTATACACTTTCTCTCCAGCAAAAAAGGATGTGGGCCACGAGAAGTCCATCACTTTTCACCGACCCCACAAGTCGGAGATTGAAGGATGGAAGTTGGTCATGTTTACTAATCGATTGAAGAGGGTTTATGGATGGAATGAACAATCTTTCAAGGCTATCTGATGAGAGTGCAAGGGTTTTAACGGCGGCTTGGCGTGGGAGTGGGAGTGGGCAATATTCGGACGGTATTGTTAATGGCAGATTTTGAGCAGACTTTGAGCAGAGATTTTGTTACCATTAATGGAGATGGATAACCTTTGAGTATGTAATACCAAGTAAATGTAATTGCTAGTGTCAAATCTTCCACATATCTCAAGTACCGGTATTAGGCAATTGTGAAGCTCTGGGAGACAATATTACTTTATCGTATGGGAGGTCATAAAGAGGATATGTGGTTTATGCAGGACTAGTAGAAATGTTTTTCCAACATTCCCTGAATAGCTGAGTCAAAATGGACAAAATGATGGATCAGGCATTCAGTATTGAGTATATTGCATGCGAGTTGGAAAGATAATGTCGGTTCCTCGTGAAACGATATTTCTTATGCTCATAGAATGCGGGCTCGGAGGTTCTCTTTGGGGCCTACACCTATGGAGTCAGGGTAGTCTGACTTAGCAAATAAGAAATCCTCCATCATTATCTCATCGTAGAGTGATACATTTACCGTTGCTTTAGAATGAACTTTTGCGGACGCAAATTGTGATCAATCAGATGAGAGCCGAAGAGTGAGAAGAATGGGATTGGTATCGAAGGGTCGGGTTCAGAAAAAGGAGGGTGAATGGGGACTTGATATGAGGATACTACGATCCTGTACGATGGCCCATGTCGCACTCGTTGGGAATGTACTGTCCGTAATATGGTTAACAAACCCGAATATGTAGTACTGACACTAGAAAGAGAGGAGTTGGGTGATTAGAGTGTGAATTGTTTGCGCCATAGGTACCTGAAGAGGGAGAGGAACATATGTTGGGATGCCTTCTAAAAAGAAGTCCAGTCGAGAATTGCCTCGAGGCAGGGTTTCCGGAGCAACCTGGGATACCCGAGAGAACTGAATCTGCAGAACTCGAGACAACAACAATTTGCAAATGTCAACTCCCACTCAGCCATCAACAGGTCGCTAGTGAAAAAGGCACGCCCACAATTGTATCAGCTCGAGTGTTTGGTATTGATTGAATGACCCATCACCGAAGAATCCATCGACTCGTTAATATATTGTAAAGGAAGCATGTAATATGGGATCCATGAGATACTTCATTTATCAACACACAGCATTAGACTGGCAGCCTTGTAAAATGGAAGCTAGTTGGTATTTCAACCATCCGTGCCTTAAGTCATACCATAATCGAGGCATCACAGGAAGGGCCAGTTGCGGAATTGCTGTTGCACATCTCTCCGGTAGATATCGACATGATGTTCGGTAGAGTCTCGTGGGTTTGGGCTCAAATGGCGACGGGAGATCAAAAGATTGGTGTATCGATACCACTCATTAGCCCTGGTACACATCTGCTTGCACCATAGTGGAACAGACACTTTGTTACGGTACTATCATACCATGAAGTTGATCGTAACTCAGAACCTTGAATAAGAAATTCATAGCTTTGCTGTTATCTTAATCAGGAAAGTTGAGTGGTCTTTTGTTTGAAAAGGAATGCCTTTCAAAGTTTCTATGGCAAACCCGTTGGATGCCGAGTTCAGTTGTAAGGTTGCATGAAAGTAATTTCATCTGAGAGACGCATTCCGTCTTCCGGATGTCGGAGAATATGATTCTGGTCCTAATGTAATATCTTGATACAAATTTTGCAGTCTTGGTAAGATATTGTATTGAATCGACAACGCGTGTGCATTCTACCTCCCAAGTCTGAACGACATAAAGAATTCTTGACTCCGATGAGATGGAGCTCTGTTTCCACGTCTTTGTCTGAGAACAATGGAGTGAAAGATAATAGAATGATAACAATGTCTCGAGATGCGAGGGTAGTAGAAGCCAAGCGATACTGCCCTATCGTATGAAGGCCAAGACGGAGAAAACTACACAATGGCCAGGTTAAAGTACGTTTTCTCCGAGATCGACGATGTTGGCTATACCTCTCACTCGCACTCACTCAAGCTTCTTTCTGTGGTCAACCTGCTGAGCATGTAGCAAAGGCAGGGTGATACATAATAGAATGATGCAGCAATCGACTAAAAAGGCAGGCAGAATAAGACGAACAAGGTACAAGAGGCAGTGAGTACTTGGCCTGTGTCTACCATACGGAGTACCCTAGTAACGACGAGAATATCTCCGTTGTACAGATTGCAGTTTGTGATGTTGTGCATCCCAGAAGATTTTAGGAATTTCAGATGATATTTTTCAAACACTTGTAATGAAAACTACCAATATACAGAAAGCCATTCTTCCATCCAAGAATATATGAGAACAGTTCTGAGAACAGTTCTGAGAACAGTTCTGAGAACAGTTCTGAGAACAGTTCTGAGAACATGTCTCAAGAACATAATTTTAGGCTATGCAAAAACTCGTTCGAAACTTCAAAATTCCCAAGACCTTCGGTCCCGAAGCCTTCATCCCATTATCCATACCAAGCCTTTCCCCCAACCGGAAATATACATCCGTACCAGTGCGTGCCACTTACACACAGGAAAATGTCGTCGTAAGCTTTACCCGCGACAATGGAAACACGAAACTCTGCAAACCAACGAGAATGAAGAAAAAGTGTTTTGTTGCAAGTCTGAAAACTTGCCCAGCTTTTTGCTTTTCCTCACTTGGCTAGGTTTGCTATCGAAAGATGTGAATTGGTGGATCTTTGCACGCTTTGGTTTGTGTAAATGGTTATTTTGGGATGGATTGGTGGTAGAACTAAGGTTGTGCATGCTTTGTTCCATTGTTACCTTTCTTTTATTCCCGCCAGTAGATGTTGAATTCGAAGTATTGGTGAAATTGAAGAACGTTACTCAGTCTACCAATTGGTAGACTAAATGAAATTCTAGGAGATGTGAAAGAAATCGGGCGACTATAGTCACGTGCCCGCGCGAACTTTTCAAACACGAACCATCACTTATCTGTCGTGGTTGGATTTGAGACCTTCACCTCATGAGATTTTCAAATGCGTCGATTATACTACCAAGAATGAGAGCTACTCATATCGTATATCAGTTATGAAATAGAATCTGTCTATTGAAGTATGATGACTTATGATTCTGAATACCTTATTTAAGGTTATTGAGCATTCAAAGTGATAACATGATTTCTTGAAATGGCCATACGTCTCACAACTCTCCGCCTATCAAAGTGCGACAATTCATCTACCGAGAATTCTCGAAATGGCTGAAATAGATCATACGGCTCAGACAGAAGTCTTGTATTCTTCAGCGTCAGCTGCAGCATCAGCTCATCCAATAACAGCGGACCAATTGCTTGAATTGGAAGAGCGGCAACGAGTGCTGTTCAATGAGAAAGGTAGTGGACCGGCACGAATCAGAACGGGATGTCAGGAAATTGATAATTATGTTCTTTGCGCCGGTAAAGGTAAACTAGATGGGGGGTTCGAAAGGGGAATTGTAGTGGGGTTGAGTGCTGCTGATGGAGATGAATCGACAAGCAGTCGAGTCGTAAGTTGATGCAATATTGTGTATTGAGTTATGTATTGAATAAGGTCCTGATACATTCTCTATATAGATATCTCTCAACCTCATAGCATCAGTTCTCTCACAACATATCGATTTGGTAGATGTCATTCAAAATTTCCAGAGTGAATTGACGAATAAAAGCAAGCCAAAAGTGGTAGTAATAGATACGACTGGTTCCTTTAACCTTCCTCTCTTGGTCAAAATCTTGAGAACAAGGCTCTTGAAGAGAAGATATGAGATGAGAAGCAGGAACGATATAACTATGAATCTTAACAATGGCCAGAATACAGATGAGAGTACGGGGATCGACATACAAAAAGAGGTGAATGCACTACTGGAGCTGGTAGCCATTAGTAGAGTCTTTGATATTGAGGGGCTATGGGAGGTATTAAGTGAGCTAGGGCGACCAGATGACCTATTCAGAAAAAATGAGGACGATCAGGAGATGCCTGCCACCATACCATCACGGACCAGCAAACCTGTCGAAGGGAAAACAGAGCCATTGCACAAAATCCCAGATGAAATTTGCGACAGCGAAGACGAAGACATCGAATTAACACCACCACCACCACCACCACCCGTCAAACCCCAAGTTTTAACACCAATCCCAAGCTCAACAGAAACCAGTCCCGAAATCTTAATCATAGACAGCATGCACCATCTAATCACCCACCTCTTCACACACTCGGAAAAAGTCTCCGCGCACAACCTCCTCTCCCTCCTATCACACACTCTCCACACCCTAACCCGTACTCAAAATATCCTCACCATCCTCCACAACACCACCACGTCTACCAAACCCACTTTCGCAAACCAACACTCTTCTCGTCAACCTCCACCTCCACCTCCAACTATCCACTCAATCTTCACTTCCCCAGCCCAAAAACCATCACTCGGACGTATCTTTGACGATTTCCTCAATCTCCACATTATGATCTCGAAACTTCCGAAGAAGAGGGGAGATGCCGAGATGCTCTACGCTCGAGGTGAAAATACATCTCATGTTGGGAGCGAGGATGTCGCTTATAGTTTTGTGTTTGAGATTTTGAGGGATGAGTGTCCGGTTTTGGGTGGGGAGAGGAAGGTGGGGAGGAGGTTTGGGGATAGGGAACAGAGGTGGGGGGTTTTTGAGATGGGGGATGGGGATGGGGGTGGGAGTTGAGGGGTGGAGTTGAGGGGTGTTTTAGGATGGATGGAGAGAAGGAGGGGAGAGACTAGCGTGCGATGACTGGAAAGTGTGGAAATAGGATGGGGAAGGGGTGTCAAAATAAAAATGATAGATGGATAGATCTTTCGCATACCTACTCACTGTATACATACGTACATATCAATCATTTAGCCATCTCGCTTAGACGCACTTTACAAAATATCATGAATTCGCGTTCCGATTCCGATTCCGCAAATGCAATGCGATGCCTAGGTCATGCTATTACCTAAAAAATAAAAAAAATAAAAAAAGAGACCCATCTCTTCCCTTTCCTTGGATATTCTACTTCATCTCGCTAGCCCTCAACATATCAAAACTCTCTCCACTCTCGCTTCCTTCTCCTTCATCCTCCTCATCTCTAAACCCGCCAACCACACCCTCAACCAAGACACCCCCCTTTCTAAACCTCTTCCTTCCAATTTCCACCTCTTCAAGCGCTAGTCTAGGTCCATTTCCTAGAATAAATCTTCTATGCCATTCTCCTACAAACATACCTTCCGGATCCGCATTATTTCTAATCTTTCTCCAGTTCTCCAAGTTCTCTCCATACATCTCTTCAATATCTTCACCTGTAGTTTCGAAATTCTTAGCCCAATGAGGTCTGCCTCCTAGTTCTCGCATCAAAAATTCGAATCCTTGGTAATATCTTGCATGACATGGTGGATCCATATCATATGGACGATAGAGAGTTGCGTTTAGGTAAAGAGTTGCTTCTTCTGTACATGTAGGATCGAGATGTGGACGAGGGGTAAGACTGTTGCTTGTTTCTGTGACGCGGACTTCGACAGGTGCGTGGACGTATAGACCTTCTGCTGAATAAGGGATGCCATGTGCAACGTAATCTGAATCTTCTGGAGTAAGATGATTAAGCCACGAACTTAATCTCTTTAAAGCTTCTGGACCTTTGGAGATTGGAATTGCCCATTCGTTGACGAATTGCGAGTAAAGACAATTCATAAGGAGAGCTTGACGAGATGGTTGAATTGCGGAGCTCTTGGAACCATTTGCAAATCCATATTGCATACCAAAGACAAACCACTCTACCCATGGAAGAATTCGTGGAACATAATGTCCTAGAGCAAGAAGATTATGATAGACGTGATAACCTAACCAAGCATCATAGTAAGATTTTGGAGGAGGCATGGGAGCCAAATCTGTCTTTTCAGCAGCCCAAACAACTGCTCTTCTTGTGTAAGGAAACCACCAAACTCGAACAAATTCGGTCTGTGTCCAAAGAGTTTTATCCCAGTTGTTCATCATTCGAAGATCTGTATCCACAGTTTGTTCCCATGAAAGAGTGAAAGCTGGTACGGCTTGGAAAGTGATTTCTGTGATGATACCAATTGCTCCCAAAGAAATGAGAGAAGCGCGAAAGAGTTCCTCATTTTGATTCGGTGAACAAGTTTCCGTTCTACCATTCGAAAGAGTAATCTTCAACTCCAAGATTGAACTTGACAAAATTCCATGTCGCAAAGTACTTCCGTGAGTCCCTGTCGAAATTGCTCCAGCGATCGATTGATGATTAATACTACCCAAATTTGGCATTGCCAAACCGACAGCATCAAGTTGTTCGCCCACGGAATATAATCGAATACCACTTTGCATAACCACAACACCTGTTTCCCGATCCGCAGACAGAATTTTGTTGAAATTATCCAAATTAATGAGCCAGCTCGATGTGCAAGTAATATTTGAAGGAGAATGACCACATCCTACCGTTGTAATTCTGCGTCGACATCTTCGCGCAAGGTTGACGACCTTTTCGACTTCGGCGATAGATTGTGGTTGAATGAACAATTCAGGAGATGAATGAAATGTTCTTGCCCATGTTGATTGAGTATGATTTTTTACTGCGCGAAATGGAACATCGTCGCCATATTTTTCCAATTCGGATTTGATTGCGGGGTCCATCTTTGCGCCCAGATCGACCTAGGTATTATTTCTTTGAATGTTGTAAGCAAGTTGTAGATCTACTTTGAAATGGGGATGAAAACTTACTAGGTAATCTCACTCGATGTATAACTTAGGTTAAGAAAGGAATATTATATTCTCATCTAATATTCCAGAGAGATGTAAAAGAAAATAAAGATTCTCCCATTTTTGTCGCCTCTCTTCGAAGGAGGTTTGATACTTTTTTTAGGCGGGGTGGTTTGGAATACGAAACTAAAATGGCTGCAGATGAGTGCATGAGATGAGTGCATAAAAAAATAAGCCGACGCCGACAATACAATACAATACAATACAATACAATACAACACAATACAATACAACACAATACAATACAATACCGATACCGATACGTCCAATGATTTCAATCAGTCTAGTCGTCAGTCCAGCCAGATCTTTCAATGATTTGATGTGATGAAACTAGACCACGAATGGGCTCATTTTCTACAATCACCAGTCAAAGACCAACGAATAATATTCGGAAGTCATATAAATGACTGATATACATATATATCTACATATATATAAAACGTGTTTTATTAGTGAATAAGTTATATCAGTGAATGAATCATTTCGAAAATTATTTAAATCAAGCTTTTCAAAAATATTAATATTTTAATAACTAATCATTATTTTTTTATATAAAAGATTTTAAAAAATAACTAAAATCTAGATTTTTTATTGATTTAATTTTTATAAGATAATTTTATTATTTTCTATAAAAAAAAGGAAATTGTTACAATTCTTATTGCAAAAAAACTATTTTTACAATAACAACTTTATAAATTCGAATTTCTTAAAACTAATTAGATTTTTAAAAATTTCAGAAAATTATATCTATAAATAAAGAAAGTATATAATTATATATAAACAAATGTTGTATATAAAATTAGTGATCTATTCACTAATATAAACTATTCACTAATAAAACACGTTATATATATATACATACAACATATACTAGCTCGAGACTAAGTAATGTTATATAAATGATTTGTTTGCTCACTTGTTTGTTCTTGTTGATTTATTATCACCATTATCTCTATCAAACTACTAGATACCATATTAGATTGTATCTACATAGTAGACAATTGGATGACGCTCCGCTGGCCCTTCGGGGACCACTGCCGTGGAGGCAGACTATTGGAAATGGCAATATCTAATACTTGCTGCTACTTCTTGACATCTTTTGAATTTCGAGCGCAGCGAGCTATGGGGGTTTGGGGGCTTGCCCCCATCAATAAACACAGAAAGATATGAATATGCAATGCAGACTTACATATCTACTGATCCTACTCTGGATACCCCTAGGTATGAAAATGATCAAGACGACGAACATAGATCGGAAGCCAGGAGTTTGTGCATCCACTGCCAATATGGGTACGATACTCCAGATTCTTCTCGTTTTCTCCTCAGTACTCAGGCCAAGGACAACGAACGATAAAGTTTCTAGAAATTCTAGAAATTCAATCGACTTAGGATCTTAGCAAGGATATACATGTTCAATTAATATACAAGTCATATCATTCCGTATATGCAAGGCGACCTGTCAAAGATATTGATTGATCACCAGTCTACAAAAGGGTTATATGTATCCACCAACATAGCAACGATCCTATTGATATTGGTAAATGCTCAAAATTCTTTTTATATCTCGTGAGCCTCACATCTTGTTCAATATACATCATATGAAGGTATATTATTTTACAATTGTCAAGTATATCATATCAAATATATCATGTTCGTTCTTCTATTCATATTCATGTAAATGAAAATCGAGATGGAAAGATTTCCTAGACTTCCCCAAACCCTCGATCCCTAACTTTTCATCTCTTTTTTCTTTTTTCCTTTTTCCTCATTGTTTGCATGAACTTCATCTGAACTATTATTTCATGGAGTCCTAGTCTTGGTCTCACTTGAGTCTACCCTTCGTATGCGGAACATCCGGACCCCTCTCTACTCAACCAAATGAGGTAAACGTTTAGATATTGTATCAATTTAACATAGGGGAGAAATCTCTATTGCATTGCATCGCTTTTGGAGGTGTATCTAAGATCGAGGTGTTCGAGAAGAGATTTGATACCTGCAGACAGTCCAGACAGCAATAGCTACAATATCTACAAGATCTACCATATATACAATATTCTTCTATCGGTCTGATCCTCTCTCTCTATACAAAAGTACTTGTTGATTTATTTCATTCTCTCATTCTCTCCCTTCCTCTCTCTCTCTCTCTCTCTCTATACATCTACATATACGTCTACATCTACAAATACATCTACTCTCTTCCTAAATTTACTGTACATCGTCTAAATCTAAACCGTTCACATTCTTTTATTCTTCTATTCTATCATTGTGTTATTACCTTATTCTATCCTCTTCTCCTTTCCCAATAAAATGAAATAATGGTTAATGTCGCCCTCTCACTCACGTTATCAGCTGGAATGTCTCCTACACCCAGCAGCACATTTTGCGGTCTTCATCGTCCCTCACATTCTCACTCCAATCTAAAGAAAGACGCCGCCCAACAAGATATTTCCGACGCTGTCTCCACGACTTCCTCCAAATTCCGCAAACAATTAGTAGCAAATGCACGACCTCTTCTTCTCCGTCGTCGCGATACCTCAGGTACAACTCAAAGTCTGCCAAATTTAAGTTCGAAATCAAAATCAAAGTCGAGTCTTCGAGATCAAGATAAATTCGATGGCGACGACAATTCACATTCCTCAATTTCAGTACCACCCGGTCGAAACCTCAAGTTAAAGAAATCTCAACCACCCGGTTCCACTTCACCCAATTTTTCCCTCCCACTCAATAATAATAACAATTCTAAACGTCCATCCGTCGATTTTCAATGGGCGCGTGAGGATCAATTGAGTGTTATTCTAGAATATTTGGAAGAAACTACACGTAGCGGAAGTACTCCCAATTCAGAGACTGCCGATCCATTAAGTCATTCCAATTCTAATCCAGCAACTCCGCTCGCATTACCGCAACCCCCCCAAACAAAAACCCCACCTCTCGCAATCCCCGAAACAATACGAGAAAACTTGTCTCCGACACCTACATCATCACCTCGCACACCAAAGTTTAATAAAATCGGTGTTCGTGAACGCGCAAGTAATTCGAAAATTCCAAGTTATTCTTATTCGAGAACTCCTTCTACACCTTCGACTCTCAATACCGCTTTCACAAATTCATCAACACCTTCCAGACCCCAAAACCTGATAAGAAGAAGTGAACAACGAAATCTGGAGGATAAATTCAGAGAAATAAGAGAAGGGTTGAGAGATAAAGATCGTGCGGATCCAATTGATTTTTCAAGCAGCGCATTGGGAATCAAAATGGCTAGCAGTATTGGTAGTGAGAGGGGAACACCGGAGATGGTACCAAGACCCATTGCGCATCCGCCAAAAGATGTAAGTATCTTCTTGTTTTAATTCTTGTTTCCGAAGATGAGATGACAGAAGGGGAAGTTGAACGGGAGAAAATAAATGGAAGCTTCTCTTCTAGTTGCTGCACTTTATGGGGGCAAGCCCCAAAACCCCCTTTTGCTCGCTGCGCTCGATTTTTTCCTCTACGAAACTAGTCGGCCTCCACGGCAGTGGCCCTCGGAGAGCCAGCGGAGCGTCATTCATGAAGTTTCATTATGGAAAGCAGTGCCCTTTCCTATTCCAATGTGGTCCATCACGTATCTCAACCGATGAACGTTAGATCAAAAGTTTCAATTCACATCTCAATACCATTAATTCACTCCACTAAACCATACTAACATCACTTCTCCCACAGCTCGAATCCATAGCCCGCATAGATTCATCTCTCATCTTCGAACATTTCACCACTTCCGATGCCTGGGTTCTCGGATCCGCTCTCCGTGAGCGTCTCCTTCCTCATCCAACTCCAGTCGTTATTTCCATCTCCCTTTCAAACGCCAATCAAGTTCTTTTCCACTGCTGTACCCATTCTGGAACCATGCCCGATAATGATTCTTGGGTTTCGCGAAAGAGAAAGACGGTTTTGAGATGGGGTGTTTCAACATGGTATATGTGGTGTAAATTTGAAGGGGATGAGAGTGCTTTTGCGCGCAAATATGGATTGGGGAATGAAGCGGGAGAATATGCGATTCATGGGGGTGGAGTACCGATTAGAGTTACAGGTGTGGAGGGAGTGGTAGCTTGTGTGGTTGTCAGTGGATTGAAACAGTGGGAGGATCATGGAGTTATTGTCGAAGTTATTCGTGATTTGTATTATTGAGCGGATTTGTGAGTTTGTGCGTGCATCGTGAGTCTAGGTGATTTGGACAATCGAATATGGACGCGGTGTTTTTTTCATATTCTGCGACTTGCATATAAAGGATGGATGCATGGAATTACGGGATGTTTTAAACTTGGCTTGGATGGTTCGGTATGGTTTGGTTGAATGGTTCGCATTGTTTACGCGCGTTAATGAATGCGCACATGGTATATGTTGAAAGGGGAAGTTAAGAAAATGGAGGGAAAAAGGAAGGGAAGAGCAGCGATGATTGATGATTAAAGAGAAGAAAGGTCATCAGCAAGAATAGAACAGGATGGAATGGAGAAAAGGGTGTTTATGTATATACGTATGTATATAAGTATACCCAAGCCTATCAGTGGCTATGGCGATGAATTGAATTTCAACCATATGATATATTTTTAAGGCTTTTGTGTGGGATGATGTGTGAATTGGTTGTGTGTGTGTTTTTTGATGTGAGGATGGGATGCGGTTCTGGCGAACTGGAATTGGAATTGAAAGTAGAAGTAAAAGTAAAAGTAAAAGTAAAAGTAAAAGTAATGCATTCGATCATCCAACTCACCTACTTGGGTTTATATCAAGTGATGTTATAATGCATCATATTATATCATATTATATGATCTCGCATCACCTCACATCACCTCACATCACCTCACATCACATCACCTCACACTACAACACATACATTCCTCGCTTATCTCCTCTCCTCTCCCTCTCCCCCTTTCTATTCCTAAACTGCCTTTCTCCCTCCAGATTTGCTTTTGAATATACTGCTCTGCTCGAAGTCGATATGTGTATGTAATGCATATATAAATATGCCCAGAATTGTCTTCTGGTTCTCATCTTTTCATTACCTTTTTCTATTATCTTCTCTTCGGTTGAGTGTGGAGGAATTAGATTATCATGAGTGTACTAGGTATGAATAACAACTCTTATATGATGAGGGATTTAGGAGAAGAATGAAGGGAATGTTGTTTAATCATTGGATTTATCTAAACACCTCTAAAATCTCTCTAATTACTTCTTTAAATATCGAATATCAATAAATATCTATCTCCACCTCATAAAACCACTCATTTATTTCCCCTCCTTTTCCTTCTCATCCTCTACCGAATTCTCAACCACATCCACCATAAACGCACCACCCAGCAAGATAGCCGGTTCTTCTAAACTCTTATGTTCATAACTCAACGTTCCTACTCCTCCCGCCTCGAGCAAAAAAGTCGGTCCATCCTGTAACGTTTTTCCAACCCATCTCATCGCAAACGCTCTCAATATATGTCCATGCGCTACAATCAACACATCTCCCGTTCCCGCATCCTTTTTATCTTTCCCGATTACGGGACCGTGGTATTTGGATCGGATGTCTGAGATAAGAGCATCGATGCGTTCGGTGACTTGTTCAGGGGATTCGCCATCTGGACAACCATCGCGCCAAATATCCCACTCGGGAAGTCCGGCGGCTTTGCGATCAGAGCGGATTTGTGCAGAGGTGATTCCTTCGTAAGAACCGTAATCCCATTCCCGGATGTTTTCGGTGATTTCTACTTTTGCTGATGTGCGGATTCCTGAGGTTTGGACATTAGCAAGTGTCGATATACATACTAGAAGTTCGGAAGTAAAATTTCCAGGCAATCAGGAGAGTATATGGAATAGATGTTTGGATTGGGAGAGTGAAGTAAGGAAATAAACACTCACCAAATTCAGCATGTTTTCTTCGTTCTTCCCATGGAAGTTTCTCGGCACACCCCACTTCGAGGAGTTCGAGGGTTCTTTGGGCACGTTTCCGTGGGGAGACATAGCTGGATAGTTGTTAGAATTGTGAATATTTACCTAAAAAGATAACTGAATATTCGAGCGCAGCGAGCAAATGGGGGTTTGGGGGCTTGCCCCCATTAATATCAATACAGCAATTAATGGAAGACGCTCCGCTGGCCCTTCGGGGACCACTGCCGTGGAGGCAGACTAGGAGAGGATTGAAACATACATATGAGCCAAGTTTCTAGGAACAATCAATCGATCATCACCAATTAATGCTCTTCCCGTTGCACGAATTCTCTTTTCTCCATTGGCAGTCAAAGGAAGTTCAGTGATGCCTGTATGTCGACCATTGAGAGACCATTCGGTTTCACCATGGCGGATCACGAAGACTCGAGGACTGGTCATTATGTAGGAGGATGTGATGCGATGTGATATTTGTTTATCTTTTAACTTTCAGTTGAGGGGTAGAGGGGATGCTTGTTTTGGCGCAGATCGTTGACTTAAGTTATAGAATAAGTCATCCAAAAATGAACGGCGTGTTTGTATAAAGTAAAGTAAAGTAAAGTCTATGACTCAATTAGTATATATTCGAATATTATAAATTCCAACATCATTTCCATTTCTTCCGAGTCCCAGAATCAAACCTCTTCTCTCCTCTTCTCTCCTCTTCTCCCCCTCAATGCGCAAATACAAATAGCGGCAGTGCAGGAAACCAACATAATTGAATCTACCTACCTGCCTAGTGATCTGTGCCTCACTCCTTCGACTCTAATAAGAATCCAACGATAATTATCACAAGAGGCCAAGTATCTTCCAAGAAAACAACGGTTTTTAAATCAATACAAATCAAAAATGACAAGCAGCTGCCCCTCACTTACACGTCGATACACCAATGATGTCGATTTGAGCTCCGTGAGCTCCGTGAGCTCCGTACACCGAACGCTAATTGGAGGAGTGGAGTTAATTGGTGAGGAAATGGAAATGGAGATGGCATTTAGTTGGAAGGAGAGAGGAAGTGGGAGTGGGAATGTGAAAGAGATGGAAAGAAAAGAGAAACAGAAACAGAAGAAGGAAAATATTAAACTTACTAATACTGGAGAGAGAAGTAAGAAAGAAAAGAAAGTAGAGAGAGAACAATCAATTGATGAAATTTGGAAGGGAGTTTGGACTTGAATTTCTATTTTCTACAGACATCCATCTACTTGCTACTTATCGGACAATCGGAAAAGTCCAAGATCTTCGGTGAAGTTTGAACCCGAGATGTATTTTTCTGGAGCTTCAGTATCAATCACCAAACGGTAAACTTTGCGACGACATACTTAATTGCTGAGTATCCCAGGGAGCCTCAAAATGTCAACATCGCAACAGGTAACCAAATTGAAAAGAATAGTATGGACGGGTGCAATTGCATCAGTTACAGTCGTGGGCACAATATATGGTGCTGGGTTGAAAACGCAGGGAGAACAAAAACAGGTACTTCCTTCCACTAAGATCTACGATTTTAACTCCCACTACATTCTCAAGAACAAAAGCTAACCTTTCACCTTCCTTAAGCAAATCCGCAAGGTTCGTGAAGCTCCGATCTCTGAACGAATTGCCCATCTCGAAGAACAGCGGGGAGTATTAGTGGGTAAAAGAATGGGGTTGCAAAAGAAGATTGAAGAATCACAAATGAGGAGGAATGGGGCGACGGTTGAAGAAAGTACTAGGGGAATGGAGAGGAAGAGGGGAGAAAATGTTGGTTTGACGATGGAGGGGGAGAGGAAGACGACAAGGGTGGATATGGAGGACAATTTGAGGGTGGTTGGGGTGGAGACGGAGATTGAAGAGGGGAAGAAGGGAAGAGAGAGGAAGAGGAATTGGTGGTGAGGGGGCTGCATGTTTAAGGATTTGAGATATGCGGGAGAAGAGGCAGGCTACATATGCGGTATCGAAGACTTGTCCGATGGGGCTAGGCTTCGATTAGAAGCATCGATCCCTCCATGGTCTCGAGGAGAGGGGCAGTGACGATTGCGAACACACTGCGTAAGAGAAGAGAAGATAGATTTACGGTCGGGCCAGGAAAGCTGTCCTATAGGAGCGGCAGCATAGGGTTCGCGAGCCATCGAAAAAGAAGCAAATGAAATT
The DNA here is from genome assembly GCF_014898295.1 of Botrytis byssoidea. Lineage (NCBI taxonomy): Eukaryota > Fungi > Ascomycota > Leotiomycetes > Helotiales > Sclerotiniaceae > Botrytis > Botrytis byssoidea. Next base: position 2,149,819 of record NW_024065844.1, read on the forward strand.
TGGCGGCAGAATTTCGAGACAAGCAGTCTGCATCATGAACGTTGAAGAATGCAAGAAGACTCTCGCCTTGATCACCGCAAAAGAGACCACCTGAAACTTTCCTGGCCGACTCACCACCTTGTATGGACCAAACACCTCGCAATCTCAAGCATCGGAAGATGAGCTTTGGATTTGGGGTCGAAGTACCTCTGTGTTTGGGGTATTTACCTGATAGAAAATCTGGATTGCATGCAAGCCATGATCACATATCAGCTTTGATAGATGGCAAATATGAAGCTTGCAGTTAGTAACTTCAGTTTTACGAGTACTCATAAGGAGGATGAAGATATTACTACACAGCTAATGGTACCTCCTGCCACAATATCAACAGATGATTTGTATGCCAAAAAATCACTAAGATGATGCAAAATTGCGTTCCAAAACATTATCATCCAATATGATACATAAGTTGTGTGTAAGTGTGTTCCTAAGATTTTACATGCACATGCTATACAACCGTTCAAGCGGTTCTACCAGTCCCTGGCATTTTGTTATACAGCAAGTAGCTCATTCATGGTGCATTCCATTAGATTTCCATTTTCATGTACGTGAGTGATATTATGGGCTAAGTAAACTCATCATTATCACACTTGGCAGATATATCTTGACATAATACACCGACACAATGGGATTATATATTTTTGTTCTACCTTATTCACTGGATTGGAATGTAATATTTGGTTATTAGTTATACTGGATTAATGGACTGTGTCTTAAACCAATTAAGGGATTTTTTTTGTTTTATAAGATACTATTTGAATAGGTTTTATATTCTATATTTATAAGTTGTAAAGTTTATAAAGTCTCATTATAATTTCGAATTATAAAATATTAACTGGTTGATAAGACCACCTTCAATCATACCATAAAACAGATTTTTTGACTATAAGATAATACCGCCTGATCCGGTTAATACGGTGTTCAATTGTGCCTTAAACTTTTTATGTTGAAAACATGATCGAGGGCTTGCCGCCATGGTTCTTGGTAGAGTTCTCTACCTGTCAGTATCCGATACCAGGAAGAACCGGTTCATTTCCTTGGAATCCTCCTGCAACTTAGTCTCTATCTCTAGAATCTGCCACATCTCTCATAATCAAAAGAGCGAGAACAAAATGTTGATAATACCAAGCGTCATTCATAATCCCCTCATTTCTTACCTTCTTACCGAGTGATCTATCACTTCCATCATATCACGTCTATCAATCGTCCATCACGATGCGGGGAATCCTAGTCGTGTAACCACAAATTGAAAATGGGATGATATTGAATATATAGAATATTCGACTCCAATAAGCGAAGGAAGCCATAGCTCATTATTGCTAGTGGCGGCTCGTTGATCGTCGATGTAAATGCACAATAGTCCGTACACAAGAAGTAGAGTGGCTCGCTCTACTTACCGTCATTTCGCGTGAGATAATATGGAAATGGCGTGTGTATTTTACATTATGTTGTGCGGTGAGACGAAATGTGCAAAATCCGCTGAAATTGACGAGACTTTTAACACATGGAAAACGGAATGATGCTTAGCTTGGAAATATGGGACATATGGCTTGCGATAGTGAAGTTCTAGTATGTGTTAGAAGAGGTGAAGATGATGATTTCCTTCTTATGACGGGACAGGGGAATGGGGTGGGGTGGGATTAATTTGAAAAGGCGCCACAGGAGTGAAGTGTTTGACTGAGATATGGAGTCGTGGTGTCTGAATTTTGGGGATTTTGTAAATGAATAGGGGGCAAATTCATATTCCGGTTAAGGTGATAGTGATTAAATTGATGAGCTTCGCAATTGTCTGGATAATGAACGAAGTGTTTCGTTATACTATTAAGTTAGGCGGTGTAAGTTCCTTTGCGGTGCTTGTTTACTGTTTTGTATTATGTATATGATTATCTATGTATCTAGGCCTATGTTCGATGTCTTAGTTGTGCGAGTTGTTTCCAGTCCCGCGAAGACTCACCAAATAGAATACACTCACCGTCTCAAAAGACCATTATATTCTGCCCAGAGCTTACCATTCAGTCATTAAGTTTCGGCCACTTGGTCCAACTCTTGATTACCTTCCAAGAATCCTCCGCTCTCTTAGCATGTTCATCTGGGACATTCTCTCCCTTTTCAGCCATTGACCTGTTGAACAATTCCATACTAACCCATCCTTGATAACCCAAACATTCGACAATAATCCTCGTAACTTTTTCAACCGGCAAATACGCCCCCCTTTCACTCTCCCCCGCGAACAACCTCGCATTTCTACTCCAACTCATTCGCGCAGGCTGTTCATCATCCCAAAATGCATGCCCCATCACTTATGGCTCTTGCATTTTCTCCGCATCAACAACTTGGATATAAAAAAGTTTCTTCACGTCAATAGTCTTTGCTAATCTCTCCAAACTTTCATTCAACGCTTTCTCTGCATTTTCAGTTTTTCCATAAATAGATGAAGGATCTCCATATATCCTCCCAGTAATATTAAACGTATCCAAACAAACCCAAAATTTTCTCGATCAACTCTTGTCACGACATCCCATCCCGCTTCCCACGTGTCGAAAAAGGTACTCCAGCATAAGTTCTCGTAGGCGAATCGAACAGCTGGTTCTTCTTTCGCACCCATGTCGGCTACTTCCTGAAGATCCGAAACGATGATATCCATATCATCAGTCAATTTCTCTCGGGGTAGAAAGTTCGCGGGAATTTGTACGAGATCCGTTCCCAGGATCTTGACAATTTTAAACCAAAGCTTCATTTTCTCAATCTTCTCTGCATGCTCGTGTCTATCTTTCAAGCCCTCGTAGAAAGAGAATGGTTGCAGTCCGATGATGGTAATGTTTCGTTCGTCGCATAGCGCTTTTATGGTGGAAGCAGCATGGAGGAGAGCTTCTGGAGAGGGGGTCTCGGTGTTTGATTCGGTTCGTGCGAGATATTCGAGATCTTCATAGAATATCTCGAGACCGAAGATGTTGTGGGTAGACGCGGCGGAGAGCTTAATGGGCATGGAATGGATCCAGGCGCGACCTAGTGACATGGAGGATATAGCTGGTTTGAGGCCGTCCATTTTTATTGGTGAGAAAATAGGGATTTTTGTACGACTCTTGGGGGTAGTGGAGAAAATAGGAAAAATAAAGGGAGCAGAAGAAGAAGGGCAATTGTGATGTTGTAGATAAGTTTTTTTTTGAGGTTGATTAAATGCGAAGTGCTACTTAGATGTTATTCCAGCTTTGACTTGTAGAATTGGACCCCACGCTGCTCTATGACGACACTCACTTGAGCCGCTGTTGAGCGTCTCCCCCACATATTTGAGAGAGAAGGGATTATGAGGAGAGAAGTGTTTGTTTCTTCCTCTTGACTATCTAGGTCAAGGTAGATAATACTTCGCCCCCCTTTTCAAGATTTCATTCTCTCTGGGTGTCGCGCATCTGTCATGTCGGAATGTGCAGGAGTTTCGGCCGTCAAGCTTAAGGTTACATAACAACATCATGTGATCATCAAACTATTCTCATGCCGTGTTGAGCGACTGGACGATATTTGCGGAATCAAACGACGGATTGTTGAAAGATACAAGACTCGAATGGTCGCAGAGATGAGGGGTATCGAAATGCCAACTTTCTCTGGATCATTCCTCGTCAATACCAGGCTATTATCGAATGTGTTCTGATCGATATTGTCATCACAATTTTTGCCGTCGTTTCCTATTTTATTCGAAGGGCAAACGGTGTCTTTGATGTGATTCAGCTTATCCATCAGAGAAATCTTGCTACCATTTCTTGGAGATATTCGAAATGAAGATTCTTGTTGGCAAATAATTGCGTGGTTGTTTGCTATCAAGTGACTGGTATCTCATTCAAGCCAAGTGAAAAGTTCGATTGATAAGATGCGAATCGTTGGATTGGTTGTCAGTATGGAGACCAATAGTCATTGTCACTCAGAATACGAGACTTTGTTGTCGTTTTCTTCTGAAAAGACCTGTAGTCAAGGTCGCGCACCCATTGTATTTGTTCATCGATGATTATGCATGGCTGTCAGAAGACTTGTGATGGATACCCTACCGTTGAGGATATTCCCGCAGGTTTCATGTACTATTTCTCATGTGAACTTTGACACCTTGGGATTTATCGAAGGGTAATATATGGATTGTGGATTTGTGAATGTAGTTCAGGCTCCCAGACTGAGGTATTAGACTTGAAGAAATTCGATGCTTGTCTGTACTCGGAAATAATGGCTTTGTTTCTAGAAGACATTTGCGTTCCAAACAGTCCCTCCGAGATTGAACTCCCCCAAGAAGTTTCAGAAATTATACAGTACAAAAGATTCATATCTCTTCGACTCGAGACCCATTCTGCTGGTGCGGGGAAGATAGGAGGAAGCGCATGACCCCTCTATCAATTCACTAATCATCTGCATCTACTCATTCAGATACTTTTCCATTTCTTCCCTATTTAAATCAGCGCTCTTATTCTTCAATACTTTGTACTTTACTTGAATAAAACCACACTACAAATGCTTTGACTTACTCGCACATCATTACTCTTCATTCTCCCAACCTTGAAGCTTTACTTGCATCACTCAGAGGTTCCTCCCGCTGTTGTTCCAGCAAACCTGAAGCAATGACTACTGCACTGGATCCCAAACATCCAGACCTTCCCGGCTTAATCTTTGGCTGCCCCCCTTCTAAACATCGGACAAGTTTCATGAGACGCCTGCTTCGTCGCTATAATGTTCAAGTAAATGGAAACGAGAGAAAAGAAGACACACTTCGTAAGCTTGTCGAACTCGAGAACTCTATCGGCGAGAGAGAAAAGGAAGCACTTGTCAACTGGTTCGCTGGTGAAGGTACTCATAGAGCTCTAGCAGCTTTGTTAGGTGATGCTATGAAGGTAATTCCTCTCATTTGGTCCGAAGTTTTATATCAGATCAATGTTTCAAGGACCTTCGTGAAGTTGCTAATGTTTGGGTATTCTAGCCACCAATCACACCGAAAAGTATTGATGAACCAGTGGCCAAGAAGACAAAACTTGATGAATCTAATAATGATATCGTCTTTGCCGCAGTCGATGAGTGTAGGGTTTGTATGGAAAATCTAACACCGGAGAAGTTCCCACAAACTCGCATAACAAGCACGTGTGCACACCATCCAGCGGTCTGTAATCAATGTTTGACTAAACACATCAATGATCAAGTTCAGACCAAGGCATCAAATCAGGTTTCATGCCCCGAGTGTCTAGAGAAGGTTTCCGATGCAGAAATAAAGAAGTATGCATCACCGGAGGTTTTGGAGAGGTAAGTTATTTGCTTGTACTTCTATCTTTACTATACCAACTAATGTATTCACCAGAAATGGAAGAAGATTATTGAATATGTCTCTTCAGCATCTCCCAAAATTTACCTTTTGCCTTAGTCCTACCTGCGAATCAGGTCAAATACACATACCCGATCATCCAATGATGACATGCACTACATGTGCTTTCAAGACATGCTTCAATCACAAACTACCATGGCACGAAGATCTCACATGCTCAGAATTCGACCTCTTCAATCAAGCCAGAGTTCGACAAGAAGCAGTCTCTGAAGCATGGATTGCAGAGCACACCAAACTTTGTCCAAATCCAAAATGTGGAATGAGAATCCAGAAGAAATCTGGTTGCGATCATTTGACTTGTGAGTGTATGTTGTATGATTTTCATTGTATCTTTGTTACACCTTACAATGTCATAGGCTGACAGAGATTTGATCAACTAATAGGCGATTATTGCCTTGTCGAATTTTGCTGGTGTTGTTTTGCCGATTTCAAAATGATAAAAAAACGAGGCAATGATCATCACAAGGAAGATTGTAGGTGGCATACAAAAAATGAAAATGGTATGCCTGGACATGGTAGAAGACGTGAATCTGCTCCGAAGAAGCCTAAGGAACCGAAAAAGTCGAGGAGACCTACAAAATCGGAAGATTTCAAAAAATCGGATGCGGGACCGGCACCGAAAGAACTCAATGTTTCGGAGGAGCCAAAAGAATTAAAGGAAGTGAATCTTCAAGAAGAATCGGAATCAACATATAATCCGACTATTCCAGAGGATTTGAAACAGTCACATTCACCAGTCAAGTCATCTGAGGCAGCGGATGGAATGCAGCCATTTCAGTCAGAAGTTTCAGATGATATTAAGCTTTCATTTGGAGCAAATGTGACAGAAGGTTCGAATTTAAAGAGACTCAATCAACCTCAAGGACCGGTTGAGCCATCCAAACAAATGGAGTCGACAGAAGCATTGGGATTGAATATTCTAAATCCACTAAAACGACTTCGAGAGGAGTAAGCTATCATCATGTGTGTTTCTACACACGCTTACACTTTGCCACAAGTGCGATGTTATTCCGAAACCAACACTGCTGCATGATCTTTTGTCACTGGGTTTTCGCTGATGTTTCCTTTTTACAATGGCAGAGATGATAAGTATCCTTACTGCCATAACTGATGGAATTTCTTCGGCGAGTTTGAACAGCTTTCAGAGTAGCTGGAGAGACGATGCATATTATTATCACTATCATGAACGATGGCTCTTTTCGGTGGGTTTAGCCAAGAACTTACAATACGGGTAGATATAATGCATATCATTACTACCATCGTTCGAGGCTGTGTTGACATGAAGTGACTTTAAACACCCCGGACAAAGACTGCGGTGACAACGGGATCTCGAGGCCTACTTGGCAATCGAAGAACGCACTTTCACCCTTCTCTAACTTTCAAATTCATTTCGAAAGAATGAAATAAGGGATTGTCTAAGCTTTTCAAATAATGCAAAAAAAAATATCAAGCAGGTAGAGTGTTTATTCAATCTTTTTCACCATGAAGTTCACATGTCTCTCTATGCCAAGAAAGTAAGAAGAAATACCGGCACAATAATCCGAGAAAGAAACTCACCTTTCTTTCCACATGTAGTAAAGAACCCATCGAATGATTACTGGATTTGTGGATTAGTCTGGTTCCAGGGGCTTGGACATGGTGATTCGCTTCGTGACGAGACAACGTCGCACTAGTAAGATCCGTGCGTGTTTCTAATTCCTTCGTGAACCTTGACCCCGAAACTTCGTACATCCATTGTGAAGTTATTGTGCATAAGGAGAAAAGAAATGTGGATTGGGAACTGGTTGGGGATTAAGGTTTGCAATAGGCTAAAACCTGGGTTGGGGTTTGTTTGTAAAGCTTTCGAATATTTGTTTGCTTAGATTTTGTCGATTTGAGCGATTGGAATTTTACTTCTAGTGAAGTCTTCTTTTGAATGTCCACGACAAGCTCTCAATGATGTTTTCTTCAATAATAATAAACAACAGGCTTGATAAAGTACATCTTTGAATTATGATCATATGAAATAGTTCTTCATCAGATTCTACCTTGAGTCCCGATTGGACGATATTCCCAAACACTTCGCGCACAGACTAGTGGTAACCAAGATGCGAAGTTCTCACATCACCATTGCATTTTTGCATTTTTGCGACCATTTGACAAGGCAAATTCTGTGAATACCGTTGGCATGAAACGCGCGATCTAGCCTTAGATTATCGCGGGTAGGAAAATCCAACCGTGTCCGTTATGCATGTCGAAAGAATTACTCGTGGATGTGTGGAGGTTGCTCGCGGCCTCAACTATTGTATGCTTTGTCCTCCCCCCGCGATTTCTGTCACTTTGGTTGATCTGGTCGTGATACTTTGATGTATGGTGTACATGTTAATGGAGTATTGAAATCGAGAACTGCGGGACAGAAAAAAGGAATTAATGAGTGGATTAGATTAGATGGATTGGAATGGTGCTGGTCACATATGTAGTTGAATCTTAGTATACCAATGTAAGATCTCATTCCTATTCTATACTCACGTCAAAATGTTGGAGTATCAAGACTGATTGAAAATTCAGACCACTCGAGGGCGTCATGCACCTTACTCAATTTTCTCTCTTAGTCTTCGCGACAGGAACAGGACTATGCAATGCCTCTCTTCTTCGTCGAACCCCACAGCCCGCACCAATATCTACAGCTTCAACAACTCTTCAAACCGTCACACCATCACCTACATCTCCAACTCAACCAGAAGTTACAACACCACCGGGCCTCAAACTCGCTCAAATCGCAGGCATTCTCACAATCCTTCCAGAATGCAATCGCTACATCCTCTCAGCATCCAGCGTTGTCTCCAGCGCTGTCTCTTCAAACGTCGCATCAAACGTTTCTGACCAACTAATATTCCTTAGCACAGCCGCTGCAGCCAGTATCTCCATAGCACAAGCTAGCATCTCCGCCGCTGATGCCAGCGCTTCTAATGCCATCGCCATAGTTCAATCATCCGCGTCGGAAGCATTAGCAAGCGCGAGTGCGGAAGTAATAAATGCCCAAGCAAGCGCCAGCTCAGAGCTCGCGGCAGTATCAGCATCTCTTCTTTCTGCGGCAGCTCTGGCAACATATAGCGCTCAAGCAGCGGCACAAGCTAAAGGAGCTGCGGCGACGGAGAGTGCGTGGGCGATTTCCAGTCAATTGGCTGATGCAACTTCGGCAGTGCAGTTCTCGAAGGCGACGACTTTACCAATGACGGTCGCGGTCGTGTTGATTCTTGGAACGAGTTTTGCGAGTAGTGTTGTTAGTGTTTTGGTTTATCGATTTATCTCCAAGAGGAGGATCAAGCGGGAAAAGGAAAATGAGAATGATATGAGAGATGCACAGAACAGGAGTGGAAATGGATACTATGGTGCTGGTGGAATGGAAAAGGGTCTAAAGAGCTATAGACCTCCGCGCCCGGGGACATCATACAATTACCCCGCCACTCAACACTCCTCTGTTTCAACCTCACATCGGAACGAAAAATACATTTCCCGATATACCCCCAACCCGGAAGAAGAAGTTATCAACAGAGATTATGTAGAAGGAAACTACGAAAGAGGCGATGAGGATAATTATTCCACACACGATATTATCGACATTGAAAAGGAAATCGCAGAGATGGATTACCAGATGAAAATGGCCGAGGCGGAATTAGAGCGAAGAGATAGAGAACGATCTTTTAGAGCGAGTGAGAGTGGATTGAGCAGAAGTAGTAAGAGTATTAGCGTTCTATTTACTCCTAGAGATCTGCCCCAAAAAGCAGGAGAAAGGAGAGGAAGTGGTGCGAGGAGTATTATGAGCATGGGAATCGGCGAGCGATTAAGAAGCATGATGCCTTCATATCGACAATCTCAGGCGTCTTCTTACGAATCGAAAGAATACTCAAAAGACAGCACGCGAAATTCGTCGCGAGAAATGACCGAGGGGTATTTAGAGGAAGGAGAAGAAATTATCTTCACATTGGATGAAAGACCACCGCCCTTACCGAAATCAAACCCAGCCGCGGTAACGAGGCCAACGCATTCGTATACGAATAGTGATACGAGTATTATGACGCTGAGTCCGAGTGTTTATGATGGTGGTGCGAGCAAGAAGGGTTCGGAGCCGGGGAAAGGGAAGGGGAAGGGACCTTTTCGATTTTCGATTGGGAAGGCTTATTGATTGAGCGTCTCGTGGCGCAGTGAACGTTGAACAAAGATATTTTGTAGTTTTATTAGATATTTTATTTTATTTTACTTTTGGGTTGGTTGGGTTGGGTTTGTGGTTACGGAGAAAGCAAGGGATAGGAAAATGAGGCCAGGATACCAGAGATTTTAGAAGATCATTTATTTTAGTTTTAGGTTACTGTATATGAATAATGAACGAAACTTTTGGGGTATAGATTACCCATTCCAAGAAAGTGGTTTCTGATAGTGATTTCATAAGAATGATAGTTTTTATTGCCGCACTGTACTCTCTTTCGAGCATGAAGAGATTCAGAGAGTGATCCGTATGAATCCGAATCATCAGGCGTGGTTGTAGGAGCAGTAAGTTCAGTACTAATTCCTCGCTGTGTGTTTACTCTCTGAGTTGCCTGGCGATGAGAAATATGCTTTGCTCTATAAGATCGTGAAAAGTTACTTTGTCGAGAAGAAGTTTGGAGAGAACACTGAATATCCACAGGAAGTAAAATCCCACGCGATACCCGAGATCACATATACCTAACTCTCCTGTATATCCACACGTTGGCATTTTATATGGAGCCATTATACCTCTCGAGGTTGCTTTTTCCAGCGCTGAATGGAGGGTTGGTTGATTTAGTGTCAGTGAATCTCGCTTACTCCCGACTTGCTTCAATGAATCAAAACTGAGCGGGGAGATTTGTATTACTTGAAACAGGCGATTGGAATAGCTCATGTCAGCAATCATGAGATATGGGATAAGGGATGAAAAATGAGAAATTTTTGCACTGTGAAATGTTGCACTTTTTGTCTTGGCTGGAAGCTTTTATAATGCTTGCGCTGAATCTTAGCTCAAAAGATGAGCTGATAGCACTTGCCAATTTTATTAATTCACCATCAAATCTTCGAAGATGAAATCATGTGCTCGTGTGGAGCATGCTTCAACCGTTGAGGCTAAAGCATCTCTCCTTAGGTTCCGACTTCAGACCTTGCTATATAAGCCTCAGGGTGCAGGCTGTTTATTCGACAATTTCCAGCAACTGTCTCTTGGCAAGCACTTTCATGGATGGAATTAATGGCATTGTCTAAGCATCAGAGCGTTAACGAGATCGTATGACTTGGTGCGGCATGAATTAACGAGACGATATACCGGTGTTGATTTTTACCCAACGTTCTCAGAATTATGCTCTCCAGATCAATCGAGAGAATCTTGTAATGAGAGAGAGCAAAAATAATGGAATCGATCGCACAGTCACCGTATGATAACAAGTGCGCTTGCCACAATCACTCATAGCTAATGTTCAAACAAAGACTGCATAAATCATGTAAGTTCGCATAAAGTCGCTCTCGGGTTCGCTCTCGGTCTTAGCAAAAGCTGTTCTGAGTGGATAGTCAAGCTTAGCGACTGAATAATAAGTTTCCATGTGGAATATTCATGAGGAATTTCTTTGTTAGAGGCTGTCAAGGTACGATTCACCAAGTGACAGAAGAACAGAAACGTAGTGTATGAAGATGAATAACACGCAAGTAAGTAAGAACTGCCCTCTTCAAGCACATGAGGTTGCCCACCCTCGTAAAATATTTGTAGAAAAATAGCATAAATGCTTCTTGCCCTTTCCCCCAAAACTTGAGAAATGACCCAAGCAAAGGGATTGAAAACGAAAAAGGGTAGGGTCACTTCGTGGCAGTTTTGAATCTCCAATATTGAAAGTTCAACAAACATAAGTTCGGGAAAGAATGACGAAGGGATCAAACGCTGGAAGATACGAGCATTGTCAACTTGCAGCTTTTGTCGTCATATTCGTCATAGGTTTGAGACGAATAAATATTACTGTCGTTCTTTGAACAAATTATCAGATTAAAACTCACTTGAGCCTCGAAACATGCCATATCGAGAACCGGAACGTGCAACGCGAAGAACGAAGAACGACTACCAGACCCTCGAGCTCTGGGCGCACCCATATTTAGATTCGCTTAGAAGTAGTTGAAGTGATTATCTCAATAGGTTACAACACTGACGTCTCTTAAATATCTACAGATAGGAAAGAAACTTGATTTGCTGCATGGGGGAGTAGTGAATCGATTCATGGGTAGATACCACAGGAGCTGTTGTTTGTTATTTGTCATGTTTGGGGGTCAATCATGATCTTCTCAGGAGCAGGGCAGTGAATCTTTCCAACTACTTACTGTATTAGAAGAAAGCATCCATACTTAGGTATCTAGGTACTCGAAGAAAAGAACGCTATCCAAATGAGGTTGACATTCCAAGTCACAAAGGTTGTATTCTCCACCCCCACAATGTTGAGGCGAGGGGTAAACTCTTATCCGAGACCCATTTTTATTCCCCGCAATCAACCAAAATTCCAAACCTCAAGCAGTAGAAATGCAAGTCACTACAGTCGGCATAGTAATCCGATCTCCAAGAATGGATGAAATCAACTCCGTTGAATAGCGTAGGTTAAGTAATCTGGATTTCTCCTCTCCAAGCATCTCATTTTCACTTTATGCTTACTATCATACAAACAAACAAACAAACAAACAAACAACTGCAAACCATCAATTGAAATCTCATATCAAAAACCACCAAAATGGCTGTCAAAAAGATCCTCCTCCTCAACGGTCCAAACCTCAACCTCCTTGGGACTCGTGAACCCCACATCTATGGTTACGATACCCTCGCCTCCATCGAATCCTCTCTCACCACCTATCTCTCCTCCCTAACACCCTCCGTCACTCTTTTAGCCTTCCAAACTAACTGGGAAGGTGCGCTCATCGATCGTATTCACGAAGCGCGTACTGATGGCACCGATGCTATCGTCATAAATCCTGGTGCTTTCACACACTATAGCATAGCACTGCGAGATGCGTTGGCTGGTGTTGATATTCCATTTGTGGAGGTACATATTAGTAATGTGCATAAGAGAGAGGAATTTCGTCATAAGAGTTTTCTGAGTGATAAGGCGGAAGCTGTTATTTGTGGGTTGGGCGTTTATGGGTATAGAGCAGCGATGGAGTGGTGTGTAGGGTATTTGAAAGAGAAGCCAAAAGCGTGAGGGGGGGGGACGATTAAAATTCGATGCGGAAGAGCGTGACATCAAGTGTATATCTAGATATGCAGTATTTCAAGGAAAAGCATATTGAACAACCTTAAAACTCATTGATAGAGACGAGTTGAACAAACTTCCGAGTGGTAGTTATTGTCAGAGAGATCTTCAGCTATCCCGGGAATCTCGGGTTTCCAAGCGAAGTATAATATCCGATTTCTGGAGAGCCCTCTTAGATTTTTGACCCAGATTGTAAACAATTCGACTTGTGTAGTTGCTAATGAAGAGCGGGAGATTTGGCTTTGGGCTAAAAATCAGTAGCATGTGGTATGCGTCAGATATCAATTCCCGGAATCTGAAATCCATGGTCTTTTTATGCAATATGTCATCTTCATTGTCAAGCTGCATATCCGTTTAGCGATGTATCTTCAGTTCAATGATGGGATTTTCACAATGACAACAAGAGTCACAACAGCCGTTTTGAAGTAAGTGTATAGGCTCAACCTCGCATTTGGCCTGTAGCTTTATCATCTCATCAATTTCAACCCCAAGGGGTAATGTTCCAATGGAAAAGACTCTACCAAAGCTCTCACCTATGCTCGCATGTCCTCAAAGACCTTTGGACTCTTGATACCGACTTCTAAGCATACGGGTGGCTTATTTATACCCAGGATTTGTTGTCAGATTTTTGATAATCCGGGGAATAGTTCAAATTGATTTTCGAAATGGAAGTTGACTCTGGGATCACCTATTGATATTAAATCCAGCTGGATTTCTCGCCGTATTCTTAAAATATTTCATGATGATCAAAAAATGGACAAGGACTGTAACGATGGCCGTAGATTGTGCAGAAATATTATGAGGGACTCAATCAATTTTCTTTATTACGCTCAATGGTTTGAGGAGTTGCAAGGGAATTTTTCTCAGTTGTCGTTCGAATGTATATGACAGTGTGCATAATATTATATTATATTGACAACATTGTCGCATGGGACTGACCATTTCTTTGAGTTGAGTGCTTGCTGCACTTGAACACTGTGGCTTTCTCTAGTCTTCTACCAGAAAGCATAGGACATAGCCGTCGCCAAGTAGCATATAACTTGTGGTTTCATCCAAGTGGTTCGACACCCAACTTATACTTGGATGTTGAAAATATGAGCTAGAGTGTAAGAAGACTCAAATAACAGTAAGAATTTGTCTCGGAGCTTGGGATTAATATCGCTGCAAGTAAATGCATTACACCGAGCTATATAAATAGTATTAAAACTCACTAAGAGTTCACTAATATAGCCATACGCTCTATCAAAAATGACCTCAGGGCCACGAGTCTATGATTGGTAAATTATCGTTCCGAAACTACTGAGAACACTTCTTATAACTCTCAAGCTGTTCAAAAGCTCATTTCCCCTTCCTCTCAATCCTCTCATTCCTCTCTTTAAGACAATGATGGCAATCAAGATCTGAAATTGACGACAAAATTACAAAAATAAATCGCTATTCAAGATTTGAAACGCCTACAGAGGTCATGATCTCGTCAATAACGTCATAATAGTATCTTTTCCGAACGAACAGACGTCAGAGCCTTGATAGAGCCCGTGACGAATTTGAGCATTTTTGCAGGTCTCTCATGGGCAGGTATGTAATCTTTTATCCCTCCCTGGCTTTGAGAAAGTCAGGCTTGTAAGATGGGCTTGATCCGAGCTCCAAACTTCAAGTGAATTAGCATATTCTCCTCGGATGTGGCTTATAGATTCATTTCGAGCAGTATAAAGACAATGGACTTGGAGTATCGAAGTAACAGCGAGAACATGCCTCAACAACTGAAATGCTAAGATCTTAAGGGGTAGCAGGTAAGTGCGCAGCAGAAGATTTCAGATCATTGGCTATTTGTCGCGCGCTTTCGAGCTCTAAAATCACATTGTTTATCATATGCTTCCCATCCATCCTGTACTTCTATACTCAGCATGACCTTCCTCACGATTCTTCGCTGCGAGTGAATGAAAGACATTGTTGTCATCTGATAGCTGATTAATTTAACACTGTGCGTATGAACAAGATCGTCTAGCTGTTAGTTAGAGTATATAAAAAAGTATGTCTATCTATCTAGAACCACATGGGCAATAGTAACATTTTGCAGCAAAGATATTAAGGAGAAATTCAACCAAGCACCAGATATGGTCACCGAAATCCCCAATGACCAGTGGATTTGAGGTAAGAGGGAAAAACATAAACGGAATAAATGCAATCCTCTATTCTAGTGGACTCCCGAGTTTGTTACTTTGACAGCGAGGATTTAAAAGTGATAGAGGAATCTATCCACGACAGGGCGATTGCGAGATGTTAAGTTATCTCAAGAACCAAAAAGAATGCTCTACCAGCGGGTGCCAATACCGAATTGCGAACTTTAGAGGAACACTTTCTGAAATTCCAAACAGTACAACGCGACGGGAATTCCACATAGCCATAGTATCTTTTGGTATCCTTTTTTAGTACATATCTGATGTTGGAAACAAATCATTGTGCTCGTTTTTATACTCACCTACGGATTATTTATTGGAAGGGTTTGTTAACTGAGAGTTTAACCACGATATTCCCTTGATAAACTTGGATATCTTTGTATAGAACCGCGCGCCGAATGTAGATGAAGTATATAAATAGATGAGGGTTCGTACTGGCTACGGTACACTCAAGCTGTTCAGGCCAGGCAAAAGACGTCAGGTACGACTTAGCACGTAAATGTAATATACTTGTCTACAGCTTAAACCCAGTCGTGGATATTCCAGTTTTGAACGCCCTTCTCCGATGAGCCGAGGAAATACAGTTTCTCCTTCGATACTTCTTATCGCCTTGTACTTAATGTTGTCATTGTTGTCCACTGTCTACAATCTAAGATGATGAAGATTCAAAACGATATCAAAGTTCATCCCTCACAACAAATACAACCATAACCATAACTCCAGGACTCCAAGACCTTTCACCCCGATGGCAAAAACCACAAGCAGGGAAAACTTCACCAGCTATCGAGTTCAAGAGCCGCAAAACAATACCAACGCACCCATGATACGATCATTGGATTTTAGAAGCATGTATCATGCCATGTAAAGCATTCATACATAGACCTCTTTATATCCGAACTTTGATATTATTTACGTGCGTATCAAGTCTTGTTCGGTAAGTTGATCCACCGGGGGTATCCAGTATCCAATCATCGATGTGAATTTGTATGCGAGATTCGTTACGAAATCTCATGCTCTATAGAAATGATTTCTCACTTTAGATACAAAGGATGTATCCTCTTTGCTAGTATACGAATCTTGAACCCCATTCCTCGTCTGCAAAATTAATTATTATAAAGTTAGCCGTCCACATACATACATAAAAAGCATCACTCAATCTAGAATTGAAATTCTCAATCTAATGCATAGCAGATATCCCCCCCCCTTCTCCCAAATCAAGAGGGAGTAGGTTCCTTTAAATAGTCGGCATAAATTCCGTCTGGAATTGAGCGATAGGAGATGGAGGGGGAGACTGGTGTGAAGGTGGGGCTTGAGGGACTATTATTATAAGAGCCTAAGTCGGGGAAAGTATCCGGCTCTATTTTGAACTATTTAGATGTTAGTAGCGAGAATCGAAATGAATTATATGTGACGAGCAAACCGGGTATGCATTCACAAGAAGGGGTTCTGTCTTGGGCGCAAGGATTTCTGCAAGGCTAGGTGACTCTTCATTTGTGGTAAGGGAATGATACTTTTTATTGTGTTTGTTCAGGAGCACTCGGGTGACAAAACAACTCGTGAAATATGCACACGAAGAATGCGCGCATCGATACCGATGTTGATGATGTGACTCATGCTTGTCCCGTTGAGAGGAAGTTTCAAAGCCATCAACATTACGAACACAATTTACATATCGACATATGAAAACTGAGGCGCCATAAGTCTCTCGAAGAACTTGTATATCCATCTGGTTGATATTAGGAAACGCCACCGGAGCATTGGTTCCCAACAGAGACTCGATCGTTTGTTGAAATTGGTGGCCAATGGTACTTAAGTGAGTAGGATCCATTTCACATATATCCAGTGAGATCTCTGCCAAATTTTAGACCAAACATTAAATGTCGAAAGGTGCACTTACTTTCCGGAGATTTGTCTAAAGCAGCCTCCGAGTGTAACTTCGACCGGGCTTTCAACCGAAGAATATCTGACATTAACTTTTTAATTTCAGACAGATGACTCAAACCTTGCAAACTCTGATTGTCGGTGATAGCTCCAGTATTTTCTCGTGTGTCTTTTGGTGGGGTGATTTCTTTCCTATAGCGTAACAAAAATTGCAGTTGATCTAGAAGCTCTGTCGACAGTTGAGCATGCTTCTGAAAACACTCTAGGAGATGCTTGTACCAGAACGCAATGGCATACGTGAGCAGACCATGAAATCCTTTTACGACTACAGTAGCCCTTTGAGCTTCCGTGAAGTTACTTGGAATTAAATTGTCGCAGGAATTCAGTATGGCGATACAAGAGAAAGAGATATTGAGATGTGCGCTTTCACGTGACAGAAATGGCAGCTTCTCTTGATATTCTTCGTCAAGTAGATATCTATAAAATGTTAGCCACCTCATCCTTAAAATTCTAGGGATCCCAAGGGGTTTGCTACTCTCTTGCTGAAAAATGCACAAATTCGACTGTATTTGCGGGACCATCTTCTATAAGAGGACGGCAGAGATCCAATGCTCTTTTCCCGATTCTTGTTCTGGATGTAAGAGTCCGATTTGAACGATCAAGTGCAACTCCATCAAGTATTTCGTAGTTTTTAAGTACTCGATAAGAACATGCCATCCATTCCAAAATACGAATAGCCATGAATCTTGCCGTCTCGGGATTGTTGGGATCCATGATTCTGTCGAGAATTCGACCATACCTAGTAGATATTAATCACATATCCTGGTATAACGAGTGATATCTTACGCTGCTTTCAAACCTCTCGGTAAGCTCATGACTGCCCTTTCCAATGCTTCATCACTGTAGCAAAATTTGAGCTCGTCTAAGACTAGCCGAACCCATAAAAACATACCTAACAAAGTTAGTATCGCTGTTTCTTTTATGGCATTGAACTTGCTTACCATTCGCCTTTTCTATCAAAGTTTTTTCAATTCTCTTCAATAAGTCCTGATCGGAAGTGTCAAGTTTAGACATCTTGTATTTTAGGTAAGACTGAATGTCTTGATTGACTTCTTGGCGGCTGTCCAGAGCGATGTAGGGTTGTTTGAGAAGCCTTGGGCGAATGTGTGCTTCTTTTCGACTAGAAAATAAAACCTTGCATTGAAGCGCTGGACCGATACAAATAGTGCGAAGTTCTTTCAATATCGCTTTTTGATCTTCCTTTGAACATTCATCCAAGCCGTCGATAACGATTCTTGTAGATGCAACAGTCTGTAGATGCTGTGGAACTAAAGCTCTGAGCTGAGTCATTGTGCAGTCTAACCCTCGATAGACAAACTCATTGGCAACCAGAGTGGAAATTTCATGATGCTGTCTAAGAAATTGAATTGCAATGGTTGCTAGGATCTGCTGGCAAACGTTGCCAGAGCTGCGACTGTCACAATAATAATAGCATGTAGTCAATCCAGGCCTCTATTAATCTTTGGATTATGTACGAGCATATAACGCTCTTGCCTTGAGTAATGAAATTAGCCATGTTATTACCTTCGAATTCTATGAAATGGGGGCAGACCTGATCCCGGCTTGCCATGAAGCCACAGGCACGGATCTTCTGTATTGCTCTCTATCCAACTCTTGAATTGCTGTTCCCCCGCCATCCACTCGCACGTCTTGTCATGTCGCTTTTTGGAGATTCTGTCATGCTCAGTTTCTTGATTCTTCCCATCAAGAGTAAACCATGCAATAGCGTGTTGCAAACGAGTAGCTTTCGCATTCTTTTCAATCTCTTCGACCATTTCTAAGTCTCGCTTCAGTCTCAGCTGTATGTCTTCTTGCATTTTAACTCGTGACTCTCTTGACTCGACGATATCAAAAGAAGCAGCCTCTATGTCGATAAAGTCTCGATGTTTCTTCAAAGAATTGATGATGGAATCAAATCGACTCCCGAAATCCTTCCAAAAGGAAAGAAAGATAACATGCCAAGCTAAATTCTGTTTTCAGTATCGGTAAAAGGATCAGAGTTGATCTACTTACCTCTTTGTCGAAGGAATTTGTGAGTACGTTGATGAAATTCCAGAATGTTAGTATATACTGTAGCAAGCGATTGCTGAAATTCGATGTTATTATCAAAAGCCTTTTGATATCGGTCAAATCGTGGTAAGGCTCCACCAATATCAACATATGCTGAAATCAAGGCCTCGAAAATATCACGATGGTGACTCGCAATCTACTAGAGAATAAGCCTGAAGCCTGTACACAAATCATGGGATACCAACTTGAAGCATAAGTTTTATTGGAGCCTATGTACCAATTATCATCATCACTTTCTTCATTCGATTAGGTAGAAGGGTACGAACCCATATGAACGACAAGTAAGGTGTGCCATTGCATAAAGTTTCAACTATCTTCGAGTACTTTTCAACACCTCGCAAGAAAGGTTCGATACGGCGTAGATTCTGACCAGATTGCCGTTGCCTTTGTGAGCTATCGATCTGGCGAACGGCCAGCCACACACCTTTTAACTCTGTTGAGGCGAAGTTATGCGCATCTTTTTGGGAGATTAAAGATTTGAGCCTCTTGAACGCACCAGCAATGGTATCCTGGGGGCTTGCCGTGAGGTATCTATAACAGTATGATTTACTCTATATCGAAGAATTATGTTCTATAGGAAATTGAAAGCGACCGAAGAAATGCATCAGCTTTTCATGGTATTTGTATTGGTTAAATGGAACTCAAGGCGTTCTACCAGGCTTCCGTGATGAAAGTTAAGTTGCACCGCATGAAGGCTTAGCTAAAAGGTGCAGTGAAGCTGGACATACGTGGAAGTTTGCTGTGAACCTCTCATTCGTCGATTATCTCCATTGTACAGTAGTATGCTGTAGGGATCACTTGACTCGCTAACGGCGCTGACGAATACAGTTGGCATGCAGGACCTCCACTCCTCAGGAAATCGTACTGGCTCACTTTATTCTTATACACACAACACTTGTTTTATTTCATCCGCGATATAACCTTTACGAAAAATAATTGAATTAACGGTCAATCAACCTTACCATAATATGTATTTCTCTAGCTGTTCATTGCTGTGGTACTGTCTTTACGAGTTCCTCCAGACGAAGCAAAGTTTTCAATCTTGACGATGTCTTACAAAGAACGACCAGCCAAGCGTATGCGGGTTAACAATACTGGCAACCATGAAAGTAAGATCAGAGCAGATGAGGTATACTCGCCTACCGTTGAAAGCTCGAATGCCCTAAGAACGTTTGAACGGGAAGCATATGAATGTTGTTATGGGATGGTAAAAAAGATTTAGATATCTCTAAGATCCTTTCAAAAATTAACAACAGAGTAGTTGAGCGATATCGCCGTAAAGAAACTATGCAGTTCAGAGACGCATTCAACTCCTATAAACGTCGAATTTCATGGCCCTAATCATCTTTTCTCGGGTGATGATCATCACTCAACTTCATGCGACATATCAGAATTTGCATCGGCCAAGATCATCAATGACTTGGTAAGTGTTCCAGAGATCGAAATGCAGTTATATTGACATCCAAAGATTGAATTCGGCCATGGTGGACACAGTCGACGGATGATCAAACGTTCTGAAAAATTGCGTCGACTGTGGTTTTTGAATGTAATCATTTTTGGTCCAGAACATTTTGCTGAAAAGATAGGGGAATACTTATCAATCAGAAAAATGTATCTTCAAGATCCACTTGGTTGTGAATGGTGCGTTCCGTACCATAACCCCCATGCTATGACCCCCGACACGGGGGAAAGTTGTGATGACAGACTTATCTCTCTTGGTTCCTGGACATCACGATATAGAGGAATTAAAATCTGGACCAGATCTTTTAGCGCAGTTGATGGAAGGGGAGGCTCCTTTGAGAGAGACCGAGCCACCCAAAATTGTGAAGACTTCTTTATTCAGGTAAATTACTAGCACATTCATCAAGGTATCTTCCACAGGGGCTTATGGCATCTTCACTATAGGCATCAAAAGCAAGCTCTGACTTTCATGCTACGTCTCGAGGAAGGTTGGACTTTTGATGATGCAGCTTCTGACATATGGAGTTGGCGGAGTGATGTTTCGGGGCGATTCAGGTACACCTCCTAATTCTTCTAATCAATTTTTGTGTTGACTGAAACCATTAGTTACGTAAACAACGTCACCGGATACAGCACATGTGAAGCACCTCCAGAATTCCAAGGTGGTCTACTAGCAGATGATATGGGATTGGGCAAGACGCTCACCATGATATGTTTGATAGCCTCGAACCAAGCTTGCTTGGATTATGGATTACCGCAGGCTCATTCTCGTCCTTCTGAATTGAGGCTTTCGAATATTTCAAAGGCTACACTACTGATTGTACCTCCAGCATGTATGTTCCATTCCATGATAAGGGAGGTCATTGTCCAATTCTAACGCAAGAATAGTGATACAAGCATGGAAGTATCAGTTCCGATTGTAAGTCTACGCATATTTCTGTCAAATTGAAGTTGCATGGCATGCATCCTTGCACTCGTGCTACATTTATGTGGTACTAATATATCTAGACATCTCGTACCGCAAGCACTAGCATGCCATATCTACCATGGCAACAACAAAAAAAGCATAGATTTTCTCAGACAGTTCGATGTTGTCATAACTACATACCACACTATTGCGGCCATTTGGAAGCATCACAGCGCTCATCCAGATGATGAATCTTTATATTCTCTCACATGGCATCGCATAGTACTAGATGAAGGTGAGTACAGTATGTAGTATAAGCTTCAAGCTTGTTCCTAACTTCAATAGCTCATATAATCAAAAATCCTCAGAGCCAGCTAGCTCGAGCTTGTTGTGCTCTCAAAGCCACAAGACGATGGGCGATAACCGGAACTCCGATCCAGAACAAACTTGCAGACTTCGCCAGCATTGTAAAGTTTCTGCGCGTTTATCCTTATTCCGATACAAGAACTTTTTCAGAAGAAATTACCAAGCCATTTAGGAATTCATCCTCGATGGATGCGAAAGGGCTTTTACGACTCAAAACACTTGTGCGCGCCATTACCATCAGTCGCACAAAGACAGTTGTTGAACTTCCAGCACGGGTTGACGAGATCCACCATCTCGATTTTACCTCGGCTGAGCGAGAGAAGTACGAGGCCGAGAAAGTGCGAGCGAGAGTGCTACTGGAGAGACCGATCTCTTCTGGGAATCAGAGTGGAAAAACATTCAATGCGCTGTCACTACTCAACCGCTTACGTCTGATCTGCAATCACGGTCTATTACAGCTTACGCCTACTACAGATCATTTAATGTCTCAAGGGAGTGATGTTGTCGCGTGTTGCTCCATGTGCGGCGACTATCTACAGGAAGAGATCTTTGGTGACCCTTTTTCTTCGGGTATTGATATTCAACGCCAACCATTATGCGAACAATGTATTCTTCAAGACGGAGACAATTGTTCTCGATCTCCGAGTAACAGTTCAAACTTCCCAGATACAACAGAAGATTTGAGATCTGTGGCACCACAAATAGCTACAGATACTGCATTTTCTGTCCAACATATGTCGACAAAGATCAAAGCGCTTCTGGCAGATCTCCATAAATACAAGAATGCGGAGAAAAGGTCAGTTCATTCCAATAAAACCAAAAAGTATGTCAGGAACTAATGTGTGATAGTGTCGTGTTTTCATACTGGACGAACACTCTTGATCTTGTGCAAATGATGCTGGATAACCAAGGAATAAGCTACACAAGAATTGATGGGACGATGTCCCTCTCCAAAAGAAATGAGGCTTTAGGTGCTTTCAAGAACAAAGATACTGTTGGCGTAATTCTTGTCTCAATCACTTGTGGTGGTGCAGGGTGAGTTATGTCTGTTGCAAGTATTCCTGTTTTAGCAACTAATGGATATGAGCAGGCTCGATCTTACCACTGGGTCGAGAGCATATCTTCTCGGGCCACATTGGAACCCAATGATTGAAGAACAAGCTCTCTGCCGTGTACATCGAATTAGTCAGAACCGAAATGTTACTACCATTAGATATTTGATGCATGATTCGTTTGAAGAGGTAAGCTTGCCCACTTTTGTCTTCCATCGGGATGAGATTTGATGAGAGCTCCTGGTGAAACTTATGAGATGCTGATAGCTTATAGCAAATTGTGTATCTTCAAAGGAGAAAGGAGATGCTTGCAGATGTTACGTTTAGTCAAAATTGCATCTCAGAAGCTGGTGTCGATATGAGCATTTTACCAGTATGCTTCCCAAGTCAACCTTCAAATCTCGGTTGTAATTCTGACAAACATCTAGTACTTGAAATCTATCTTGGAGTAATATCATAGGATAGGTCTAAGATTATTGCTCAGTTATTTAGTCGCACCTTACAAGATGTTACTATTATCTAGTAAGAGCCGAATTCATAATGTTGACTGCAGATTCGCTATCGTCAAGCCAGGATACTTTCGATGTCGGCTTTAAGTATGTTTCTCCGCCAGCAAATCGAGGTATATACTCGGTACGACTGTAAAAATACTAGAAGTAGTGAGAAAGAGGTAGAATTCAGAGATATAAAAATACTCGGATAGCATACATAGATAATCTTTGGTTTAGGAGAGCGTGAAAGTCAAAGTTGAGTGCACAATCGAAGGATATCAATTGATGATTGAATTGTTCAATGTAATTAGGGTCCGCCACAGACAGATAGTGGAATGGGTGGAGGAGAAGCTGAAATCCGCGGTCGAACTCGAGCTGTGGATGACCTGCTTTTAATGGACTTTTGGTAACTATGTATGAAGAGCTGGTGATATATAGATATGCACTGATAGCAGTATGTACACTCGTCCATCTAGGGAGCAGTAAAATCAGTACAAGATATTGATGAATAGTGAAACATTTGACAATGAAAACAAATGTGCTGCAGAACCAAAAGATAAGGAATTGTGCACTTGTACATGCAATCCCAATTTTTAAGCGCGATTCTGATACACTGTGTTAATTATTTAGTTGTTGGTCTTGTGTGTCCTAGTCACATAGGATTGGCGACACCCAGAGCAAGTCATGCCATGCTTTTATATATGTGTACTACACCTCCTAGTTTGGGACAAGCGAATGTACTCAGGGGTATGTGGATATTCGAGATGTGATTGAATATTGAATATTGAATATTGAATTCTAGATTATCAATGAGTGTCGAAGATGATAGAGAGGTAAATGAATTGTAATAAATGCATGCTTATGCAATTGTATTGTATTGTTTTGTGTAATCATTTAATGAATAAGAATGATAATTCAAAATGATGAGAACTCATTTGGAATTCTTTTTTTCTGATTCAAGTAGTATTTGCGGAGACGTAAGCAACATATCTCTAGGGAGCCACATTATAATAATCTCACATAGATTTATTTGAAGAGTGTAATGAAGGAAAAATCCACGAATAGCCGTGATGGAACATCGTTTGATACTGAATGATTACAGTAAAACCATCAGACTAGTTTTAGTCTTCTCGTGGCTTAGGTCAAACGCGTATCAAACGTATTAGATACCCCAATCTGCCTAGTTGAGGTGGAGGTAGAATGCATGATGACGAGGACGACGACGGAAAAGACGGGGAAGAATGGAGAGAGTGGAGAATACATGGAGAATGCAATGTAAGAATGGGAAGAAGATAGGTGTGTCAAGTCGTGAGATATAATACCGCAGCGGAACAAGAGCGGATGTTGAATGGAGACATACCCAAGCATTCATCCAAAAGCATTCAACACATTCCAACCCAGAATTCACCCTTCTCACGAAACCTTTCCCAAAGAGAATCCACCAATTCTGTCCTCCGTTTGCAATTCCAAATACGACGTCCGTATCTAAAGTTCACTCCTTCCCAAAGCAGCCATCCAAGCGATAAGTAAGTTTTGCACGGAGATGGGGAAATTATCATCACCGAAAACGAACAGAATGAATCCCACGCACGATAAGAATGTATGTGTGTGTGTATGTATGTATGTATGTATGTATGTATGTATGTATGTATGTATGTATGTATGTGTGTATGTATGTATGTATGTATGTATGTGTGTGTGTGTATGTGATGGAATGCAACGCCAACAATTGATTTTTTGTAAATTCAATTGTATACGAGTACGTACTAACTAGTTTGATAACTTGATAGATTATATACATTTACTAGGTAGCTAGTACATACATATATATATATATATATATATACACACATACCTACATATATATACATACCTACCATACACATTACATACTTCTTGGAAACATGAATATTATATCCAAGTATTTATCTATCTACTATCTATCTACTCAAAATACAACAACCTCTTCTCTTCCTCTTCTCACTGAGTAATCTTACAATTTCCTTCACATTATATTAAATTTCACGATTATATGAATCAAATGAAACAAAGCACAAATCACCCCCATCCATACATAATAACCATAACCATAACACCAAAAACAAAAAAAAATGACCCCTTTACCTTTACCTTTACCTCTCCCTTTACCCCAAAGATACGCCCAAGCTTCACACCTCTCTTCATCATCTCCACTGCGTCATTTCAGCCTCAATCTGGCCTTAGCAAAAGATTCCATTCTGATAAATGGTTATCAACCACCATCACGTAAATCGAGACTAAGACGACTACCGTTGAATTTAGTGCGTTTGCCCATTTTAGAGGAATTGGATGGGATGAGTACACTTTTGGGTGAGTTTGACTTCTTTTGGAGGGTTTGGATTGGAGATGATGATGTATGGATTTTGTGATGTGAATTATTCGAGGTGGAAATATCTTGAAAGGAAAAGAAATCTATGAGAGCAAAGGTTGGATTGATGGTTGATGATTGATGATTGATTGATCCATCATTTGATTGTGCAATTCTTGGGATTCGTTTGCTGATTATGGTTGGTTTTACCAAACGATTAGTCTCAAAGGCTAAAAAGGTATGTGTTCAGTGTTTTGTTTCGTTTGCTTCGATTTGATTTGGAGATGAATAATGGGTTATGGATGGGCGAATGGCGAATGGCGAATGGCAGATGGAGGAGAGAGCAAGGGAAAATATCTATCATTTGAAAGCTGCGCAGGTGGGCAGATGGAGGTTCAATTGATGAGGAAAGGGGAGAGAAAGGAGAAAAGAAGATATAGAGATACATCATTCATACATACATATAACTAACAATCACTTCTTCAGCCAAAATTTGATTTTGTCCTCCGAGTAAGTTCTCCTTCCCAAGATTCCAACAGATTCACACTTCTTTTTCAACCCAAACTAACCTCCCCTCCTTCAGTTGATAGATCTCAACAACGTCCCTCTAACCAGTGGAACTGCATACATAAAATGGCATATCTCTTCCTCTGTTGCCTCCGAGCATTCAGGACAAACCCCTCGCTCCCCTATCAAAGAACATAAAGTCCATTGGGATTACAGCCGATCCATCCCCGTCCGTCTCACAATCGATAAATCAAACCATCTCTCCGAATGTCTTATCCATTTCGAAGTCATCCAAGATTATAATTCTGGGGCTACTTCGAAAGGGGAACGAGTCACTTTAGGACATATTACGTTGAATCTGGCGGAATATGTGGAAGAGAGTGAAGTTGAGGGCGAGGAGGGTGTGGTGAGGAGATATTTAATGCAGGATAGTAAGATTAATAGTACGGCGAAGATTGGAATCAGAATGCGACAGGTAGAAGGGGAGAGAAATTTCGTCGCGCCAACATTGAAGAGCGCACCTGTTTTTGGAGGGATTGCGGGAATAATGAAGGGCGAGACGGGGGACAATGGTGATGATGTTTGTAGTGAGTTTACATCCTTTTCTTCATCATTCCATTTATCTCACAATGCGCGAATGCGACCCGGGATGCCATACTAATTCTTCCATAAAGATATGCCACAACTTCAAAAATCCTCCGATAAATCCGATCTTCACGATATGTATCGACGCGCCCTCGCGGCCTCTTGGACTTGTTCTCTTGCCGAAATGCCCGCAGATGAATGTGTCGAAGATATATTCGCCGGAGGAGATGGCTGGAAACGCGATCCGGATTCTTCCAATTTCGATCACAATGAGTACAGTCGAGATATGCCTCGCATAGTACAAGATGATAGGGAATTGAGCGCGAGTGGGGGAAGCGGAGAGGACTTGAGAAGACACAGGAGAAGTCATAGTGATGCGAGTCAAAAGAGCAATCTTACCACATCATCTTCTGTTCCTGGAGGTGGAAAATTGGGAAGAGCAGATGGGAGAGGTCATCGATATAAGAGAAGTACCGATACAACACGTAGTGGGGTTTCATCAAGTGGAGGCAGGAGCGTGAGTGCACAGTCTGGACTGTCGAGTATGGGGGATAGAGATGATGAGATGTCGATTATGGGGAGTGGAGAGAGAGGAAGACAGGGGAGAGGTCTGGGTCATATTCCGGGGAATCATCACGGGTATGTGAGGCCGAGGGAAGTGGATGAATTTGATATGAGAGAGGATTTGGTGGCGTGGAAATTACCCGGGGAGGTTTCCTAGATGGATATGGATATGGATATAGGTGTGGAGGGGAAATGGGGCTTGTGTATAGACAGATGGTAGATTGGACTGGGCTGTACATTGGATGCCGAAAAAGAATAGGCTGGTTTCCGTTTGGGCTTGCGTATATATGGAGTTTCTGGAATTTCTGACCGGGACATGGCCAAGAAACATTGGAGAAGCATAACATCATGGATAGGCGGGCGGATGGATGGATGGAGGAACCACGGAAAAAATAAATTGGTTGGTTGGTTTTGACCATAGATTTTTAATTGCTTTAATTTATAACACTCTATTTTTCTCGTCTGAGATATCTTTCTGTTCATGTACCTCTGCTAAGTAGAAATTATGCATTGATCTTGATTGATGTATGTAGGTAGGTAGCTACCTAGGTATATCGAACTCCTAAACGCCTCGCCTCGCTTCGTTTCTTCTTCCTTTTCTTCTCATCCATATCTTCTAGCTTACGACCCTTTCGTTTCTAATGTGTGTAGTTTGCAATTATGCCATGGCCGTGTATCAGAAATGGAATGAAACGAAATGGCGGAGAAGATATATGCTCCAAGATTGGTATGTTGGACTCTTGATAGGATAGAGCCATTAGACCAATTGTGAAATGGGTTTTGTTTAACAACCGCATCCGCATCCGCATCCATATCCACAGATCTTGAGATCCTCTTCATCTGAAGAACCCCCCTCTCCCTCATCCCTCATAATTCCTCACTACCTATAACTCTCCACCCATCCCCTCCTCCCCCTCCAAAACCCTCCCCCTCAAAATCCTCACCTCCTCCACCGGTCTATCCTCCGCCCCCGTCTTCACAAGCCCCATCCTCTTCACCGTCCCCATGCCCCTCGTCACGCGTCCAAAAATCGTATGTTTCCCATCCAACCACGGCGTAGGCGCCAACGTAATAAAAAACTGCGACCCATTTGTATTCGGGCCCGAATTCGCCATCGAGAGGATCCCCGCCCCGGTATGTTTTAGCGAAGGCAGATTGGTCCCCGCCGGGGGCGATAGCTCGTCCTCGAATTTCTCCCCGTAGATCGAGGTTCCGCCGCGGCCGGTGCCCGTCGGATCGCCCGTTTGCAACATGAAGTTGGGGATGATGCGGTGGAAGATGATGTTGTCGTAGTAGCCGCGTCGGATGAGAGTCTCGAAGTTGGTGCAGGTTTTGGGCGCGTGCGACGTGTAGAGTTCGAGGGTTATGGTGCCCTAGGAGAGGAGGGGGTTAGGTGGGTTTGAGTGATGGTTTGCTGGTTCTTTGGGGAAGGGAGGTTTGGGGAATGGAGGCAGAAATTATGATCAGAACTCTGTGTAATTGTCTGCCGTATGAATGACGCTCAAGCCGAAAATATTCCTAGAGCTCTCTGTAGCTATCTGCCATAGATGACGCTCCGCTGGCCCTCCGGGAGCCACTGCCGTGGAGGCAGAGTATTGAGGGCGGGGAAGTAATTGGGAAATCTGTACACACCATTGTGGTTTCTAGGGCGATATTTACAGCCATTTTGTATGTTTGTATATGTATAATCAATCGATTTTGACCAATTAATAATATAGAAGCTAAAAAGTCAATTCAAAGTGAGAAAAGAGTAATACGTCAAAGATTCGAGAAGGCTTCAATTTATTGTTTACTTTTCTGCAAGGCTGAAAGAAGCTTGTCGCCCACCAGTGGCCTTGTGGGATCCCTGCTGGTTGTTTGGGTTGTTTGTTTCTTTGGGAAGGACAACATCTATAACTAACTTCATATTCTATTTTCATGATGTTCTAGCTAAAATTCAAAAACTACATTCACTTCAAATTAGACTTCATATTTCTGAGAGTGAAAGAGCTTAGCTGACTAAAAACGAAAGGATCTAAAATTTAAAGTTCCCACAATGAACTGGCTTCAACTGTGAAAATACTCTCAATAATTACCTCACAACTCAACTTCCAACCTGTCAATCCCATAGTGGTCACGATTTGCTCCATACCAACACCAAACAAGTCAACCACGCAATATGGACAACGTCAAAGATT
The DNA here is from genome assembly GCF_014898295.1 of Botrytis byssoidea. Taxonomy (NCBI): domain Eukaryota; kingdom Fungi; phylum Ascomycota; class Leotiomycetes; order Helotiales; family Sclerotiniaceae; genus Botrytis; species Botrytis byssoidea. The sequence continues at coordinate 2,179,118 of NW_024065844.1, forward strand.
TAGTAGCCAAATATGGCTCTATGATCTACACACATCGAGAAATGATTAAATTGGAAATTCATGTTATTCTCGCTGCTCTCTTTCCCATCTACATTGGATCACATGCATCACTGCAACGCCCTCCTTCCGCCTCACCTCGCAAATCCTCTTCTTCTAATCGTCTCCAAACCTCAGATAAGGAAGATGAAGAAGAATCCCGAGCTCAAATGGAAGGTATGACACCTTCTGATGCTATCGTCTTTCCACTTCTAGCTGCTGTGGCGTTGGGAAGTCTCTATTTTATTATTAAATGGTTGGATGATCCCGCTATTCTTAATAAAATATTAGGATGGTATTTCTCTGCTCTGGGAATCTTCGGAGTCGGGAGATTGGCAAAGGATTCATTGGATGTGGGAGTGGGTTTTATTTTTCCAAATGTGTGGACGAGGGGAAACAACGTTTTCCATATCGATCAGAAATCGAGACGTCAAGTTTCTGAAGATGGACAGGGGAAGTTGGTTAGTACTGGAGTCATGAGTCCTCTTCCTGGACGACTTTCGAAGATCAATCTACCAAAAGGAGTTACTATTGCGTTATGGAATGTTCGTGGTCTGCTGAGAACAAATTATACGGTTCATCTTCACATTAAGAATATACTTCCTCATCAGAAGTCTCCGATCAAATTCACATCACTTCTCGGTCTCTTGATAGGTATCGCCACAATTACAGCTTACAATCTGATGAATGCACCATGGTATCTTACGAATCTTATGGGGTTCGGGTTTTGCTATGGATCTCTTCAACTTATGTCTTTGACTACATTCTTCACTGGCTCCTTGGTTCTCTTCGGACTTTTCTTCTACGATATCATCATGGTGTTTTATACACCTTTAATGGTAACCGTGGCTACAACTCTGGATGTTCCAATCAAACTTGTGTTTCCAGCGGGCGAAAGTGGAAGAGGTAGTATGTTGGGATTGGGAGACATTGTTCTACCGGGAATATTGGTCGCGCTGGCTTTAAGATTCGATTTGTATCTGCATTATTTGTATTTACAGAAACCAACCTCTTCTACCGTTTCTCCTGCCACAACCTCAAAGAAAGCCCTCTCAAACAAATCAACAACACCCATTCCATCATCCCAAAAACCAGCCTACAGGCCGGCAACCGGTCTCTGGGGTGAACGTTTCTGGACCTCTTCCTTCTCACCTCTCTCCTCTTCCTCCATCGAAACAGGTGTCGAAGGAACTCGTTTTCCAAAACCTTATTTTAAAGCCGCCCTTGCGGGATACATCATTGGAATGCTCGTAACATTATTCGTTATGAATGTGTGGAAACATGCACAGCCAGCTCTCTTGTATCTGGTTCCTGGTGTCGTATTTAGTTTGTGGGGAACGGCAGCTGTGAGGGGAGAACTAAAAGTTATGTGGGAATTTACTGAGGATGGGAGTTTAGAGGATGAAGGGAAGAAAGATGAGGATAAGAAGAAGAATGAAGGAGGTGAAAAGAAGAAAGTAGATGGGAAGGTCGAGAAGAAAGATGATGATAAAGTGAAAGAAAAGCAAATCTCAAATGGAGAATTAGCAAAGAAGGAGAAAAATCACGAAGAAATCAAAACCAAACTCGCAGAAGCGATCGATACGTTGATGGACGATTCAGATGCGAGTTCGATATTGTCTGATGGGTCGATTTCGTGGCCTGAAGATAATGGAAATGCAAATGCGAGTGAAGCGGATGATGAATTGGTTTATGATAGGTCGGAAAAGGAAAAGCATCAGAGGATTGAGAAAATGACGAGGAAGGGTTTGAAGACGAAGGAGAAGGAGAGGAAGATGGAAAAGGAGAAGGAAGATCAAATTTTCCTCTTTTCTATTACGGGGCCGGGCTCAAGGGGTGCGGAGAGGAAGGGAGAGAAAACAGGGGTGGATGGAAAGGGGGAGGGGGAGGGGAAGAAAAATAGATGAGAGATTGTGGAAGGTGGAGGCCAGTACGAGGTGAAATCAAAGACTAGAAATGTCTAGTCGTAGCACTCAGAAAACAGGAATGGAAAATACATAGGTATCCATCCATCCTTGATATCATAGTAATCACAGCATAGAAGGAATAAGAGAGGAATGAAGAAATAGCTGCAGATAATCCATGAATTAAATAAATAAATGAATAGATGAACAGATGTATACTAGGTACCTATATCGCCTACACATCCCATCCCGTCATATCCCATCCCATCCCATCATACCATAACATAACATATAACATTCCATCACATCAAACATCACATCCTAACCCACGAGTAGAAATAGAAAATAAAAATAGCAATAGAAATAGAAACAAACAATAATAAACAAAAACCCTCAAATACCCACCTAGGTAAACAATAAATAATAAAACCCATTTCGCTTCACGCATCACGAACTTTCCCCCCCTTCTTCCCATCCCATATATCTATTCATTTTCCCCCAAATAATATGTTTAGATAGATACCTAGATAATCGTATCATATCATGCAGTTCTGGGTTGTATATTTATTTATTTATTTATTCATTCATTCATTCTATACCTATATAAACACAAAAAAATCAAAAAATAAAATCAAAATTGAATTAGAAAAAGAATCTAGTCTGCCTCCACGGCAGTGGCCCCCGGAGGGCCAGCGGAGCGTCGTTAGGATATGAGGTTTTGGGGTTTTAGAGATCCGAGATTCTGAGGTTTTAGAGTGAAATGATATATGTATTCAGTCGTGGGATCATTGTGAATCATGGACTATGTATATATATATATATATTCGTTTTTTGGATTGTGTGTATTGATTATATCTATTTACTCTGTAGGTAGGTATCTTCTATCTTCTATCTGCCTATCTTCATTTTCCCGTTTGCTTAGCCGGTTCTGTTCTGTTTTGGTGTTGTTGTGTTTAGATGGAATGAAATGAAATAGGGAAATAGTGAGCTCTCTCTTCCACTCTATCTGTTAAGTATCTATCGATAAATCCATCCGCATCTCCCAAGTATCAAATTTGCTCACTCTTTCTTCCCGTTTTCATGTTTATTCCTCTTTGAAACCTTTATTCCATCTCCTTTTAGCTTTCGACTCCCGATTCCCAATTCCAAACTCTCCATAAACCACAAATCCCATGCATATCAAGAAAAGAAGAGACCACATCCAAAACTATCTAAGCTCCAAATGCAGCAGCAGGATAACTTCTCTTTTTCTTTCCACCACTTCCTGAAGCTCCACTCCGACTACTGCTTCTTGAACTTTCTTTACTTTGTTCATCTCCTTGTGCTCTAGGACGCAAAAATACTTCTTCAGGTAGATCGTTCCATTCCCTTTCTGGTCTACGATCTTGAAATGATGTTGTATGTTTTGATGGGGGTGGCCTTGCTGTTGTGCCCATTGGAGGAGGAGGGGGTGTTGATTTCGCAGTCGCATTTTTGATTGAGTTTAATATCGGAGTAGGATTTGTTTGTGGTTGTCTAGAAATATGATCTTGAACCGAGAATCTTCGTCTAAAAACAAATGCGTCTTGTGGTCGTAAACGCCTGTAATATCCTTCGACTAATTCCCCCTTTTCGAATCCGCGCTTGGTATACCATTCTAATGCTTCTTGATTATCGACCCAAACGTGCGCGTATAATCCTTCTATTCTGACTCCAATTGGTATGCGAGAAGATGTAGCAGATTCGATGACGGAGTTTAGTAGTGCGGTCGCGAGACCAAGGGTTCGGTAGGGGGAAAGTAGAGTGAGAGATTGTAGATATATACTATACGTATTTGTGGGAGGTTGGGCATTTGGAGAAGGTGGAGGAGAGGGATCGATTCGACAGATTAGGGAGCCGATGACTTTTGGTTCGGAGTTGGAGTCTGGTGTATATGTAACTACTCTTGAGAAAGAGAGAGAGATTGGTATCGAAGGAGAAGGGGGAGAAGTAATAGCGTGGTAGAAAGCATCTGGATATGGAATTGGAAGGAGGAGAGCATTAATACGACGTAATGGTTGAATATGATGATCTTGCGGTATTTCGATTTTATAACCCTGGGGAAGTTCCTGAGATGATGCAGATAATGGATCTAGAGAATCTGGGGTAGCGGTAGTTGCGGTGGTTACCGGTGGCAGAGGGGCATTGGTAGAGCTTGGTGGACCCGATGCAGGTTGAGGTGGAGGTATTTCCTGACTTGCATTTCCATTTCTATTCTCATGAGAGTCTGAAGCTGTGATTGGTGTTGTTCCTGGTGGTGGAGTGTATGTAGGTTGTTTTGGTTGAAAGAATGATCGAATAGTTGGTTGTTGAGAACGTGGTGGTGGAGGGGTATTGTTTGACATGATGTCTGCTGTATTCATTGTTCAAGTTACCTTGCTTGAGTATGATCTGATCTGATGTTTAAGGAGAGACAAAGATGCTTGGAGGAAGAGAGAAGATGTGTGTGCTCTGACTGCTTTGCGTGTATTGTTTGTGTATTGATAAAAGAATGAATTGTGATTCGAGTCAAACATGTATGAGGAGAGAGATCTGTCTTCTTAGACTTTTTCCTACCAGTATTTCATAGAGGAGAGAGTGAGTATATGGTATGTATTCTCCCTAGTGATGACATGTAGAAATCAATTGGAATGAAGGATATCCATAACTTAAATGATTTCAACTTTGTACCTTTTTTTCATCAGCCACAGGTTTCCATTTTTATCTTTTCTCTCCAGGGCTGCCTTCACTTCAAACTCAGGTGCCCAGTTCATTACTCTGTACCTAGTGAATACCCAGCACGTGCCTAGAAAAGAGTGAAGCCTCGAGGAAGCTTGCCCAGGTGCTCACCTGGTATTCCACGGTAAGGTTCCATATCTTAGGAGCTTCCAAGGTCACCCGCCGAGGTCCACAGGTAGCGTAGCTCTCATGTGGCTCATGTGGCTCATGTGGCTCGGGTGGCTCGGGTGGCTAAGTCTTAGTCATCCATTCCGATCCTTCACCGCCCTTGCCCTTACTAATCCAAGTCAAGTTAAACATGACTGGCAATAATTTCGAACATCATTGAGCTTTTGCTATGAAACCCCAAAGTACCTAGTACAGTACAGGAACCGGCACGTACAGGATCAAAGTTTCCCGAAAGTGTGAGAAAGAGGTTCAAGGGAAAACAAGTTAATTAATATCAATCATTTTTCTATTTCTACCTCAAAATATTGAAGGTATTCAGACAACGACGACACAATACTTCTTCCTCTTCTTCTATTTATTTTCTTTAACTCAGAGTTCAAGCTCAGTCTCAATTATAAAATGATCGATTATTTACTTCCAATCCCTTTTATCATTTCTTAAAGGAAGGAGAGATAGAGAGAGGAGAGAGAGGAGAGAGAAGAGAGAGGGAGAGAGAGAGATCTTCCAATCATTTCTTTTCATCTATAGTTCCAAACCTCCTCCCCAAGTTCCCCTCCAATTTAACAATTCCGTCAGCCTTGGGGTTTTCGAGAAATTCAATTTATTTCAAGATAAACCATTCCACCAACGGGCAAATACTTCTTCAATATGTCTGCCAACGATCAGTTTCCTCAGTCTGGTATAATAATCGCTGGCCAAGATGAAGAAATTGATACTATGGGAAAACTTGTAATCATCCTTTTTCATTAACTTTCCCTTGCCTTACTGCACCTCACCTTTTTACAAGCAAAACTTGATTGTTGCCTTGCTTACTTACCAATTTACTGACATTCTGCAATAGACAAATTCTGTACTTGATGATATTTTCTACAATATCATTCACGATATAGTCTTACAAACTCATCGTGAAGAGAAAATAGCAAAGGCATGTTCTGCTGCTATCGCCATTGAACAAAAAGTCGCAGAAACCAATCCTGATTCAATAGACGATCCTACTTCTTGGAACACAAATCAAATCATAGAAACCGACGCTGCGAAGTGGGAAAATAAAGAAGTTTTCTTAAAAGGCAATCCATTAGAATTGGTCGATGAGATTATTTGCGCAAAGTGTGGTTTACCTCGACTTTTACAACCTACAGATGGAGTGGGAGCAAGGAAACCTCCTCCAGGAAAGGAGTTCTGCAAGAAGAAGCCTTTCATTGAGAAACCATGGCATGATGTTTATGGTCAAACTTATGTGCCAGAAGGACCAGGGAGGGGAAAGAAGAAGAAGGATATGATCAATCCTTTACTACAACAACAGAAAGAAGGGACTCCAAATAGTCAGGATGGTGAAGATGAAGGACCTGCGAAACCAATTTCTTTCCCACACGCCAAATGCCACAATTGCAATACATTCTTACCGATTAAGCGAATGAACAATCATATGGTGAAATGTATTGGAGGTGGAGGAAGAGATTCCGCAAGAGCAGCTGCCTTCAAAATCAATGGAAATGGATTGGGTACGGGAAACAATAGTCAAAATGGCACACCACCATTAAGTCGACAAGCAACGCCACAACCCAATGGAGGAAAGAGAGGTAGTCCTAATAAACGCGAAGCAGCCGATGATCCAGATTTCGAATCCGATTCTCCACAAAAGAAGAAGAAATTCTTGAAGAAACCAGGTAGCTCGGGTGGAATTATTCTGAAGAATAAACTCAAAGCTCCGAAAATGACAAAAACACCTTCACAACTTTCCTCCTCAAATCTAAGTTTCGAACACAAAAGACCGGATAGCGATGATGATAATGATTCAGGAGATGATGACCGAGATGGTGAATATGGACGAAGAACTAGTATTGAACCGAAGAAGAAACTGTTGGTTAATAAAGCGGGGGCGGGGATAGTCAAGAAAAATAAGGACGGTGGTGGTCTTGGTATTGCTGGGTTGAGCGATAAAAAGAAGAAGAAATTATTATTGGGAAGACCGGGGAGTGGTAGTTCGACACCAGTGCTAAAACCAGGTTCGTTACCAATGGATGAGGATCGAGAGAGGGACAGAAAAAAGATCAAGAATGGGAATGGGAGTGGAACTTTGAGTGCCCATAAGAGGGATAGAGAGAGAGAAAGAGAGAGGGAGAGAGATAGGGATTGGGGTGCGGATGAGAAATCTGAGAGTAGTCAGACTTTGTCTAGTCCAAATTGAGGGGGTTCGTGAAATGAAGGAGGAAGGTGTATGGGGGGCGTTGAATTTGAGTGGTCAAGGATGGGCTACGATAGAGAGAAAAGAGAACTCATGAGTTCCTTAGTGTAAGACCATGGTGGGATGAACATTTGAAAGGCATTGATGGGGAACAGGATTCCAATGGGTAACATACATGCATATGGCTGGCGTTCATTTCTCACTTCTTACTTCTATGTTCAGCATTCAAATATGCATATACACAGACGTTACGGGGGAAGAATATACCTGAGGTATGGTGTTTACATTGCTACCGGTGCTGAAAATGTATCGGGATTGCATTGGGGGTATACATTCGGCGTTGCATTATCTCGTTTTCGTTTTTATTTTATTTTAGTTTTCTTTGGTTCACGTTTCGTCTTGGACGACTCACCTCTTTGTATTTATGATGGGAAGGGTTGATGGGATGTGAAAATGGGGAAGGAGGGGATATACCCATTAACTAGGAAAGGAAGGGGAATATAATACAATATACTTTACTTATGAGTACGGTTGGATGAGTTTCCAATAAGGGTTTGTTAAATCGTTATTTACTTTGTTTTATTGTGCTGTGATGAGCTGCGCTGTGAAGGAGGATTTATTTGTGGAGAGTGTGGTGATGAGGATTATAGTATTATGAACCTGGGTGGATCTATAAGAGGCTGGGGTGTGTGGTTTGAATTGAATAATTGCTCAATGTGCTAGGCATGCGAGTTGAGAAGCAAGCGCTTATGTAATGAGGAGAGTATTTATCAGTGAGCGAGGGTATATATGTACGGACGTGTATATGGTATAGATCTCTTGGTACGTGGTTTGCTGGATTAGTTCTGTATGTTGATAATCTTGATAATCTTGATAGTCCGGGGATTGGAGATGAGTGGTAGGGGTTTCTGGAGGAGAGGAGGAGCGGGATGGAAAATGAGGGGTGAGGAGGGGTGAGAGTGTGTGGGATAGTGTGGGGGGGTGCTTGGGGGTTGGGGAGGTGGTTGAGGGCTGCTGAGGGTTCGAGGGTTGTGTTGTGAGGCTGTTTCTGAAGACTGAGTAGGGCTGGAGGGTTGAGGAGGAAGCTAGCACTGTTATTCTTCAAATACATCAATCAATCAATCAATACAATAGTCTTTTTTCTCCCCTCAAAAGTTCTCCTTTTGTCAACATCATCGCCATTACCATGATCACCCTAATCTTTCTAATTTCTTTCTCGCTCCCTACATTGCCAAGCGTCACGTTTACATATCTGTTTCTGTGTCCTGTAGGGGTATTGCATTGCATTGCGTTACAATCTTACTTATTTATTTCTATCCTCTCATGTTAAGTCATATTGCGAAGTTCGGGAAAGGGGATCACATATATCTATTACATCATATTTCTCAGCGGCTATCAAAGTGCCGTGCTGTGTGCGGTTTTGGTTGCGTGGGTGTAGGTGGAGGTGTATATTTGTGGTATGAAGAAGAGGATTTTGGAGCTGTGCGGGCTTGCTGGGGGGTGCGAGATGGGGGGTTAGTATTTTTGTGCGTTTTGAGGGGGGGAGAGGTTTGGGAATGGGGTTTCGGTTCTTTAGTTTCTAGTGCGTTTGTGGATCTCTTGGTGGAATGACGGGGGTTTCTTGTCTTGGTGGGGGGAGGGACGGAGTTTGATGGGGAAAGTGTGGTAGAGAAGGAGGCAGGGATATAAATACGTAAACTGTATGTTTCCTGCTCTTCTTAATATTGTGGCGGCTGGCAGGAGACAATTCTCACAAACGATGGGGAGACCGAGATGCAACAGACTGATGTTTTCAAATATTCGATTGATATCAGGAATTCTGTGGTTTGTTTGATGTGCGGATTACACGAAGTGGGATGAGATGAGGTGGAGATTGGGGTGAGTGAGTGCCATTCATTTTTTTATTCTCGTTGTAATACGTTTCTGCTATCATCGTTGATGTTCTTGAGGTTAGGTTTTTTTTGGTGGGCGCTGTTTGTTTTGCTGTTGTTGTGCATTTAGATCGTGACTTTTTACTGTTGTCGTTGTCGTGAGGGTACTCTCTCGAACTCCAGTTTCTCTACATTGGGTATTTATGGCTGGCAAATCGGGATGAATGTGAGAGGGCGGAGAAGTGTTATTCAGGATCTGACTTCCTTGTTTGGCATTCTGATGTCGATTGTGTGTTGAGAAGTAGACGGAAAGAAATGGGAGGGTTTTTTATGGGATCGTTAGGTGAGTGATGTATGTATGTATTGTGGAGTTTTGAAGTTGGGGGGTTGGGTTGTGCTATATTTGTATGTATGTAGTGTATGTATATGATGGTTTGTAAGGAAGTTTGCGGGAGAGATTATTATGAAGTAGTTGTTGTGATTGAGGGATTTTGAATGGTGTGCTTGCTGTTGCTCTTTCCTCTTTTTTTGGCTTGTTTGGGATACTCACTTGGTGGGTTATTATTGGTGATGTGCTTTATGGTATGGAGGTTGGTGAGTATAACTACAACTTTAAAGCCTGCAAATATCCTCGTTCTTGTTACGATTGTTCATTTCTGAATTGGAATATCGTACATTCTGCGATTGGTATGTAGGTGTCACGTGGTAGATGCAGAGAACTCAGGAAGTTTCACCTGGTTTTCTATAAAAGAACCTCAAAGCTAGTGTTTTGAGGTTCTGTAGTTGTGTTGGGCTCGCAGGCGGCGATAAAGAACAAGAGGTGCACTTTCTGTTGTGTTGTGTTGTGTTTTGTTACTTTGGATGGACTTGGGGAAAAGAGAAGATAAGTGGATATTTGTGTAGAGACTGTGAGCTAAAATAATAAGAGTGAGGAGTATGAATATAAATATCGATGTGGTTGAAGTTGCTACTGTTGGTATTTCTACTGCTGTTGTATTCATTTCTTGATTCTGCATTTCTTCTAGACATCAATCGCCCGTTGAAGCTCTGTCCACTCTCATCATTTGTCAATGCTACTGTTTTTATGCCATTGCCATTGCCATTGCCATTGCCATCTCTATCACACATCTCTTTTCAACCAGAATATATATATCTTGCATCTAGAGACACAGTTTACATATCTTATACGAGCAAGTTGGAAGAGTAGCATGGTAATGCAATTGTGTTTTCCTTCCCTAGTGATCTTAAAAGCTCGGTGCAATTGTGTGTTTGTAGAGAAAGGAATATCTAGGTGTGTATTGGGGGAATTTGTAAAAACATGTGGAAATACAAGAATGAGACCGGGAGGAATAGGTTTAGAGGTATGGTTCAAGGAGTAGAGAGAGTGGAAGAGTTCAAGGGAGAGAAGAGAAGATAGTCCATAATAAAGTTCAGATAGTTGTTTTGATCTCTTAGTATTTTGGAGTGGAGGGAAGTTGGTATTTAAGTTCGTCTTTTTTGATCATTTTGCACCCCATTGAAATTTCTAGTCATGGAGTCGAGGAATCCGAGGACTAATTGTCTCTTCGCTGCTTCAATTGTTGATACTTCGAGATAAGTCAAAGGAGTGAGAGAGGTTTGACGCCGATCTGCAAATAGACTTGCAATCTCAATGGTACTGTTATTGATGTTATGACTGCCATTTTTGAGAGTTTTCAATGTTTTTTTCGTTGTCGCTCCTTGATTATGATTCTTTGTCTCAGGAGTTAGAGATAACTACCATCTTGCTTAGAGTCTTCATTTGGCTGACTGAATCTAGATGATGCTTTAGATGCTCCCGCTAGGTTTTTACTATCTGTTCCTAAGAAAACGAGACGGAACAAATTCTCTTCTGCTTTTTGGAGATTGAAGACAAGGGAGCCAGAAACTTGTTATCTCCCATTTGCATGAACAAAGCTTTGCGCATCTCTTGTATTGAAGAAGATCTGGAAGTTGTTGTTCTCGTCAGACGTAAATCGGCGGACTTGTTGCCATTCTACACTTTGGGATTACGGCATGAATTGTTGTCATTTCTACCCCTTTTCTTATTGTCGAGACTTGTCTGTGTGTTGAGCGATAGAAATATTGATATATATTGATATAATACGTTACAGATTGAAGTGTTATGGAAATTAAAAATCATGATGTGACGATGCTTTTAGATTGCACATATATGTAGGGTAAAGGCCAAGGGGCAGAGGACAAAACTTTCATATAGGGGAAGAAAACTCCATGGAGAGCCAACGAAGGAATAAGGGTGATTGGAAAGTGACAAGGAGGAATAGAAGTCTGTCTTTGCGTACTATTTTGATCAAGTAATCCAAGTGGAAATCAATCGACAAATTCTTGACATTCATCATCTCTCTGTTGACCGGAAATGTCATTTAGAGGAGTGGATCTCCATTTTGTGTCCAATTTTGGCACATCTAGGCGGATTCAGGTATTAAATCTTCTAGCTGCTGCTATGGCAGACAAAGGCCACACAAGGCATCCATTGGAAGTAAGGTTGCGTCGATATTGGCTTTATCAGGGGGAGGACGTTTTGAACGCAACGATGCTACTGAAAGTGCTTATCAAGAGTTTGTAGAAGTACAGAGATAATTTCAACGTTGACCGAAAGAGTGCTCGTTAATAAATGATCACGCTATTTTCTTTTCGCCTTGCCAGTCACTTGAGAACTCTTGATATCATGATCATAAATTCACTAGCTCTATTTCTTTCCGCTGTTCTGGAGTGTGTTCGTCCAAAGAAAGTGAAATTTCGGAGCGCGGTTGTGCTATATTCATATATTTTCTCGACCTTGAGCTGCGACTAACAAATAATAGACGACAACTAGTTGACAGTATATCCAGCACTTCGGACTGCAGTCCAAAGATATTTGCTTTTGAATATTCAAGAGCGATTAGAAATTGGAAAATAATTCAATGTTCGAATCAGATTCAACATCCCAAATGGTTTGAGTATTCTAATCGATCTCGGGGATTTGACAATCATCATTGTTGGACTGCAGTCCGGACTATTGAACACCCGAGTTACCAGCATTCAAGCTTAGGATCGTAATGGAGCAAACCAGTATTGGGAGAATTATCATTGGATGTGCTGAAATCTGTTGCTCGTTTGACCAGGTGATTTTTAACTACGTGATCATTAATCAAATCTGTCTATATATGGTTTCAGATAAAAAAGAGCTGATATGTGCCAGGAAAACAACATCGTAGCGATCGTGGGAGGGGCTACCATTGACTACTCCCTACCTAGCTATGGTCCGTCCAGCCTCCAGCTTCACTGGACATATATAGCGGATCCCTATGTGAAACCATACAACTGCTGTGCCATATGTGCACAGTCATCTACATGCGTTGGACATTACTACAATGTAGATACGACTGCCAATCCTGGTCCTGCAGTGACTTGCTTTACGCATGAAGCTACAGATGGTATTTGCGATCCCTCTGGGATTCGCTATGTCTTTCGTGCAGATCCTAAGCGGAACACTCTATCTCCTGATATGGTAGGAAATGGAAATTGCGGTAAAGGACAACTTGATAATGGGGCGAGACCAACGCTGGATGGTAAACTGTAATTCTTCGTATCCATTTAATCTTAGCAAAACAGGAATGATCGTTGATTGATGGACAGGAGTATAAGTTATGGATTGTTCAGTTTCTCCTCGTTCCCAGACCTCAGTTGGGTCGGATATATTCAACTTTAGGAAAAGTAGGAGTTTGAAAGAGATAATCTGGAGTTTTGATTACATATGATTGATCTTCGGATATGACGAATGCCTCACAAAAACAAAAATAAACCACGTATTGATATTTTATATTTGACTTAAAAATCAAATAAAAATCAAGGACAATGGCTATATATCTTCTGGTGAATCGGGACAAAAGGAATACAAATGGGATTCCGGCTGCAAAGCTCTTTAGTTTTACATTTATGCAACTTATTTATCATCTAATGCAGGGCACCTTAGATTATTTCCAAATGTGTATAGTGTAGATAGCTAAGTCTCAGTCATTGAAAAAATTTCTGCCAGATTAAATAAATTCCGGTTGCCAAATATATACAGAAAGAAGTGAATCCAACCCAAGTATGAGTAGATTTCCATATTACCGTATTATTCATTACCATCTATCCACTCTTCTCAAGCTTCCTCAACAAGACTCTCGTTCCATGTCTTGGTATCACCATTGTGGTATATCCCATGGTAAGTGCTTTATTATCATCCGCCAATTTAAATTCATAGTTGGTCAACAAGTGCGCCAAAATTTGTTTCAATGACGCGCTGACGTACCAACGGCCAGGACTAGGGAGATGTTAGTTCTTGCACCATCTTCAAAACGAATCAAATATCGATTTACTCACCAAGCTTTCTTACTAGCTCCCCAAAATGGAAATCCACTACTAACATCCGTATACTTCATCCTGGGTTCCTCTCTCCCTCTATCCTCCGGTAATACAAATCTGAAACCATCAAAAGTCTCCGGATCATTGTAATACCTCGGACTCTTCATCAAAGCATCCTGAGGCACCGCAATAATATTCCCTTGCGGAATCGTTTCACCACTTGAGAAAGTGAATGGTTTCATAACTTTACGTTGGATAGAAAGAGCATCTAATGGGTTCACACGAGCTGATTCGCGGAGGAAAGATTCCATCAAAGGCATGTTCTTGTACTGCATTTCCTCGGGTAAGGATAGCATGGAGCGGATCTCTTCAGTGAGTGGTTCGATGTATTCTGGGTGAAGACAGAGGTTGTAAATTGTGAAAGTCAAGACTAGAGGAAGTTGATGGGCGGAGGCGAAAGTGAGGGCAATCATTTGCTGTACGATACGCTCTACGGTGCGTTGGCGGGGGGTTGTGGATGATTCCTAGAAGAGATTAGTAATTTTCGGCCAGACAGTATGGAAATTGAAATTCTTACAATGACCCATGTTATGCAGTCAGACTGTGATTGACAAGGTTAGCAAGCACTTTTTGAAAATTCTCCATGATAGCTTACGGGTAAAGTTTTCTTCTCCTCGATATCTCTGAGACGTTGGATAACCAAAGGTCTGATATGCCCGGCTATTTTTTTCATTGCACCACTCCAAGCCATGATTGCGGGGCAGGCGTATCTAAAAAGATCAGAATTGGACATTTCAGAGTGCAGAAAATGGGGTGCTCACGGAATGATGAATGCAGGCATGTAACGACAGAATTCCATAGACAGAATAACATCGTTCGAGTATCGTAATACGGCATCAACATAATCTTGGTTGTTAGCTAGATATTCGTTAGTGAAACTAAACATCAAACAAAATCCCGGCGTATAGACGCACCAAGTTCATCTCCAACAAGCACTTGACAATTTATTCTCAAACCGATAGCCTCAGACAAGCCTAAGACAGAAACTGAAGTCCAATCTAGGTCAAGTTAGCAGAGCAATTTCTCCTAAGTAGTTTCCACTGAGTTCGCTACCATTGACAGCTTTGCCTTTTGACAAAACTTTACTAAAAGCTTCCTCAATCTTTTCTTGAATCCTGGGTCTCAGAGCGGGTTGATTTGTTCTCAGAAGGAACTTAAGAACACGTCCTGGTATAGTGTCATGAGGATCAATTTCTCCTGTCTCAAATCCATAAAATGTGTATTTCGCTTTGACTCGCTATACATCACATTAGCTCAACCCTCATGGCACAAGTAACTTTTTCTCAAAGAAGACGGAGAAGACATACATCTTCCATAGCATCATGTAGGGACAAATGATCTTGAGAACTCTCATTTACCTCCGCGATGTGTGCCTCAGATGACACAAAGACTTGATACTCGTCGAGAGCGGGAATGGCAAATGGTTCTCCTTTGGCCTACAATCCAGTTAGTTTTGGATCGGAAATAGACTTGATATTGGGATATCAGAGTTCAGTACCTGATCATATGCTTGCTGGATGATATCTGGAGCACTGAGAACATATTTTATGCTGCTCAACCATTTTCCCCAACGCAACTTAGGTCCAGAAATGAGTATGTTACGCTATCCAAGTTAGTGATCGTTGACATCATGAGAAGATGGGGGAGGACTTACAGGACGATTGCGGTAAATAGATGCTGTGACATAAAGTCTATTCAAAATGATCAAAATTACACAAGTGTCAAATACCACCTCTGAGGTTATTCTCCAAGCGCCCGCTTGAGAGCGAGCTAGGTCAAAAAGCTCCTGGAGCATTTTGATGATACGAGTCGCGGTATGAAGATGGCCGACACGAAAGATCACGAGAAGAGAACCAGATGTATACTGCGTGGCAAATGTTCGAATTTGATTCCGAAGAACCAATTCCCTAATTGGGAAGGGTGGGGGCGTAAAATTGTGACTTCACATCAGGCAGAACAGATGAAATTACCTTACCTTACTCTAAGCCGTGCCGCGATAGCAGACATACAATCGACGGCGGTGAGATAGAAATAGCCGCTGCCAACTTTTACAAGTGATGAACCGATTGTGATATTAAGTCACATCAGTGCCGGAAGCACCATAAACTCCGACATATTCCATTAGATAGACAGTTTATTAAAACTTAATCGTTCCTTCACCCTAAACAGGCATAACAATTCGATAGGCGGGGCGGATTGCTCAGAGCATGAAATATAGCTTCGGTAGTCAGCCCGTTTTAAGAAATTCGCGAGGTTTTAGTGGAGAAAAAGTTCGTACCATTGGGATGAATTTGATCCGTGTTGCATGAAGTATCTTGAAGCCTACGATAGTGCGATAAAAAAACTCTCGGCGTGTGAAATATGTTTTAGTGTGTGTGCGCATCGATTAAGCGCAATCGATTTATCTCGACCATGTTCCTGGAAATTGCGCACATCTTCTACCGGAGGATTCTAACCTGGAGAGATTATGTACCGTGAAACCCGTCAACTTGGATGTCATCACAGTGGGATGAAATATCGTTGGTCGAAATAAATATCGAATGGAATATCTTTTGTCTGGTGCCACGTGCGGCTAATGTGTTATTTGACGTTCAGGGGTAATTAAAAAGTGTGGTGGAGAATATGGCACTGGGTTTTCATAGTCAGGGTTGGGAAACGATGTTCTTCAAAGGAGTCAAATTACCCATGGTGAAGAATATGTCAGCGTAGCAGTTAGCAGTGGTACTCTATCCTGTGTATCCAATCCCCTTTCAGATATAAAAGTATGGTTGCAATGGGTATAACGTACGTCGACATAGCGTGGGGACAGGGACTGAACACTGGTATTGCAGCATTGGTGCATTTGATATTATTTCTCATCATACAGGTATTAATCTGTAGCGTACATGTTATGTAAGAGTGGGATGACTGGCGTGGCGTGGCGACGTGGTTGCATTGCATAGTTGCACTACCTTGATAGCTTGACTATACATAGAACGTTTGAAGTAACATTGAAGGGATTGATTTCTAAAATCAGCATTTAAGTTGAAATTGCTGATCAGTGATCAGCAGTTCCTTGCACTTCTGTTTAATCAGCCCTCGTAAACATCTCAAACAGCTCAGGTTAGCGAACGTTTAGAAAAGCGGTTCTGTGTTTTTGTGCTGTGAGTCTAGCCGAGCTGAATTCACCAAGCAAGCATCTAGCCTAGGCCAGGTCAGGGGTGCTTTAAACCAGGGTATGCGGGGTATGCATGCGCCCGGGATTTCTTCGTAGGGTGCGGATATTCTCCAACAGCATTACTTGGAATGATTCTAAGGAAAATGATGCTGTTAGATTTTCTTTCGAAAAGATTTCCAGAATAGGTGTTCCCTGCGAAGTGTAAACATATGAGAGGGAGGAGTCGATTGAAGATTCTGGGGCAAATTGTGGTGTGATTATTTATCTATGGCAAGACCACCAGTAGGTATACGGACGGAAGGGTCACTCCAAGAATAGATTTAGAAACATCTCATGATAAATTTGATCGATATATCTTAGGAATAATCGTAATGTTTACTTAAAATTGAACAATCATAAAATAGATTCTGGTATCAAATGATTGAATAATGAATTTGTCGAAGATTTTTAAAAGTTGAGAAGTGTTCTACTAGGCTATTCATCCACTGATGGACCAAGAAATAATCCGATCACTGTGACATTTCGAAAATCGAGGACCAAGATGAGAATCATATGTAAAAGAATCAAGAATCTGGGTATTTGCTATCTAAAATTTTAAAATGAATACAGAACAACCCAAGCCCCTAAGAAATTCGTAATGAATCCGTTACGCATGTTATAATCCTTTCCCCAACTGCCAATCATTCCCACATAACCCATAAACCATACAATATATAAAACATTGAAATTGAACTAAACGTGTTCATAATAAGTTCTCTCGCGCTCTGGTGTCGTCGCGAGCTCATGAGTAACCTCATATCGCTGCTTGACCCTGACATTATCCAATGGAAGAATGTTTTGCTCGCTTGTTACACTGCTTCCTCCGTCAGTAGGACTCTGGCTGTTCTTCGAATCCCCCGTTCGCATATAGCTGTCTCGACCGGTAAATGTATCAAGTGTTACCCTCAATCTATTTTTTCTGCTGTTCTTGGGGTAGATTTCGGAGCTCTTTGGTGGAGTATATTTGGATGGCTTGACATTTTCTTCCTTTGAGAAGAGACCGCGAATAGAGGCAAGACAGACAACAACAATGGCTGGAAGAGAAATTTAAGTTAGCTTAACGATTCAAAAAGGATTGTTTTAGAGAATTAACTTACCAATTGTAGTCTCAATGGCTGACCACATGTAGAGCCAAGAGGTATCAGGCATTCGGGTCAATGAACTAACAACTGTAGTTCGCACGATGGCGAAGATGACTGTGATAAGGGCTAGAGAGAAGATGATACCGAAAGTGATCTTTCTCTTCATCTTCATCTGTGTACCCCACAACATACTGATTGGAATGATCATAACTATGCAGGTTAGTCAAGTCTAAGACAAGGAAAGGAAAGGAAAGGAAAGGAAAGGAAAGGAAAGGAAAGGAAAGGGAAAGTGAGCTTACTCAAAGCATCGGAGACCACATCCCAAACACAGTTTAACTTCAAAGTGATTTGTTGAAAGTCTACCGCAGAGTCTGTTGTACATTTTGTTTCGATTGTAGTCAATGGGACAAACAAACAATGATATTGAATTGTTCCAATGCAAGCAAAGTAGGTGCAGATAGTGAAAATAGTGATTGGCCACCATAGGAATTCAACCTTTGCAACATGGGATCCAAGTCGTCGAATAAAGAGCAAGAAGGAGAACTTGACAGACCACAAAGTGGAGTAAAAGAGGATGATGACGACTCCAGATGCTTTGGAATAAGCCTCACTGTTGGTAACGAAATCCGCTCCAGGCATTTTGATCCCAGCTGACACGGCCATGAGGTCGAACATTGCTTGGGCATGAATCTGCCATAGTATTGCACTGGCAAGTGCGAGAGCTAAGGCCAGAAAGGCAAAAATATCGTCGTTATAGAGGCTTTTGAAGCTCTTAATTCTAGAGAATGTTCGTAAGGCCATACAAATTGCAGCTATTGCGAAACCTCCCCAGATGACACCCTGAATGGTTGTTAGTTGAGGCTTCCCCAGCATCCGTGAATACAACAAGTGCACGTACCAGGAAGGTTTTCATATCAACCTTTGTTGGCTCAACAGTGGCCACTGAGCCCGAATTAGAAGTAGACATGGTGTATAATGAGTAAACCTTGAGTAACTTGGTTGTCTATACTGAATCAGTGGAGGATGATTGCCCACGGTACAAAAGAAGAAAGCTTGCGTTTTAAACTCTCGAACATGGACAAACGTAGTGCTTATCTACTGCCACTGGTTACAGAGATGCCACATGGAAATCAAATAAGGATGGGGGCACAGAGGTGGGGATCTCTTTCATCACAGCCTTTTAGGATGGGGTCTCCGTAAGTTCTATTGAATCTGCCCACTGTGCCATGCGTTTGTTACTGCAAGGTAAGCCCTAAATTAGTAAGGTCGTAGTTTTCGCAATACATTCTGCCAAAATTTCTGCAAGAATCTCATGGTCAGTCGTCTATCTCACGGCCAAAGCCTGTAGAGACCCCAATTGCGTTAGCCGCCGAGCTCATTACCCTGTTTGGTCGTGAATACCCCTCCAGATCCTTGGTTTCACTAGTCACAGATTTAAAAAATTACCATCACACAGTATCGCTCTGCCAATTCTTTATTTATATGCTTATCGAGATTTGTGACAGGAGGAGTCACGGAGGAAGCGTGTCTAATTCTCATTTCCAACCGCCTGGATGTGAGATCGACGTGTGCCTTGTGGCCAGTGCGTCTAATTTGTGCAATCACATAGGCCAAAAATTCACCTGCCTAATTTGGGTCTAGCTCCGTCCAAGCATGGTTGAGTGTGATACCACCATGTATGTCGCATAATTCGCATGCGGAGAATTTTAATCGTCGGTAGCACGATTTGTGAAGATTGTGCCATGTTTGTGAAAGCCTATCATTAAAGAACAAAGTTTTGGGCTTGAGGTACCATGGTTTTGAAGGAACCGTTGCGCTGGGTTCACAATCCAATCCTACCCGCGCATGTGTATGAATGATGTCGATACTTGAGCGGCCCGTTCGTCTGGCAGATTCCCTGACTAATAATATTCAATCGCTTAATACCGACGTCTAGAATGGCATCTAAACGAGACGCAACAAATGATGGCCTTCTAACGCTCTCGCGTGCTGTATCACTCTATGTTACATTAAAGCCATGTCATAGTGTGGAAGAACTTTCAACGCAAATCAATGACGCAGAGAAACTCGATTAGTCAAGTATAATACAGCAATCTCATTATCAGTATGGCATTAAGGAAAAAAATTAATTGTTTGATGAAATTCAATTGTTCCTCTCGGCGGTCAAAAAGTTGTTAAAAATATGTACATAAAACAGAGAAGAAGCTGTAACAAGCATCTTATGAAACCCCCTCATTGAATCGTTCCTAATCGTCCCTCTCAGTATAGATTATACTTCTCCCTTTCGGTCAAATCCATGAACACATCCATGTTTTTCACTGGACCTGTAATTCCGAGCGAAGGTGTGCTCTCATCCAAGACCGGGAATTTTCCATTTATCCCAGGTGCCAACTTAACATCAAATCTTCTGAAAATGATAGCAACAAAAGCGTAAACCTGCTCCTTAGCCATAACACGCCCAGGGCAGTAACTGATTCCACCGCCAAATGGGCGGTAAGAAGAATGTTTCAGCATGCCCTTATCTCTAACAAATCTCTCTGCATCAAAGTTCTTATAATCTTGACCCCAGACACTTTCGTTCATGTGTAGTTGTCGGGAAGGCATGAGAACATTAGATCCAGGTTGCATTAGCTTGTTACCGATCATGGTTGGCTGTTTGACTTGACGACTCATCATGGCACCTCCGTTCAAGCGTAGTGATTCTTGGAATGCACCATCAAGATTGGGAGAATTGGCACATAGATATTTGATGTCAAGCTCGCCGTCCTTCCAGCCTGCTTCCAATTCGTCGCGAACTCGCTCCATAAGAGGTACGTTGTAAACAAGATGAGCAATAAGCCAAAAGGAGATGTTGTACTCATTTGAGTTTGCACTATTGTTTGTTAGGAGTTATTCTTGTACATAGGAATCAATAAACTTACGCCCAGTAGATCAATAAAAGCATGCAAGCTCTACTCTCGATATCAATACCAACAATTTCTTGTGCCTTTAAAATCGTCCCAATTCCCCAAGCTTGACCCTCACGCTCCTTTTCTGGAAGGCGAGCAAATTCAGCCATTGTCTTTTGCATTGTTTTGCGGGCTTTGGCTACTTTGGCTGAGAATATCTCGGGAAGACCAAAGAAAACCATCCAGGCACTATCATTGAAGTCCAACATATGCTGTACAATATCTGGATTGAGCTTGTGGAGAGCTTTGTCGAACATGGAAAAGGTTGCGGCTTCCACAAGGGTAGATCGACAAAGAGCTTTCAATGAGACCCGGCGAGTGAGACCATTCCTGCTCAAGGTACAAAAGTCCATTTTTGGTGGTTGGAGGGAGTCTTTTAGTGACACGATGAATTTCTCTGACATTTCGGTCATGTGCACACCAGGGAGTAATTGTGCAATGTAAACTTCCTCAATGAGTTTGACGAGAGACAATTGCTTTGGGTTGACTGGATTTTTGTGCATATAGCATTTGTCTCCAGGAATGGGTACATGCCATGCTAACTTCAATGCTTTGCCAGTGAAGCCAAAGTTGGAAAGAATTTGAGACAAGTGACCATCCCAACTCAGGGTGGCTACATTCCTGTAGACTTCTGCGACATCCTTGGGGCCTGTGACAATATAGAATAATTGCGAAGCAACTTGAAGTGCAAAGGGCTCGTGAGTTCTGCCAGTATAGTCTCTGAAATACGGGTATTAGTCTTACATTCCAGAAGAGATGAGCATATTAAGACAACTGAGAAGATGAAAATGAAAACGTTAACGTACAAGCCACGCTCAATCAAACTATCAGAATTCTGGAAGAAGCTGAGACTGTGTCCTAGAACTAGATAGTGTTAGTAAAGGTTGAAGTAGACAATTAGAAGATCACCTACTTGGGATCCAATATGGAAGTTCGACGGGGTCTTGTGGTCTAAGGTATGGCCGAATGGTGAATCTCCACAAACGCCACGAGAGAAGCCAAGTGCCGAATAGTGCTGCTGCGAGGAAGTACTGTGAATACTCGCTTGTGGATACAAATCTCCAAGCTGCGTTGAGAAACATTGTGAGATAGTCTACTCTCTGAAGAGCTTTGTGGACTTGAAAATTTCTGGAGCAAAGATGATATGCGGGTGAAAACGAAAGAAGTGCTTGATGATCTCTTCAATTGGAGACCCAAGAGGATCGACATAAGTAGATATACTTCCTCACTTTTGCCTCCTCCACTGTTGAACATGAGAGATTCAGCCCCCAAGACAGGAGTTTGCCGATACTAGTCGCATAGTGCTGATTGTACTATGGAGTTCTTGTTCAAATTTCCAGATGCGCGGTCCCCAGATTGGTCCATCACCCAGGCGTCAATTTGATATTGAGAATCTGCCTTGAGATTCAATCACAAATCACTATCACGAACTATCATGATGCGACATTACCCAAATGGGACATTTCCCGGTCGTTCATACTTTACGAGATCAAGGTTGTTCTGCATTGACCACCTCTTCACATCAAATTTATATTGGAAGCTAAAATCTGCGCAGTAAATTTTAGTGTCACATCAGGTGACAGGGGGGTCTAAAAATTCTCCCCCTTGTCGAATTCCATGTCCACAGTCCACAGTGCATGATTGTAGCCCCGTAGATAACTTGCGTGTCAAAATGACGGGAGAGATAGGTACCAAGCCGGATGGATATACATTGTCTACCCTCAGGCTTCAGCATAACTTCGCCTCTTATGCTGAGATCAGCTAGAAGCGATACCATCTCTAATTAGGTGGGTTAGGTGGTCAAGCCTTATACATTTTTGGAGGTAATCATGATATCCGGCAAAACACCCCCCCCCCCCCGCTGAGCAAACGGTGAAGGCTGTTTGTCACTCATGCCATGCCATGCCATGCAATCTCTTTTCAACCAAAAATGGAGAATGGTGGGTAGAGGGTTGACAAAATTCATGAGGTCCAAATTGCTGAAGTTTTACATTCATCTTTGATCTCATATACAAAAGGCATTTTACGCCACCAGACGAAACATTCACGACTTCAAGTGGTTCTGAATCATCTACCAGCCATGACATTGAATCAAGACGTAGCTCTGTCCAGCAAGGACACTGTCTCTATCGATAAAGATATGGGCGCTGTGGCCATTACGGATGTTCCAAGCCCCGCAAGCCTCCAAACATTCGATTCCGATGAGCTTTTTCTTCACTCATGGCGTCTGGCGGCTGTCATTGGGTCTTTATGCTTGGGAATCTTTCTTCTAGCATTGGATATGAATATTATTGCTGTTGCAATTCCCAGAATTACATCTGATTTTCATGCATTGAATGATGTGGCCTGGTATGGTTCGGCATATCTTCTTACCGTTACAGCATTCCAACCTTTGTTTGGTAACCTGTACAAATACTTCGATCCTAAGATCGTTTACATGGGATCAATAGCTTTATTTGAATGTAAGTACTTTCACCTTGCGGGTCGATTCAATGGTATCTGACATGAAATAGTGTGTTCTATATTATGTGCGGCAGCCCCTTCCTCCAGTGTTCTCATCGGAGGCCGATCTGTTCTTGGTTTCGGTGCAGCGGGAATCTATCAAGGAAGTTTGGCCATCGTCAACTTTGTGGTTGAACTCGAAAAGAGGCCTATGTACCAAGGCATAGTCATCAGCTCTTTTGCTATTAGCGTGTGTATTGGCCCTGTGCTCGGTGGGGTCTTCACTGATAAAGCCTCCTGGAGATGGTGCTTTTGGATGTAATGGATTCTGTTTATCCTTGAGATTCTACATTCACTAACCAAATTATAGTAACGTACCTATGGGCGCTGTTGTACTTGTTTTTATCGTACTATTCTTTCGAATCAAAGGCGTACGAAATTCGAACCGTGCCTTAGATCTTCCAACAAAATTGAAACGTATGGATATTGGCGGAGTCCTACTATTTCTCGGAGCCATATATTGCCTTCTTCTAGCATTGCAATGGGGTGGGCAGACTGTGCCATGGAAATCATCCAAAGTTATTGGTCTATTCATTGGCTTTGGCTTACTCATGATATCCTTCGGCATCCTACAATGGAAACGAGGCGAACATGCCACAATTCCCTTGCGTATTCTTCGACAAAGATCAATTCTCATGGGCAGCATATTCCTCATGACATTTGGCATGATGAGCTTTGTTTATGCCTATTATCTACCCATTTACTTCCAATCCATCCAAGGTGTTACAGCAATCCAAAGTGGTACCCGATTCATCGCGATAGTCCTTCCTCAAATCATTGGCCTGTCACTTACTGGAGTTGTGGTTACAAAATGGGGATACTACGTTCCATATATGATTCTTGGAACGATTATCGCAATGGTCGGTGCCGGCCTCCTTACTACGATTGATACCAACACATCCACGGTCAAATGGGCTGCATACATGGTAATCAATGGATGGGGAACTGGAATGGCACAGCAGCTTCCATATACCGCACTGCAAATTGTTTTGAGTGAAGAAGACGCTCCTACTGGAAATGCCATTGCGGTATTCATGTATCAGATTGGTTCTTCCGTCTCTGTCTCCATCGCACAATCTCTCTTTCTGTCAAGACTACAAACCAGCGTACCAGCTCATACCACTGCTGTATCAGCAGAAGCAGTTATTAAAGTTGGCGCCAGTGGCTTACAGGATTTAGCCGGTGGCTCGGAGATTGTGTTGACTGCCTTGAGAGAAGCATACACCATTGCTATTAGAGATGCAATGTATTACGCTTTGGCGGCAGCATGTTTGTCTTTGCCATTTGCTTGCGGAATGCAATGGTTCAACCTCAAAAAGGTCGCAGAGGAGAGAAGAAGAGAAAAGGACGAGGGGAAGTCAGTTGGGCTAGAAAACTCGAACATGATGAACAGTGTCATTGGTTCTGAGAAAGTTTGAAGTGTATGAAGTGTATCGATACCTAGATAAAGATTTTAATAATGTAATAGATGAATTCTACTATGCTATATATTCCTTGAGCGAATCTTCAGATAGAAACATTGACTTTGCTTTGCCTTGACCAATTTTCACCAGATAGATTAGATAAAATTTCATGAGCATAATTCTTCGTTTCATTCTGTATGTTGCTCTATGGTGATGCAGTTGATCTGTAGTTTCATTCATAATTCGTAATTCCTGTTGCGCCATCCGAAATGCAAATTTGTCCGCCCAGTTCCTATGACCTATTGCCATCCAGCCCATCCAGCCAATGAAAGATCAGAATGTAACCCAGACCCAGACCCTAACCTAAAACCAAAACCAAACCGTAGCCATGATCGTAGCGATATTCCATATTGCCTTCTGCCTGCATCAACGCCATACCAATGTTAAGACCCCCTTAGGTCGAAACTCACAAAACTACATATGTAGTTGGTCGTCTTCGAGAATACCAAATTCCCGTCTGATACTAGTGTTAGCTTCAAATATCTACGAATGCTTTCGTCGCCATAATACATACCAAAACGCAAAGTATAGTATCTAAAAGATCTTAGTTAGTCAAAATTTCATATAACCAAACATAAAAAAATCACAAACTCACAATCTAACCAGTCCAAACTTTCAACCGCGAATGCCGCCTTTGCAACTATTCCGAGAATAATTAAAACGATGCACGATATCTGAATTGGAGAATTGTGTGTGGCTTCGGAGCTACCAGAGTATTGGGAAGTAGCAGTTGAGTGTTGAAGTTGGGTGAGGCGCTCATCGGCGAGGAGAGCGGGGAAATGCATCTTGGAGTAGGTATAATTACGTGCGTATGGATGGGGTTCAGGAAAGAATACCCTTTTCAGATATGATAGCAAAGTACTAAGTATTTGATCTATTGTTATACCTCTGGCTTTTTTAAGGTTTCCTCAGATTTAGAAACGGCGTTTCGAATAGAAACTTGGCGTGGCTTTCTTGTGATATGATGTAGATACCTAGCAACAAACAGGTACAGCCTAGTTGGTATCAGATGTCAGATCATCTCTGGACACGGCTGAGCACGGATAGAGGGAATTGGCGTATGGTAAATTTAGCGAAGCCACATGTGCGTGAGCGGGGGCGGGTAGCCTAGCCTATAGCACAGTGGATAATTTAGTGTACGGAGTAGTGGGTAGTGGGTAGTGGGTAGTGGGTAGTGGGTAGTAGATATAGCCCCGGCACAGTGATTAATCGCATCACAGTGAATGCCCCAGTTATTAATGACCCAGTAAATATAGGCCCCCAACTTTGATTCTGCGCCTTTACCGACTATCGTTCACAGCGTTGACGAAATAGCTCTCTACCCCATTATTGAGTCTCTGGGTTGAATGACTGGTATCGGTAAACTCCATAAACGGTATCTAGTTGCGTAACTACTTGAACGGTGATTTGCTCCGGTTTCTGCTTGTGATTTGGGGGCCGCAAATACATGTGCCGGCTATGCAACGGCTCGTCAAGTGCTGATGTCTCATCTTATGTGAGATTTAAAGATCTTATGTTGGACATTTATTATTGACGGGTACTCCCTTATGTTACGTTATTAGGACTAGAATGATTTCGTCTATGAAATATCTAATTATATACCTGGGTGAAAAAAAGTATAATAGATAATGGCTCGCGAATAATTTGAACGACAACATCACATCACCCCATAATTACAAGCAAGATGCTTAGTAGCTTTCCTAAACCCTTACAAGTCTAGACGCGAGGTAGATTTCTCTTGACCATCCAATGATCTTCATGTAATTTGTTTTAAGCGCTGTGCCTCTTGACTGCTTTCACTATCATTTCAATTCATCAATTGTGGATACTCCCATACGAAAAGTCCCATATTTCCATTTTCGGGAAATGGGCCCGAACAATTGTCATCAATACCAAAGCTTTGAAATAATTCTCTTCTGGTTTGTGAATATCTTCCGTCTTCGTCAGTCAAAGTTGCTGCCTTTTGTTACTATTCAGTCGACAATCATGGCTGGTTTTTCGTTATTCTTAGGTTTCATCATCCCGGTGGCAGGATGGATTTCATACGTACTGTATTCTTTGGCCGTCAACTACAACAAAGCTAAGAAAACTGGTCTACCCCTCGTTATCTTGCCTATTGATTCCGGTAATCCACTATGGATGGCCGTTGACACCAGGATCTTACCATACTTCAAAAATCTACCCTTCACCAAAAACTTCACTCGTTTCAATTATCGAGGATGGGAAATTCACGACCGATACAAAGCTCACCAGGAGATAGGCGATGCTTTTATTCTCGTGACTCCGGGCAAAAACTGGCTACAACTTTGCAATGCAGAGACTTTGATTGACATCAATGCACGTGGTAGAGAATTTACTAGACCAACGGAGATGTTGGCGATGTTGAACGTGTTTGGACCGAATCTCGGAACGACCGAGGGAACACAATGGCAGCGTCATCGCAAGATCACAGCCACTTGTTTCAACGAGAACAATAATGAAATTGTTTGGTCGGAAGTCATTCGTCAAGCTACCGGAATGCGAAAATACTGGTCATCAAGGTCCTCCATCAATACCATTGGTGATGATGTACGGACATTGTCATTACACGTGATGTCTAGTGCTGGTTTTGGAAAATCATATCCATATCAGGGAGCAGAGGAAGAATCTGACACTCAAGGCTCTGCTAATATCAGAGATGCCTTGAAATTGATTTTGGACAACTGTATCGCTTTGGTTGCATTGGGTCCAAAGAATTTGGATAAATGGTGGCTACCAAAAAGTTGGAAGCCACTTCATGAAGCAACTGTCACATTCCAAAACTATATGACAAATGCATACGAAGAAGGAAAGAAAGCTGCTGCAGACGGGAACACACATGGAAATAACTTGATGAATTCACTTGTACGTGCATCTCAAGCGGAGAGCAAGGAAGCTTCAAGCCAAGGTGGCTTGACGGAACAAGAAATTTACGGAAATATCTTCGTCTTCAATTTCGCTGGTCATGATACCACGGCTAATACATTGGCTTTTGGTATTGCCTTGATTGCTACTCGTCCTGATGTTCAGGATTGGATTGCCGAGGAGATCAACGAGGTATTTGGTGATCAAGACCCAGAAACTTCGAACTACGCAGAAATATTCCCTCGTCTGAAGCGTTGTTTGGCGGTTACTGTAAGCCAACATACTCAACTATTTCACCCGGTTCACAACCGTTTTAACTTATACTGACTTTTCTTATAGTACGAAACAGTTCGTCTCTTCACCCCCGTAGCCATCGTGAAAACAAGCGGCCCTGAGCCCCGTGAACTTAAAGTAAACGACTCAACTCACATCCTTCCACCCCACACTATGATCATTCCAAGTTATTCAGCCATGCACACGCATCCCCGTCATTGGGGTTCCAATTCTCTTGCTTGGGAGCCTTCTCGCTGGATCATCCCCGCTTCAACATCATCTTCAAACCCGGCTACTGAAACCTTTTTGGAATTTCCAAAGGCAAATAATCCGTTCATTGCTTGGTCTGGTGGTGCAAGAGTTTGTCCAGGGAGAAAATTCTCGCAGGTTGAATTTGTTGGTGTCTTGGTGGGTCTCTTCAAAGATTATAAGGTTAAGCCTGTACAGCTTGAGGGAGAGAGTGAGGCGGATGCAATTGAGAGATTGAAGTTGTTGATTAAGGAGGATACTGGGTTCAGATTGCTATTGCAATTGTTACATCCCGAAAGGATGTTCTTTAAATGGGAGAAGAGAGTCTGATTGCCTTGTGTGCGGGGTAAGGAGATGTTTTTGTAGCAGATGGAAGAGATATATATGCACTGTAATTATTTAGTTGTAAAGGTATAAAAGGCACATCTTATTCTGTTCAATATGTACATCGTAACCTATCCCCAAGGTGGATACGGAGACACAGACTTCGAGTCGTCTACTGGGTGAATTACAACTCGTGATTTTACAAAGGTTTACCTCGAGCCACGCAGATCTTTGATCTATTTTTCATCGTCGATAATTCGGACTTGTTGCCGTTTATGAGTACAATTTCGCTGCCTATCTGCATGATCTCTTCTCAATCACGTTACTATCATTGTCCATCTACTCTAACCTTGAATTGCTACAGATTTCCCGTTTCAATTTTCGCTTGTGTTACAGATATCACAGGGGAAATAAATTGAAGAGACCTAATCAACCTTCCCCTCCTCCCTCATCATCATCCTTTGAGTGATTTCTAAATTCTGTGTTTTTCTTAACTCTGAGATAGTAGGGTCTTTTATATCTCGCCTTCGTATTTACATTGCACAGTCGGAAAGAATGTAACCTATTTCCCAGATTATCTTCATGGAGCGTTGTAACCACCAGTGGGTGCATGGACCGACGGGACACTTCTCAATTTTCAATATTTTTCATAAATTCATTCTTCAATTATTTGATATCAGAATTCGTATTTTGATTGTTTCATCTCTATTCAAGAATTATAACAATTCCTAAAATAAATGATTCAATATATCAAAAGATATTCACAAGTTTATTTTTGTACTGTCCCGTGAGTCTGTACACCCACTGGTGAACCTAATTCTTCACACCATAATTCAAACTTACAACTGTCTAATCTTCCTAGCATTGTCTTGGATTTCTGACTATATAAAGTTCTAGAAGCTCTTTATTTTTTCTCTTCTTATGGATAAATATTTCGAAATAGAAGTACTGCGAGGGAAATTCTTTGATCATTCTCACATCTCAATGTTCAAATTGCAAATCCATTTGGTTCATGGATCTGGAGAAGTGAAGTAAGTGGTTTCACTCCTCGATTTTTACATTTATATTGTCACACGTTCATTCTCGCTGTCGTCTTTATACAATCATATTTTGATCTGGATTTATAGCACCATTCTATGTTGCTCCATCCTATGTCACTTCGAATCGGAACTACAATAGTTCAAAACGTCAAATCGGTAGAAGCAGACCCGATGTATACGAACGGAAGTAGCAGACTTATCTCCGAGACTCCCAGTACATTGGCATCCTGTCATGAGCTAATTATACAGCTCCATATACTTCCCCCCTTCACCCAACGCATCTCTTCTTATACATCTTGAAACACCAAATGGTTTCCGCAATCTCTTATTCCCAACGAGGAAGTTCCCAAGCTTTTATTGCTTGGAGATTAAGTCATAGTGTTTTTTACTCTGTCTGGTCGAAATAGATCTCATTCTTTTTGTAGAATAGATAGTGGATGAATTATTGACACAAGCGCACAGAATGATTACGCTTTCCGAAAAACTGAGCTATTGGTGGCACCTAGATATTTCTGAGAGCATTATAGCTGATGTCCAATATTCATGCCTCTATCTGGACTTGGAACTGAGCAGTAAGCAATCTTAGTTCAAGTACGGTTTATATTTCCGTCGTAGAAATTTACAAGCAAGTCAATACAAAATTCGACCCGAACCAACATCACATCACTCATTCTCAAAATTTGGGGCTATTGAAACTTCTATCATTTCTAAACGCTAGTTTGTACGTGTAATAGAAAGACTGCAAAAAGAGTCTCCTATTCAAAAAAGGTATATATACATTGAAAACCAAGCTCTCATTTATCCATCCAAATCAATCTCCTGTCGTTTTGAGCAAAGCACTAAAATGCTTATGCGTCACAGCTCTCATCATCAGAAGCAGCGGCGGAGGTAGCGGCTGGGGCGATAGATGTGATCATGGTGGTTGGGGCAGCAGTTGTGGATACTACGGCACCGGCTGCGCTTGAAATGGCAACGGATGAAGCAGCGGAAGTAACAGCGGCGGCCGAGCTAGCAGCGGCACTAGTAGCAACAACGGCGGCGGAAGAAGCAACGGCGGAAGTGGCGGAGGTGGCGGATGCTACTCCAGATGCGGCTCCAGATGCGGCTCCGGTGGCGGCTCCGGTAGAGTTGTACATAGCTGGACCGGGGATAGTGTAGGTGAGGGAAGAGTAGATGTTGACCAAGATACCTGGGTCGGTAGCAGTGTAGAGAGCCTCACCGAGAGTTCCCTTAGGAGCGAGGGTACCGGAACCAGAGACTTCCAAGTTGATACATTGAGGGTAGTTTTGAGCACCATCCTGAGATCCGGCACTGTGGAGAGCGATAATCTCATGACGAGCGACGTAGTTTCCAGGAGCGAGATCAGCTGGGATAGTTGTGGTCCAGGTGTTGTTGTTGGCAATCATGTTGTCGGAAGCCCAGGTTCCGGGAACAGTGGTGTCATCTATCAAGCCAGCCTCGTCAATCTTGAAGAACTCAAGAGTGGTCTTGTCAACGGTAGCACAGTCTCCGTTGCAGTTGGCAAGGTAGGTGATGACTGGACCATGATGGGACTCTGGCCAGACAGTCCATTGGAAATCAATGCTATCACCAGCGGCGACCTTAGCTGAGAGAGCAGCGTTTTTACCGTCTTTGGCACAGATGATATCACCAGTGGCATAGGCAGATGGTGATGTGAATCCGAGGTCAAGGTTGGTGTCAGACCAACCGATAGAATCAGGTTGTGGGGTTTGGTATGCGTAGCTGACGAGCCATCCAGTGTAGCTATGTTGAGTCAATATATAAGTTTTAAGATGACGCGGGAAAGTTTAAACTTACTAGGTTCCACCAGCTACAATACCGGAAACATATCCGTGAGCAGAGACTGCGGCGACCATGCCGGCGAAAGCGGTGAGCTTAGAGAAAGACATCTTGATTGATATTTTTTCGACTTTGGAGAGAAAAAATGAAGGAGTTTGATAATCGAATGGTAAAAAAATTCACAAAAGAATTTGAGATGTTAGACCAGCTGAATGAATGTAAAATGCTTAAAGCAAAAAGAGAGTGTGGAAGAGCGAGAAGAGAATGATAGAACTTGAATGTACAAAGGCTTGCTTTGATGTGGTTGAAAGAAGAAGCATTGAGGAGAGCGAAGTCGTCGGAATATATAAAACTTCGAATAATACCCTTGTACCCCATTCACGCCATCGCGATATAGGTAGACGCTCTACCATAGTCTGTATGTATCTAATCCGTACTTCATAGCCTTGTCATCTGGTTGACAATGAGTGCCAAGAAGTCGAGAATATATTGACTATGATGCTGTTTTCATACCACTTTCATCTCTCAATTCCAGGCGCTTCCAAAAGGGATCAAATATTGTTTGTCAATGGGGAAGAAGATATTAATTCAATTGGTGGAACGAATTGAATTTGGAGGAAAAAGACTAGGATTACCCGCATTTCGAAACGTTTTGGGGCTCTTGGAGCGTTTTAGATTAACTGCAGGCGTGGCCGCAATCTCGTTAATCTAATGTTCCGATCTAGGTGTGGTAATATTTTACTCCTGATGTTTCGAATGTAGCTATATCACTGTTTCTTTTATCATCGTCTCCAGTGTTCATGACCTCCTTGATTCATTGTTCATCTGGTTTTTCAATCAATCGAGATGTATTTCCGTATGCCAAGCATAATGCATTGGATGAAGTTTTTGAAGCCTCGGAATCTTATGATACACTTGTGACTGTGTAGTGAAATATTCGCTAACTGTTCTACTGAAGGTCTAATTCCATAAAGTACACCAGTCTCTCGATGAAGAATTAGGTTTGCGATAGAATGAGATACGCAACTTTGCGAATTAATGTTCCGATGGCACATAACGTATTGCACAGATTGAGAGCCAAGGCCGTTATATTAACACTGACTCTTTCAATCCTTCCAAAAACTTATAACACTCGATAAGATGGAGTAAGCTTGCCAACCTAATCGCGGAAATGAAGAGGAATCAAATAGATTAGATGAGGGATCGGGGTGGATTGAAAAAGAAAAAACGCGTTACGAAAGTTTATTAATAATCCAGGGGTACACCCGGGTTTCCATTTACAGCAAAACGTCTGGTTTCTAAC
The DNA here is from genome assembly GCF_014898295.1 of Botrytis byssoidea. Lineage (NCBI taxonomy): Eukaryota > Fungi > Ascomycota > Leotiomycetes > Helotiales > Sclerotiniaceae > Botrytis > Botrytis byssoidea. The sequence continues at coordinate 2,211,509 of NW_024065844.1, forward strand.
CAATAATGTCAGCAAACGATACCTTGGCATATGGCTCTAGCGCCCTATTGATTGATTTTCTCCGATTGGTTGTTCAAATGTTGGTGTTGTTCAAACGGAATTTATAACCGATATCCCTACATCGTGCACGCCCCTGTATCGTGCACACTTTATTTCTTTTAAAAAAGATATTCTAAATTCAATATATAATTAATCAATCATTAAGTTCTATTAATAATTATACATAATATATTATATTACTATTTATTTCTTATAAAGTAATCAAAATATAAAAATAATTATTATATATAATATAATTTCAATATTAAAATTATTAATACAAAAATATTATATATTAATTTATTCATTAATAGAAATAGCGAAAATTGATTTTCAATTTCTTTTTTATAAATTTGAATATATTTAATATAAAGAAATAAAAAAATCAAGTTTTTATATTATAAGTTTGATATTATATCAATATATTATTTAAGTTTTTATAAATAATCTTTTTTTTTAAAAAAAATTGATTATAAATCAAGTATTTATAATGATTTTTAATTTTTTCAATTATATAATATATAATAGATGAATTTTGATTAGAAAACTAAAAATACTATATTTTTATTAAAGATATATAGATATATTATTAATTATTAAAAAAATTATAAAAGTAAATATTAAGGATTATATAATTAATAAAAAATATTCAAAAAAGATTTTTTTTTAAAAATTTAAAAACGGAATTAATTGAATATTAATAAAAAACGAATATATTATAATAGTAAAATTATAATTAATAATTTAAAATCTGTAAATTATAGAAATATTATAAAATTTGAGGATTTGTTTTTAAAAAATAAATTCTTTTAAAAATAGATTATAATATTTTTTGAGTTTTTTTAAAAAATAATAGATTTTATTTATTAAAATTAGAATATTTGATTTCATTTCTTATTTGGTGTTTATAGATTAATTTATAATATATAATTATAGTTTTTAATTAATTTATTAGTTTTTAATATTTTATTATTATTATAATTTATATATTTTCTAATATATAAAAATTCTATTTTCTAATTAAAATCCAATAATAATTTCAAATTCTTAAAATCTATAAAAAAACATTTTAAAATATTTTAAAAAGAATTTTTAAATTCTTTTTATTTTTTTGAATATTATACATATTTTTGAAATTATATTTAAAACTTAATTTTTTATATTTTTCAGAATTTCAAGCTTTTTTTCAATAATAACAATATAAATTAATTCAAAAAACTTTATTTTTAATAATATAAATTTATTCTAATATAAATTTTTATTAAATTATTAATATCTTAAAATATTATTTTTTAAAATCAATTAATATTCTATTCGATATTTCAAATTTATCAAAAACTTATTATTATATTTAGCTGATCTTTAATCTGTTTTTTATAAATTTTAATATTATTATAAGCAGTTTTGGATTTATAATCAATTTTTAATTCAATAAATTAAAGCGTGCAAGATACAGGGTCGTGCACGATGTAGGGATATTGGTTACTCGCCTAACGTTCAACGTCAGTTTGTAGGTAGGCGTGATGTTTGTCCAAGTCTGATGAGATGAATGAATGAATTGAAACAATCATCCACGCTGTGAAACTTTTGATGAAGAATAATGTCGTCTCTGAATGGTACCCTCGAATGTTACCCTCCTACATGTAGAATGAACTATATGAATCTTGGTAAGCGCTTAATCCCGTTCCAATTAGTAAAGGCTTCTCATTCCACCCTTCAAGTATCCTCGAAACGCCCGTAAAATGCGACAACATCAGGTCGAAAGGAACGTCCCGCATTGTTCCTACGCGTATCGATGATTGACAGGTAGAACAAATGGCTCTGCGATTTCACCAACACATCTTGCAAATATTTATTGGCTACGATGGAAATGAGTACCCTTTTATACAAAAATTCAACCCATACTAGATATGGTGGATCCATTACATTTATCTTGATTGAGAGTCGTAATGCATACGTAACCTCCTCGCTGAATAATATCATTAGCTTCTCATATTTGCTCATACGTGCTCCCCTCTGTCGTTCATCACATGACTACATCCCTGGGTCATCTGTGTAGACCACATAAATTCTGTCATCTCTAGAGTGCTATCACGCCGAAGAAATGTTCAGTCTAATTGCTCTGCCACTTTTTCATTCTGCAATTTACGTACCACCGGAAATTTCCCTGACCATGAGTCAAAAGTCGAGTGAGAGATCTCTGGCTACAGTATTTATAATTAGCTTCTAGCAATTGCCATGAAGAGAATTTCGCTGGTCAAGTAGGCCTAGCCAAAGAGCCATTGAGGACTATTATGGCCTTTAGAATTGGCTGGACGAGCCGCGGACGACCAATGTGGCGCAATTCTTGAAAATATCGAATGAAAGGCACGAGGAACGTTGTAAACTTTCTGCTCGGTGCTAAATGAAAGCTACATTATTCCATTTCCAGATGTTTTCGGCCACTTTTCGGGACTCTAAGGTTGAGGATCTGTAGACGACTCAATGGCCTTACAACTGTTTCTCTCAAATCTTTGGTCAGTCTAAATGTTTATATCTGCCTGGCCACGGACCATATCTGAAGAATTGGTTGTTGGAAAAGTAGTCCTTCAAGCAACAGGATCTCCAAAAAGTTTCACAGAAAGTTTATAATACAGTAACGTGTACCTGTATAGACGTCTTTCTCCTCAAAATTTTTTATCTTCGATTGAACGAAATTTAGAGTGTTTTCATCTCATCACGCATAAGCTTTTTTTGTGACCGCTTCTTGCCATTAGTACACTTATTAGCTTCTATCCAGCATTTTATATTGAAATCCATAAAAGTAACTTCCAACAATGACGACAAAAAGCCCAGATCTTCAAGCGCAAATTAGCGCTACACAGAGGAAGAGGCGGGAAGAGAAGACGGGAGGTAGTGGATCTCTATTTTTGGACGAAATAAAACCTGATTCGGGGCCAGTTTTGGCACACCCGCAACCAAACAGGAATAAATACACAGTCGCTAAATTCTCCAAGGACATTGACCGTATAGACCTTGAAGCAAGCCACGAGGATAAAGCTGATTCTGAACCGGGTGCAAACGAACACTTGGCTGCCAGACGTAACACTTCACTTCAACAAAAATCAACTCCCAAACCAAAAGCACCCTCGACTCTGGTCCCTCCTCAAAAGCAAAATAACCACAAAATTCCGAGAAAGGCAGTAACGCCAAAACCAGTACTCGGAAGTAATGTTAGGCATCCCGGCGAGCTTGATTATGGTGAAGTCCTTGCAGCCCAAACATATCTCAGCTCCCAGTCTCTCTCAAACGTTGCAACACCCTCGCAGCCTAGATCACAGCACAAAATTCCAAATATACCAGGAAAGAGACCAAGTCATCATGGAGCCCACAACAATATAAAGATAGTTTCCAATGACAGTCGACCTCCAGACAGAAGGAATCCTCAGAATAAAGAAACCATTGTTCCTAAAACAAGAGGAAATCCGCGTCTGCCGCCTCGTATTACGCACACAAATCACGGATCCTCCGCTTCTCAACAACATCCACAAGTGCCACGGCCGAGGGCTGTAGCTAGTCAGCATTCTCGTCCCACTACCAGTGGTATGCAAGACTCTAGACAAGTGAGAGCCTTAGCGCCCAGATCTCATACAAATCAGAGGAATGATAGTGAGCCTCTAGTGAATTCCAGCTATCCTTCTGACAGGTTCGCATCATGAAAGGATAAGCTACATTTACGAGCGTGGCGAAAAACAGCAGTGATATGACAATTTCTTGAATTTTATTCCTGGATCACACAGAAGCTGAGTCGAAGAAGATGGCAGACTAGAGTCTGATTGCATAATAACAAACGGATCGAAGTCACATTGTAAATGACCAAAATGTTATGATTGTAGATGATGTTGATGTTGACTTTTATATCTTCGATAGTAACTGATGAGAATATATTGAAAATTTAATGGAGTTTCTCTATTATACAATTTGTGAGCCCCTAAGATTTCCTACACAATTCCCATGTGGTATCTTCTTTAAATCCAGGGGTTAACCCTCGGAAAGAACGATTAAAAGACCTTGGAAGAAGCAACCTACAAGCTCAGAGCGAAGTATACGGAACAATAGAAGTTTTCATGATGGTGTCGATGGTCAATAGGGCGATAAAATCATTTTGTATTATTGTAACCATGGCCAATGTACACTGCAGTACCTCCATAATTTTGATGGATCATCCTATGCACTTCTCACAAACCCAATAGAGAAGTAGTCGCAAATCAAATACTTCGAAACCAACCTCTCGGGTCTATAAAAGTCAAATGCGATATAAGAAATTCAATACCACAAAGTGCAAGATCAATAAACTCATAACCGAATTTTGAACAATGGGGCCATTAATGGCCAAGAAGTGGACAAAACTATAACCAGCGCCAAGACCAAATCATCCTCATACAAAATGGACGAACACCCCAATAACAAAATCAAACACTTCAAAAACTTCTATTCGCCAGAATAATTCGTATCGAAACATAGAGACCAAATACTTGTCGCGATATTAATGTGTACATCAAACGTCTCAAGACTGCCAGAATAATGGGGAATGGCAACTCAAAAGATAACCACGGTCTGGGAGAAACATATCTACATCGCGAATACGAATGGAACACTTGTATACTCAATATTCGAAAGACTACATGTTAAGAGATTAGGAACTTTTCCGTAGGAAGAAGGTAGTCGAAGTCAAGACAGGCAATCATTCTTCCGATATGAGACCATCACCATTACAATGACGAAATCCTTCCATACCGATCTCTTGATACGAATCGACTGGATTTAAATTGTTTTATGCAATACAAAATGAGTCTAGGCGTTCACGGCAATGTTAACTCCAAAATCTACGAAGTCTTACATGGTCGATTCGAGATCCCTTGGGAATTCGTATACATGTACTCGAGCGCCCTTATGCATGCCGCAATATATGTTGCTCTTCTAACACTTTAATTTCAAGTATTTCGATGCAATGAGTGCTAGGAGATGATGTTGATATCTAGGAACGTGGTCGAAACTTGGCGTCAAATTCTTCCTCCCCAGTAGGTAGCTTGTCCCTTGTAAATGTTCCACGATGTGAAGATGCTGCAGATTAAACAAACACTCCAGGGAGCTCGAGAACCATCTCCAAGACTTGACCAGCAATAAGATCATGCAGAACCAACCTCGAAGCGTTTTGAGAAATCACCGCCCTTTCATATCTTAGGTTTTCCTCCTACCAATCCCAGTCAGGACCCAGGAAAATTCTCAAGTGCTGTCGAGCTGCCGCAATTCCGAAAATAAATACATTGTATACATTTGGAGGTTATTTTTGAATTCCAGCGCCAATCCTGTCAATATTCAACGGCGCTTGCTTCTTGTTTCTGAATCGATAGTCGCCATTCGGTACCAAACATTACAGTCAGGTTCCACTCAAAGTCTCTTTTCGGAGTGCCCAGGTGGTTCAGAATCAATTTTCGAATGGCTGTCCGAAATGAATGAATAATTAAAGGCCGTATCGAGTCTTTTGGACTTTCATCCGACATATCGAGCGAATACGATAATGATGAAGAAATTGAAGACCCTCAGTTTGCTACACTGGGACAGTAGCAGCTTAATTCACAAAGTTAGTATCAATCAATCCGAAATCATGGACAGCAAATTGCTTCTTCTGGCATTCCATCCTGGCGATAATAGCATCATAACCGCTCAAAACAAAATAGGCATACAGTATAGCGCCGCCCCCTTTCGACTCAATTTATTTACCCTTACCCTCCTCCATATGTGGTCAAATGATGGAATCTGGTAGAAGGGGCCAAAGTTTAATATATCGACGTCGTCAGTAGTTTTTCAGAAAGTTTTTATTCGGAGTATTATTGGTTATGTTATTGAACCTTTTCATCTAGACTGATCTAGTGAACGTTTATTGGGTGGGAACAATAGACAATTCCCATGCATTGGTAGCATTGCATGGTCGAAACGACGATATGTCAACACAGACCAGGTCCGTCAATTTGTTAGTACAGAGTGAGCCAAGGATTGAATTACAGGGGCTAATTAGACGAGATCTGTGTTTCATACCCTTACCATTGCTTCAAGGTGGTAAAATCCCCATAATTCATCTAATCTCCTCTCATTTTCATCCGAGGAATTCGGATATCGGTCAGAATGAAGTGGGGAGGAAAACATTGGAAGGAATTGATTCATGTATGGGTCGTCACCCTTTTCAAATCAAAATATCCTTGCGAGCAACAAATATATTGCTAATTACCGCCTTGATTACTTCTTTTGTTCGTTCAAAATCATCCACAGGCATTTTTTATCCAATCTCGTTCAAGCTTTATGACGAGCATAAGCTTTTTGGACATGTTTCTAGCCCTTTTGCGAATTCTCCCTTGACTGCCTTCGCAAGCAAAATCTAATCGTGCGATTCATGAAGAACTAGGATGTCCAGTTTCTTGCACACAAGTTGAATCTCCACAACTAACCAGTTCATCTAATGATACAGAGCTAGGTCCCATTCCCTAAGGTTTGTATAAGTATCTTTCCCTTGGCCAGTTTGACCACGAGTTCTTCATCGTTCAAGCAAACGTTTCTTTCTTTACCCTTCACATTCATTTACACAGTCCTCGGTGACTATCTACATTCATTACTTCATTGATTGAAGCTTTATCCAACTTTTCAAACCAAACACTCATTTTTTTCACCACGAAAAACTCTCAAGAATTTCTTCCATCAAAATTATCAATCTCAAGATTTTATCATCAAAAATGTCTTTCTCCAAGATCGCTGTTGTGGCTGGTGCCGCTTTTATCTCTGGTGTTGCTGCTCACGGACGTGTCCAAGGTATCACTGCTGATGGTGTTTGGTAAGTAATAATCAAATAAAGTTTTTTAATTAAAAGCTTATATTCAAATAGGTATGAGGGTTATAACCCAGCTTTCCAATACGAACAAGTCGCACCAGTTGTTGCTGGATGGTCTGATCCAACTGATCAATCGAACGGTTTCATCGCACCAGATGCTTATGGTACATCCGACATCATTTGCCACTTGGCTGCCACCAACGCTCAAGGATACGTCAATGTTACTGCCGGAAGTGAGGTTAACTTGCAATGGACCACCTGGCCTGATTCGCATCACGGTCCAGTCATTGGTATGCTCATATCAAATCTCTTTGCATATCCTTTTCACTAATCAACTATCTAGACTACCTTGCTGCCTGTACCGGAGATGACTGCACAACTGTTGACAAGACCACCCTCGGATTCTTCAAGATCGATGGTGTAGGACTTGTCGATGATTCCACCGTCCCAGGTACATGGGCATCCGATCAGCTCATCGCCAACAACAACTCTTGGTCTGTCACCATCCCAGAGTCCTTGGCACCAGGTGCCTACGTTCTCCGCCACGAGATCATCGCACTCCACTCCGCTGAGCAAGCCGATGGAGCTCAAAACTACCCACAATGTGTTAACCTTTGGGTTTCCGGAACTGGATCCGCTGTCCCAGCTAGCGCAGATACCGTCCTTGGTACTGCTCTTTACACTGAGACGGATGCCGGTGTGAACGTCAACATCTATGCTTCCCTCGCTTCATACGATGTTCCAGGTCCTACTCAATGGGCTTCCGCTACTGCTTCCGTTGCTCAAGGTAAGCTTTCTATTTCCTACAACTCTTACCTTTTGCATCATAATTTCTAACTCAATCTAGGTACTTCCGGAGCAGTTGCCACCGCCGCCGCTGTCGTTTCTTCCGCCGCTTCTTCCGCCGCCGTTATCGCCTCTTCTTCCGCTCAAACCACCGCAGAAGTTGCCGCTACCAGTTCCGCTGCCCCAGTCGCCAGCGTAGCCTCCTCTTCCGCTGTTGTTGCCGCCAGCTCCATTGCTAGCGTCGCTTCATCAGTTATTTCCAGTTCCGCAGCATCAGTTGTTACCTCCGCCCCAGCTGTTACCTCTGCACCTTCAAACGACGTTACTGATATGATCACTGACTACGTCACCGTTACCGATGTTGTAACTGTTACCGTCACTGCTGCATAAAATTTCCAATCTTTTGATTGTTTAACATCAGTACCTTTTTTGACTAAAAAACTTTTTGATGATATGTTGATGGTTTGTTTTTCGGTTTGATTCGGGCTATCGGGTATAGCTTGGATGGAAAACTTATGAATGAGCTGGAGGATGAGTTGAATGGGCTTCATGTCACTTTCTTGTATATATTGTGTCTTGTATAAACAGAATTGAATATTTTTGGAGCTAAAAGTTTTTACGATTTGTGATTTTGATTTCGTTGTGAAAGATAGAAAAATGCTAGAATTACTCCGTACCATCTTCAAAACAAGGGATGAGATATTTGTAAATGACAAAACCGAAACTATCCAATGTTTACATTATAAGAATTCTGTTAATCAAAAATCAGTGTTTTCGGTATTCCGTCCCAAATTCTATAATCGAGTTGACTCGGAACTAAAATTCCTCGTATATGATTCGTGAATCTATTATTCTACGTCAGAGATAAATCTCTGCCATCTAGTGCATATAACCATTCACCACTTCTCTTCTTTCTTCCATATGATTTCCCTGCAGCAGTTGTTCGATATTCTTCTATGCTCTTCTTCAGAATCTCTGCTCTACGTGATTGATGTATGGAACGGATATTGTACTCGGTGGGCATGATAAATTTCCGAGTGCTGTATTACCATGATTCGTGTTTACTTGATGAGGATTCAGCGACAAAAAACCAATTTTACCGTTCGAATCTCTTCATAAACAAAGCCCACAGCTCGGTGATGGTAATTTCCTTGGGCTTCAAACCAGTCATTCCGAGTGTTGTCCATAACAAGATATCGTTAACAAGGTATCCATGTGCGTAGAGGTGACATTATGCTGAATACAGATCAACATATTAGCACAAAAATAAATTTTAGACTTTACATATATTTCTTGATTACGCTAAGACTGAATTCCCTAAATCTTCTCCTCTCCTATTTCTAGCGCATAAGTCACAACTTTTCTTTTGTATTCATATTCGTTCACACGAGGTACTATCTCAAAAGAGTCCCACTCATCGTCTTGTTCCCAGACTCCAAGTCGGGACTTTATGCTTTTTTTTTTCAAGGGAATATATACCTAGTTTTCGACTTCGTTTCTAGAGTTGCAACTCGAGAGGGAAATGTGTTGGGATTAGTTGATTGGTCGCGCAGGCGATGAATTTTCTTACTCACGGTGACGATTAAGTATTTACATGAATCTGTCAACACTTCTCGAGACTGACTACAAGCTGTGACTTATAGAGCTCATGTCCTTTCGGCCAGAATGAAGATTTCTTAATTCTTTTGAATCTCGAGCTTGTTTAAAGATAAGTAAAGGGTGACTCGAGTGGACTCAGGACCTTCAATTTCTTTCCGTGCAGGTTTCGAGCGAGTATTTGCTTCATTAAGTGTGAAGCAAGATAGTATATTCATAACCCAGAATCAATGATATTATCATATAAGAATAACGTATTGTCTCAGAAGGAAGGAGGAGTATAGCTCATGTGGACCACGTCGAAGTATAGTCCTCAAGTCTTTGGTAAGAAATTTTCGATATAATGAATCATATTATCTATAAGCTCGATTTACAATCTGTCTGCCATGTTTTGTAAAATGAGTCTTGTCTCCTTGGCTTTACTAGCAATGTCATCTACTTTCGCGTGCGAATAATCGACAATTGCGGAAATCTGCGAATTGGACGAATAGAGTTGTTGGATCAAGTCCCGCAGATTTTCTATCTTGAATTTCATTTCATTATATTTTGATTTTGTAAAGGCTTGGAATAGGAGTATAGTATTTCATATGGATTTTTTAATTTGAACTGTTTTTTGAATTTTAGATTTATTGATTAACTTTTTTTAATAAAAATAATATAAATGATTAGAATGATTAGAATGATTAGAATGATTAGAATGATTAGAATGATTAGAATGATTAGAATGATTAGAATGATTAGAATGATTAGAATGATTAGAATGATTAGAATGATTAGAATGATTAGAATGATTAGAATGATTAGAATGATTAGAATGATTAGAATGATTAGAATGATTAGAATGATTAGAATGATTAGAATGATTAGAATGGTTTAAAAAGTTTAAAAAGTTAAAATAGTTTAAATAGTTTAAACATTCAAAACATTTAAAATATCTAAAATATTCAAAAAATTTAAAAGATTAAAAAGGTTACGAATACTTGAAAATATGAATAGTTAAATACAGAATTCAAAAATTATTTTGGGCTGAAGAATCTATATGAAGTGCTATGCAGGGGCCAACGGAATGACACGCATTGTACTCACATATATGCAAATACTCAAGATGCCCCTTGGCTTCTCTTAGACGATTCAATTGCTTCAAGATCTTACTAGTATTGAGAGCCAATGCGAGCCTTGGTCCCCACTTCTTATATTTTCCAGTGCCTGTCAAGATGCCGTATCTATCGACCACATCTCGTAGTTTGTGAATTGACTCATTGCAAAAGTCCAAAGCAGCAAGACGTTCGGGGTGATCAGGTATTGAGGCGTCAAACTTTGTGAAAATTCTCTTTATGATAGAAAGCTCGTCAACAAGCAACCGGAGTTCTATAGGAGCATCTTCTGCGTCCTCAAAATGGGGGTAGATAAACACAGCCTTGTATGACTTGACCTGTCAATTAATCACGGTAATGACTCCACCAGCAGCCGCTAACCCTTCCATGTTGTGATAAAGATCTAGGAGGAAAATGTGGCATATAGAATTCTGAAAAATAATAAGGAGATTGAGATGAAGCATGGATCAAGAGAGGTGAGATGTTAAGGTTGAACTACATCGCATCGTGGCTGAAAGCTGCTACCACAGCCCTCCTTGCGTACGTACCATCACTCACGTAGCTGTCTACCAATTACCATATATAAATGGAAGCTGAGAATAAGAAGGTGAAATCAAGTAAATACAACTTTGTAATTAGAATTTCTTCGGCCAGCGCCTCAACCTTTCATGGTAGTTTGAGAAATGTTTTGAGCCTCTTGGTTTCCAGAAAAGAATCTTGAGTTGCAAAGACCAAATCATTTGGCGGCCATAAGGCTGATTTACTCATCACCAAGGTCCTATGATCGAGACTTCGAAATTTGGATTGGTGACTAAGAAGATGCATGTTGACAGATTGGTTTGGCATGTAGCTAGTAAGAGAGTGGCAGTATGGGCGAGATCGTTTCGAAAGAATTCGAGTAATGAAGAGCAATGTTTGATCGGAGTTGAGAATGATTAATTTTTTGGGGTTGATATGAAAGTGTTTGTTCGTGGGTGAGGAATCGTCGGTCAACGCGAATGTATTCACATCCAATTTAAATGCACATGGAGTACGCCGCGGTCACCCTAACCCGACACTTTTGGAAAACCCACCATCTCGACGTCACAGCATCAATCATTACAGTCAATTTTCAGACTTCGGCACTCCAAAATCGGACGGGACCCATATCCTCAGATGCTTCAACTATACCGCCTATAATCTCGCAATTGGAGATATTGTACAGCGGCAGAATGTGCGCTTGCCCCTGACACGGATATAGGTCACTTTCAGACCTTGGCTTCTTGCTCAAACCAGAGAAAAGAAGGATAGAAAATGAGGACTGGAAAGAATGAGTGTTGCAAGGGATTGATGGTGAGTTTGATGAACGAACATAGCCATTCAGCTTCGAAGCTCCTTATGTCTTCAACATCATCATCACATAGATCCAGATACTCAGCCCGGGATACACGTGTGAGACTCACAATGGGCGACTTGATGTCATCAGAACAGTGAGCAAGACATCGATGTACTCGCTCGAGCATGTATCGGACATCTTTACCCAAAAGGCTTCATTGATTTCAAATCACAAGATATATTTATCACCTCATGAGGTTTTACCGTGTACCATTGTACAAGTGAACCGATTCGTCTTCGCCGTTACATACGGAGGACAGAACAGGATTCCATTCAATTGTCTGAGCACCTGTGCAGGTGAAAGACCGTGACGACGATCCTGACCTAGAACTATAGCTCAGCCGCAAAACTTCCTGTTTGACGAAAGATCTTCACCATCCTTGGCACAGAATGAACCTTGAACCGTACAAATATTGTAGGCTTGCAGATGGATCATCGTGGAGACATCCTCTGTATACGGTACGTACGGAGCTCGAGAATCGGACCAAAAATTGATCGAATCACAGTCCCAGCTCATACTGACAAATCTATGGACAATTCCCATGCTCAGTGTTCCACTGAACTGTACAGTACCTGCCTTCAAATATCATCCTCTACCATATCGTAAGCTTCTTTCCAAACTTCCAGAAGAATGAAACTTCCAATGACCACATCTCATCCGACCCATCAATTCTATGACTAGCATCATTCACAAGCTTCTTTTTACCTCTGAAGCTTCTAGAGATTCCATAAAGCCAAACATAACCACTCAAAAAAGATCCAATAATGCTCATGAGTTGTCTAGACAACTGTTCACCGATGATAGGAGAATTCGTTCGTTAGTGGGTACCATCTTCCTTTCCTTTCTCGTAAGTTCACGAGACACAGTGCACATACACAACACATAGGGCAGACATGCGGCGCCAGCACGTCAACATCCTATTTTATCATTCCATTCTCTCCCCATACAGGACGCGGGCACGACATTCATTGGAGAAATTTCAATCCCGAGAACTTTATTCTTTGAAATGTTACATCTATGACCCTTCGATCACCCTCTGATGATACTCTGAGTATTTAGGATGAATGCGAAATAAGCAAAAGTTTTCATCCTTTTTGAATCATTCATGCAAAAGAGCTCCTCCAACAAACCTGTCATTTTCGTTAGCAATCTTTTTTTGCATGAAGATGCGGTGACAACAAATTCTTTACAAATGACAAGGGTAGAAGATAGCTTGATAGACTTTACAGAAGTCTCGAGAAGGTTGTAAACTTGTAACCCACTAATGTATCCACTAATGTATCCACTAATGTATCCACTAATGCATCCACCAATGGACCAATTGTACCCAATTTTGAATGGCCCGGGTATGACTAATCCATAAAAGGCTTAGTCAATATTGGACCCCCTCATGTTCATCGATAACCTCATTTTTTGACTGAAGACTGAAAAAATTGAAAATCTTTTATATGGTCTGGACTCTGGAAATTGTATGGCCAACTCTCCGCCCACTACAACCACCAAACATGAATGGATTCATTCACTCATTTACAATCGAATTTACTTGATAGCCCAATACGGTAATTATAATTATTATATTTATACGAGTATTTAATTCAATCATTACCGTAATTCTTCAAATATATCGATCATCATTGGCTGGATGCGTGAAAATTGCATAAAGTGGATAGGAAAATATTCCCATCCCAACCTATCAAGACAATTAACACTCACCAGTGACCACGGTGCACACCCAGGTAGGTAAATCTTTTCAAGGATTCAATAAATAAATTTTCCTTTTTACCTCAAATTCTTTGATTTCATTCACCCATTCATCTTCCGGTCCTACCAACCCCTCAATTCTATCCATACAAACCCACCCATTTCCTCCCAACCTTGTCTTTTTTCCTTGCTCATTGTTGGTCCCATCGTCCGTATTGGGAAAAAGAAAAGAGCTCACACTCATTGCCTTACCACATCACAAGTCTCTCCGACTTTTTTCTCCCAACCTGCAAGTCAACCTCACTGCATCTCCTCTTTCCCCCCCCCCCCTTGTGCTGCCATCTCACAAGAAGGAAGGAAAGAAAGTGAGTAGAAGAGAAAGTAAACATCCAGGTTCTCCCGGATGTCTCTTTTTCGATACATTTCTCACCTACCATACGCAATCTTCAATCCAACCATGTTCGGTCGTTTGTTAGGTCGTACCGCTTCCCCTCCAAGGGCTATTGGAGCTCCTCTTTCTCGCACAACTACTACTACATCAGGTGGAGAGGATTCAACTACGTCTGCCGAGCGCGATGCTAGGGATAAGGAAATCGTCGAGGCTGCTATCGAGGAGGCTGTGAAGAAGGCCTTGAACTCGGATGTTTTCTCAAATGCTATCGCTACCTCTTTGGTCTCGCAGATTAAACCTGCCTTCGAATCATCCATCAGTTCTATCCCTACCGCCATTCAAAATGTTTCCCTCAATGTTGATGCTGTCGATACAAAACTCGCTGCCACAGCTACCAAACTTTCTCAACAAATCGATGCTAGCAATGCAGAGACTGCAAGCAAATTAGCTGCCATCGAAGAAGCTCTTGCTAAGATTGTATCTTCATTGGAAGGATTGAGTGAGAAGTCTTCTTCTCCTCAAGATACATCGGTTTTGGAATCACACACTACAAAGTTGGATGGAATTGCTACAGAGGTTGCTGCTCTTAAGAGTACTACAAATGAGGAAGCATTCAATGCCATCACATCCGACCTTGCTATTATCAAGAGTGATGTTGCCGCCATCAAGGAATCTGACTCAAGTGCTACCTCCAAGGATATCCTCTCTGCTGTTAACTCTTCCAACGAATCTCATGCTTCCCACGCTGCTGTCTTGAACGAAATCAAGTCTGCTGCCGAAGGACACGCTTCAACTCTTGGAGAGATTAAATCTACTCCTGCTTCTGCCCCAACTGATATTTCTGGTCTCGAGAACTCCATCAAGGATATTGCTACTTCCATTGAGGAAATTAAGTCCGCACCTGCACCATCTACTGTCGACATCTCTGGTCTTGAATCATCTGTTAAGGAAATTCTCTCCACTTTGGGTGAAGTCAAGGAAACTGTTTCTGCTCCAGCTGCCGCTGTTGAGAAGACTGACATTTCTGGATTGGAAGCTTCTGTCAAGGAAATCTCTGCTACTGTCAATGAAATTAGATCTACCCCAGCTCCAGCTCACGAAACCATCGACCTCTCTCCAATTGATGCTCAACTCAAGGAAGTTGCTTCTAACGTTGCATCTATTAAGGAATCTACCTCTACACCAGCTGCTACTCCTGAACCAACTGATATCTCTGGCTTGGAATCTTCTGTCAAGGAAATCATCGCTACTCTCCAGGATATCAAGACTTCTACTGGTGCCGCTCCCAAGGAAGTTGATTTCTCTCCAATCACATCTACCCTCGAATCCCACAAGAGCACTCTTGAGGAGATCAAGTCTTCCGCTTCTGGACCAGTCGACCTCTCTTCTCTCGAATCATCCGTTGCTGAAATCAAGGCAGCTCTCGAATCTCATTCCGGTACTCTCAACGAAATCAAATCAGTTCCAGCACCAGAAAAGACTGATCTCTCTACCATTGAGAGCTCCGTTAACGAGATCAAGACCATTGTTGAGGAAATTAAGGCCAAGGAAACTCCAGCTGCCGAGAAGGTTGATTTGAGCAGTGTTGAATCTTCAATTGAATCCATCAAGGCGTCTGTTGAGGAAATTAAGACTAAGGAATATCCAGCTGCCGAGAAGGTTGATTTAAGCAACGTCGAATCATCTATCGAGTCTGTCAAGGCAATTGTTGAGGAATTCAAGGCTAAGGAGACCCCAGTTGCCGAAAAGGTTGATTTGAGCCAAATCGAGTCGTCGATCGAGTCTATCAAGGCATCTATCGAGGATATTAAGAACAAAGAGACCCCGGCTGCCGAAAAGGTTGATTTGAGCCAAATCGAGTCATCGATTGAATCCGTCAAGGCATCTATCGAGGAGATCAAGACTAAGGAGACCCCAGTTGCCGAAAAGATCGATTTGAGCGCTATTGAGGCATCAATTGCCTCTGTCAAGAGCACGGTCGATGAGATCAAGGCTAAGGAGACCCCAGTTGCCGAAAAGATCGATTTGAGCGCTATTGAGGCATCAATTGCCTCTGTCAAGAGCACGGTCGATGAGATCAAGGCTAAAGAATCACCAGTTCCAGAATCAGTAGATTTGAGCAAGATTGAATCTTCCATTGAGTCCGTCAAGTCCATTGTTGAAGAAATCAAGGCCAAAGAGGCTCCAGCTCACGAAAAGATTGACTTGAGTGTAATTGAGGCATCTATTGCTTCAGTCAAGAGTACCGTTGATGAGATCAAGGCTACTCCAGCTCAAGAACAAAAGGCAGTCGATCTTTCCAACATTGAGTCCTCTATTGCAGCTGTTAAGGCTACAGTGGATGAGATTAAGGCTACCCCAGCCCCAACCCATGAAGCTACTGATCTTTCTAACATCGAATCATCTATTGCTGCCGTCAAGTCATCCGTCGATGAAATCAAGGCTGCCCCAGCACCAGAGAAGATTGATCTGAGCTCAATTGAATCATCTATTTCTGAAATTAAGGCAGCTATTGAAGAAGTCAAGGCATCACCTGCACCAGAAAAGATTGACCTTTCTAACATTGAGTCTTCCATCGCCTCCGTCAAGACTACCGTTGATGAAATTAAATCTACCCCAGCTCCATCCTTCAAGGAAACTGACATTACTGGTCTTGAATCTTCCGTCAAAGAAATCATCACAAGCATCTCTGCTCAAGATGGTGTCTTGACTGAAATTAAGACTACAACTGAGAAATTCGACACCAAGGAGGTTTTGACTAAGGTTGAGTTGATTGCTCAAGAGGGTGTCTTCTTGAATGAGAAGGGACTTGGTCAAATCAAGGACAATGTTAAGACTATCGAGTTGAAGTCACCAGCTACACCAACATCGCCAACAACCCCAACTTCCCCAACCTCTCCAGGATCCCCATCATCTTCGACATCCCCATCAAAGTCTACCCTTAAGAAGAAGAAGAGAAAGGCGGCGGCTGCAGCGGCTGCTGCAGCAGCAGCATCAGGAAATGCTACTCCTGAGGCTAAGTCTGAAGCCGAGAACGAACAAACGGCTTAAATGTTCTCTTTTGATTTTTAATCGGTTCAGTTAGGAGGATATTTATGACGAGGAGAATAAGTGAAGGGTGTATGACGGTGGAGGATATGATGAATGTCTACTAATGCTGGACAAAATGACAACTATATGGAGGAGCTAATAATGATGATGTAATGGGGGGATAGTCTTCTAACATGTCTAATGGATACCAAAACTTTGTATACATTTCTATCATATTTTTAAGCATTTGCATTTGTATTTACTGTGGCTTGTGCTTGGTTTGCATTACACATATTGCGATGTTTCATTGCATTGCATTGTTTGCAAATATGCGAGCATTATACCCGTCTCTTGCTTTATTGATGCAGGTGTGTATGTATTGAGATGGGGAATGAGGTGATTTTATGAATTATGATGATTGTTATGGAAGATGGGAGATGAGTGATAGTCGGTGGTGATAGTAAGCAGTGGAGGTGAAGATGGTAAATACAAATATATGCTTTTGTCTTATACTTATGACTTTTGATTTTGTTCTGAATTGTATGTGCTTGTGTTTGTGCTTGTGTTTGTGCTTGTGTCTGTGCTTGTGTCTGTGTATGCGTGATACATGGTTGTACTTGTGATGCTCGCACAGCTTTAAAGATGTTACATGCCCGCGAAACAGACAAAAATCGGGCAAGTGGTGTGGTGTGGTGTGGTGTGGTGTGAGTTGATACCTGGCTTTTTCCCCCGGCCAATACTGACTTTCATAGAGGGTTGTACAATTGCTTTGGATTGGCGCGAGGTGGGAGGTGAGAATGCGAGTGGGAATGCGAGTGGGTTTGAGTCTTGGGGTGGGGTTGTGTATTGTGGAATTGGTTTTGTAAGTGTAAGTGTAAGTGTAAGTGTGATTGTGAGTGTAAGTGCAAGCAGGTATATGGATTTACTTTTTGGAATATGTGTGTGTTTTTTCTCTTTTCTGGGGAGAAATGGGGGAGATGAGGGGGGGGAGATGGGAAATGGGAAATGCTGGGGTTTATGAGCTTTGCTTTGTAGGTAGTTAGGTAGTGTAGTAGAGGGTTGGATGTTTTGGGCTGTAGAGAAGGGGGAATTGAAGAATTGATATGGGGGGTTTTTTGGCGTTGGATCATTCTTTTTAGTCTAATTGTTGAGGTATCTATATAGAGCGTAGCGGATGGATGTTGGTAAAGATTATTCGGTCTTTCTGTCTTGTTTCTCGTGTCCTTGTGGGGATTTGAACCATTTCGTTCTGAGTGTTGTTGTTATTGCTATTGTTATTCTCTCTCTCTCTGTTCTTGTTTTCATTGGCTGCTAGCCTGCTATAGTGGTATTAGTTTTGTATTTTTGATCCATAAGGTTTGTGTGCTCTGCTGTGCGTATTGCATTCTATTGTACTGTGTATTTTGGCTCGAGTCTTGGGAAAAGGAGGAGGAGGTGGCGGTGATAGACGAATGGACTGTATTGTATTGTATTGTATTGTTGCACCAATAGACGAAATTTGAATCTAATTTCAGGTGAAAACAAACTCTGAGTCTGAGTCTGAGTCTGAGTCGAGTCTTGAATCCAGATTCATCTTTGCATAATGGATGGTGGGGTTTGGATGGAGATTAATTGGGATGAGACTTTTGGTGCTTCCATCTGTTGTTCTATATTTGTGTGTTGGATTGGATTGAAGTGGAGGATATGATATAATATGTTTGATGCGGTGATATATCCTATGGAGATTTCTCTGCGGGTTTGAATCTTATTTTGAGGGTATGCATACAGATAGGAGTATCGAGGAAAGAAATTAAAGACGGAGGATTTTGGAATTTGGAAAATCATTCATCGCTTGCGAAAGGAACAGGAAAAAGAGAAGGAAAATGCCACCCTTTCATCAACGACATCGTCGATCTCCTTTTAAACGTACTTCATTCCGTCGTACTTCGTCCGGTTCGAGTTCTCTGAGATCAATCGCGGAGATTCAGTCTCGTTCTGATGATCGTGTTAAATCTTCGTTCTCACACCCTACGATATTGGGATGGGAGAATGACGATGGTTTGATTGGGAATATGGATAAGGAGAAACAGTCTGTTGGTTTTCGTCCGGTGGTTACAGTAGCGATTTGTCGTGATGAGATAGCGGTGATAGGAAGGGTGGATGGAGGGACTTCTCAGGTACTCCGATGCGAATACACCAAAGGAGGGATGGGGGGAAGAGATAAAAGTCCACATGCAAGTATTATATATCCTATTAATAGCCTTGGATACCCAAGCAGAGATCTCGACAAAGATGCAGATGATGGTTCACATACCTCTCGCTCATCTGTCCCGACGGTTCCGGAACTTTCGCCTGAGCCATCAACTTCGAGGTCTGCGGTTTCGGTTTCGGTTTCTGATATTTCGAATCTGAATGGTTTGGGGAAAAGTGATGGGGAAGTGGGAATATCGATGATGAATTCACGCATGGAGAGATGGAAAACTTTTGGGAGGGTGAGAGGGAAAGCGAGAGGATTTCTTGGGGGTCGGAGGGTGGGGAATGGGGATGGGGAAGGAGGGGGAGGGGGAGAGGGAGGGGGAGAGGGAGGGGGAGAGGGAGAGGGAGAGGGAGAGGGAGAGGGAGAGGGAGAGGGAAATGAATCAAAAACTGGGAAAGAAAAACGAGAGAAGAGAATAAGACCCTTCCTGAGGAAATACTGTCTTCATCCTTTTAGCATGAGGAGTAGTTTTCGCTTGGTGGGGTGGATTGAGGATCCGGTTGGTTGTTGTGTGGGGTGAGTGATTTTTTGCATTTATTATTTTTGACTTTGCTTTGTGTTGTTCGTGAATATCATGAGATCTTGGGGAAGGGAAGGCGGGTGTTTGATATAAAGTGAGAGGTGTATTGAGATTTTGAGTTTTGGGGTTTGATTACGGCAGTTGAGGTGGGGATACTTGTTATGAGGATGGAGAGGTGGATGGACATTTTTGCGTCTTTTCTTCGTTTTGGAGGTGATTGAATCTCTTGTTACTTATTTTTCTGCTCCATGGAGTTGATGTACTCTTCTCTTCAATTTTCCTTTTCTCTTTTCTAATTCTTATTTTCTGCTTACTTCCTCTCTCACTCCCTCTACCCTAATACTAAAACTAAAATCCCGCTTCCCCCTTTCACTTACTCGTACTGTCGGTTTTGGAGTTAACAATCATCTGTATATAGTCACAGCACAGCCTACGGAACGGCTCATGCGACGGGATATGGGGAGGTAAGAACGGGGTATGCATATGGAGGGGGAATAGGAGATGCGAGGTTATGGGATGAAGCGAGACGGAGCGGATGGGGGGGTGGATTATACTGAGAAGGTAGCAAGGGGCAGGGGAAGTAGACGAGGATGGAGATGGAAACGAAGATAATTATAATTTAATTGAGGGAAATTCCGCATGGGAAAAAAATAGTGGTCGCCTTAAGCCTTTTTCTGTTTCTAGGAATAGTTTTGAAATAGTGTATTTTGTATACATATTTTCATCTGAACTTCATTGTTCGATGAACGTTTTAATTACCTTCTTGATTTTTCGCCCTTTTTTTTTCTCTATTTAACTGTTTTTATCTCTCTATTCTTGACTTCTCATGCCCTTTAAAAAATACCCCTCCTTGGATTTGTCTCTTCTTCTCCTGTTCACATTCCACAATTACTTCTCCTTCACTAATTTCTTATCTTCCTCCCAATTTATTCCAATAACCAGCATCAGATGGTAATGCAGTGAAGTACAATGAATAGTTTAAATATTTCATAGGTCTGTTTAATGTTTATAGATGATAAAGCTAGGACGTGCTTGAGAATCACGCAATAGATACAAGAGCTGCATAGTGCTGGAGCTGGGAGGACATGTATCAAATATAGCGTGAGAAGGATACTTTAATTTAATGCTTGTAATATAATCAAGACAATACTAGATTCCTAATTCATGATTAAATCTAGTGTTAAGATGACATGTGCCACCTGTCAATTTATTCAAGTCTAAAAATTAGTTGTCTAACTGAAAGTTAAGTGTGTATTAGCTTGTTCGCTAGATGAAGAATGCGGGGTTGATGCAAGGGGAAGCGAGAGGACTTAACGTTTGTATTTTTATTGTATTCATAGTTGTTATAGCTATGAGCACAAAAATAAGGGCTCATTCAACTTAATAACGTAATCGAGAATGCTTCCTGAGGTTTAAATTACACATGAACTTCCAAAGCATAAATTTGATAAACATGGGTGTTGTCTTATATCCTCTCTAGTAGGTGTATCAAAGTTCTCTTTCGTCAAGATCATGAGCCCTGGATAATCCCGCATGGCTCAATTATAAATCTAAACATATTCCACTCAATTCGGACCCTTTTAATGCCCTGTTCTTGTATAATACACATCGCAAGTAAAGAACCAAAAATCAGCCTCTCATAAGAAACCAATCAAAAACCAAAGTAATCGAGCTTCTCACCCTTGCTCATCGACAAAGACTTGTGTGGAGCTTGGAGGAGTGGTGGAGTGGTTTGTGAATTATGGATCGTGTGAAGTCGAGCGACAAAAGTGAAGGGGATTGTGAATACTTGACGCAGAAAGGAAAGAGAGTGGTTCACAAGGATGGAAGTCTTCGGGGTTTAAGTGAAAGGAAGTGCAGAAAAGGAAGAAAATGGTGAAATATTAGGACGGTACTCGATAACGGGAAATGACCGACCTGAGATATGAAGTGGAAAAAAGGGGGGGAAGAAAGAATAATAGGCTGAATTACGTTAGGTATATTTCTTGAGTATAATCTCTGCTCCTCCAGCCCCAGTTTCTTGGAATTGGAATTGTAAACTCATCAGCCTGGATCTACCTACACCTTTACCTCCCTGACGGATATATACATGAGAGGATACTTTGATAGCATAATGTTGATCTAGTGTATTAACGCATTATACTATGCTGGGGAGTTCTCAGTTCCTCATTCCTGTTCTACTGATGTGTTCACTTCCTTTTTTGCCCCCTGAGAATTGTGACCAGAGGGGTAATACAGACTTATTATGATGTGGAAATGCGGAAGAAAAGAGGAATGGTTCAATAGCCCATGATGTTGACTGAATATCGTGAAAAAGTTTAGGTAATGGAAAAAAGTATCAGAGAGCTAAAGGAAAGGTGTTGAATTCTAGACAGGAGAGTTGAACGAATGGATAGCGAATGAACATAAAGGTTTTAGGGACTTCGGATGAAGAAGTTGACTGGTGCTACGATGATGGTTAACGAAATCTTTATGTTTGGGGGCGTCATAAAATATTTTTTTCAGAGCATTATAGTTGATGATAGATAAATTTATTTGTAAAGAGTCTATGCCACCCACGCAGTGATGCTTTAATACTACTATAGATGTAAAACTCTAGCCGGAGTCAATCCAAACGCCAACGGTATAATATACCATAGTATATCAGCATCTACTAAATTACCACCCCATTTTATTCATTATCATCATCCTCATCATCATCAATAGATTCCACAATCAAGTTCGCACTCTTGCCAACCCTCTCCCCAATTGTTCCTCCCCCCTCAATCTCATACACTTCTCTCGGTATGCTTTGCACTAGTCTGAAATTATATTTGTGTTCATATCCTTCCGGCTTTTGCCTATTGTAATCCTTGCCAGATTCAAGTAAATCATGACATTCGACAAATGCGTAAAGTTCTTCGATTCCGGAATTGGCTTCAAAACGTCGAGTGATTCTAGCACCTTCTGGCATTCTCAATGCAACTCGAACAACATTAGTTCCTGGCTCAGGTTCTGGTTGAATGGTTTGTGCTCGCCATTGCTTCCAATGTTTTCGTTCTTCGGCTAATTTGGCAGCAGCTTCTTCTTCTTCCTTCCTTCTCTTCTCTTCTGCTGCAGCCGCGGCTTCTGCTTCCTTTCTCTGTCTAGCACGCTCTCTATCTTGTGCTAAAGATTGCTCATAGGCAGAATCTTGTTCTTCTCTTAACGAGCGCTCGAAGTTTTGTGCTGAACGTTGTGCACGAACTGCAGCTAATTTCTCGGAATGCTGTCCCATCGCACTTTGTAGTTTCGCTACGAATGCGCCAGGTGCTTCTTGTCCAGAGATTCTAGCAATGACCGACATTGAGGTAGCTCCTTGGTCGGGTGTATGGGTAATTAAGGCCGTGAATGGAAATTTGGTACATCTCAAAGCTGAAGAGACTTGATATGCTTCTGAATCGCGTACATCTCCCATCCAAAATATTATGTTGTTGGTTTTATCCCCGAGAAATGAGGTGACTTCTTCGGAAAGTAAAGTTTGATGCACAAAATCGGATGTATCATCATGTTCCGGAGACATTAAATGAACAATAAGGAATTTCAAATCTTTCTTTGCAAGATCCAATGCTTGCGCATATCCTCCATCGAAAAATGGTATATTATTTGGTCCATATTCTTCCTCGAACTCCCGCTTTGTGCGTGTTGCTGCATCTCTCGGTTTGAGTGACCTCCGTCCCATTGTATTTGATGCGCCTGTAGGTGTGAACCTTGGTAGGAAAGGAAACAAAAATGCGAAGGCTCTATATCCCATCGAGAAAATTTTATAGAGTACACTGAATGGTGCGAACAGTATGGCGAAAATAAGATTTGGTCTTCGAATTACTTGATCCTCCGGTTGAGGAACAATTCTTGGAGCCGAGTCCACATTTTGAGCTCTCGATCGATTTGAGGATTCGTTGAGGAGACTATATTGAAGATTTTCTTGTCTCGAAGCACGAGGAGGTGGAACGTTTTGAGCTGCTAGTCCTGCTGCTGTCAAAGAATCATCTTCGCCGTCAAAGAACTTTGCGATTGCAATCTATCGAGAATTAATACAAAGATGGATATGGGATTATTGAAAGATAAAGCTCGAACTCTTACCTCAACGCTCCATTGTGATCTCTGCAATAGGGGGACTGCTTGATCTACTTCCTGACCAGTTACCGTAAGTAATTGTTGTAAAGCTGCCTGCTGTGTTTCGGACAGCTGGCTGATATCGGTATCTGGGGTAGCCATTGTTTGCGATGTCGGTTTGTTTGTCGTGTTGTCCGAAAGACAGAAGTTACTTGAAATATACTTGCATGTTCAGTAAAAACTAAGAATGCCGTAGTAATGGCCAGATAATAGTAAATCGTTTTTTTGTTCAAATTACAGTTGGTGTGATATCACGATTCACTAGGTAGGTATTAGCTCAGAAGTACGGATACAGTTCTGGAATTACCTATGATGATTGTTCAATAATTAAGCCACATATCGGAATCGGATAAACTAAACTCCCCCCCAAGCCACAGCAAGGCTGAAATTTTGGATCCACCTCTTTATCGGATCGCATTAACTTCTGGTGCATCACCACCAGCCAGCCAGTGTTCCCACCTTCAAAGGAACCTCCACCCCGCGTCATATATATTATAATATCTTCAGCCTCAACACGACTATTAGTCTAATCTTTCATTGGATGTGCTAGATGTCACATTGATTTTGCTCTGTCTGTTCCTTGGCAGGATTCTTTGTATAGCTCTTATGTTCAAATTCATTTCTACTTATTAAACCTCATACAAGGACCAATCTTCATCTTATTGGAATTTAGGAGATGTCAGCCAGATTCAAGTGAGCAAAAAGCATATCCATCACGTAACCCCTTCATTTTAACCCTTTTACGCGTCACTGCGGTCGATATCCTTCTGGAAACACTAAATGATACTTGAAACTACCTCAATGGTTAATTGAACCGAGCTAACATGATTACTTTTCATTAGGCTTCCTAAAGTGTCATTGGGGTCCGGCAGATAGTTCTATTCATCTTGAAGCAAGAATTTAACATAAAATATAAAACAATGGCGGCTACAAGATTCAATCAACCCGAACTTCGCAGACCGACGAGTTCTCCGAGGCCGAAAGGACGTGGTATGTTTTAGGCGCATTCTTGGGTTGATATACAAAGGGAAATAACAATGGATGTTGATGAAGCTGTACTAGAAAACGCAAAGGATACACTATGTCGAAACGTTCTGATATATGGGCATTGCCGTTATGAGGATCAAGGTTGTGCCTTTAATCATGATCCTAACAAGGGACTTGGGGGAATAATCGATCAGTGAGTAGATTTCAGTTTCTTCGGATTCAAATAAAGGATATGACCCTCTTCAATTTCGATCTCGCCAAACATTTGGACTTCTCCAGATAAATTTTACCTTGGACTTTGGGAATGATCGCCATTGGTATTGGAATTCGATGGAGTCGAATTCCGAGTGAATTGGCACTCTGTTCACTTCTATGGGGCCAAGCGTCCAAGTCCCATGACTCGCTGCGCTGGATATGATTCCTTTCCTCGCATTAGTCTGCCTCCATGGCAGTGGCTCTTGTAGAGCCAGCGGAGCCTCATTCCAGCTAAAACTGAGATTTATTTCAATGGCAATTGTAGACAATAACATTTCGACCCTTCATTGGAAAAGTTATGTGTTGCTTTGAATAATCAGACTGTTGAATGATTTTCAAGTCGTTGACACCATATACTTCGCAATGTGTGGCAGTCGCTGTTTTTCAATAATAGAAGGAAATGATCTGGAGCTGTGATAGTCCCCCGGAGTCGCCTTCATCGGTTCGAATATTGCGCAAAGCCTGTCTCCGTATTTATACTTCCAGGTTGATTTTACAATCGCTCAAACTCCTTTTCCACTACATATAAACTATTTGACTTCGGGGGTATTTGGACCATGGTTACTCATTTCTGGCAATTTACCCGGTCTCGTGGCTGGCTCCTGCTTTGATAGGATTGTCATGGGGGTGCTACTTGCCTATCCTATCTTCATCACGACTCTATTCGATTCCCACATCATCTTGATACCAAATACGATATTTCTACTCTTCGTTGCACAACAATCTCTTGTAACATCAAGAACAACAATTTTTATCGAGATGCGGGCTATGTTCAATAGAAATCTCAGAAAAGCAGCTCCAAGATCACGTTCTACATCCATGGATTGTACGGATCTGATGGATAGCCAAATCTAAGTTGATCACAAAGAATGGATAATCCATGGCACAAGCCATGGTTGGCCAAAGACAAAAAGAAAAATACAAATTTTCAAAAAAACCGCGTTAGCCCCATAAAAAGTCCTCGCAAAAGAGTTCGGCAAGATACCAGCACTTCAGGCTCGACAGACTATTCTCCAACCAGCAGTCAGACAGACTTCAATCATTCTTCAGTCAATCTGCACCCACAGAGTCGTTTTGCAAAACCTTATCATCGTGAAGACTTGAGATCGAATGAGAGGCCTGGACAAAAATCTCCATTGTCGAATACTAACTTTAACGATGATAGGCCAAAGAAAGCATTGAACGTAGATTCGCCTTCTTTCACACCAGCAACCATATCCTCATCCAATAAAGGATCATCTTCAATAACTTCACAAGCTGCAAATGCGGCGCCATTCACTCCTCGAGGACTCACGAGTGGGACTGCCACACCAAATGCACCACTTGACCCAGAGATACCTCAATTCAATCCAACACAGAGAGACTTTACCCCACAGAACTATGATCTCTCTCAGACTGTAAGTGGACTACTTCAGTCATCCTTGATTATTACCTCCATGTCCAACTTAGGCATGAGAGTATTTATTGGTTATTGAATAAAGTACTAATGTAGAATAAGCTACCCACCAACGGTGCCACACCTGAAGCTACATACGATCCTTTCTCGATGGGTAATGTCTCTCAAGCGATTCCCGCCACATTTCAGAACCACTATTCTGAAGACCTTGGCATTTTAGCAGGAGCAAATATAGCAGGTGGAGGAACAGGTGGAACCTACTTTCAAGGACAACCAGGCTTCAGTGTCCAGCCTTTAAATTATCACCAATACGCCCCGATTGGTCCACATACGGAGAATTTGACACCTTACCAAAAATCTATCCATGATCTTTTCCTATCCGACCGGCTTCGTGAAGAGCTTCAAAGAAAGTCTGAAGCTACTCATCAAGTAATGCCAAGTAAGCATGAGAAATATTATGATGGTTTCATTACTGATCAGATTAGATGCCCTTCCGAACATTGGTACATCACCGCATTCATACTATTCTCTCGTCGCTCTAGACACAACTCAGAACAGGAGCACCGCTGTTTTTGGTTGCACAAGTTGGGTATACAAAGCGCGTTCAGAAAAGACTGACAAATATTGCTGCTTGAGACGACTAGAAGGTGGGACAGCTACATATATTCCTTTCTATGAATAAGTACTAAAGATTGATAGGCTATACTCTTGCCAATGATAAAGCCATACGAGCCGTCAAGAAATGGACTGAAGTCAATAGTTCGGGTGTAGTATCATTCATTGATGCTTTTACTACACGACAATTTAAAGATGGTAGTTCACTAATCATTGTCACAAATTACCATCCACTTTCAAAAACTCTTTTAGAGCATCACTTTTCCACCACAACTACAAGCCGCTATAGAAATCAACTTCCTCGGATATCCGAAGACATTCTTTGGTCATATATTGTACAAATCACAGTTGCAATCAAGGCTGTTCATCAGGCTAATTTTGCTGTACGATGTATGCATTTGAGTAAAGTTATTCTTACAGACAAAAATCGAATTCGTCTTAATGCATGTCCTATCTTCGACATCTTACATTACGATCAACGTCGGGATATCAAGGAACTTCAATATGAAGATTTACATTTATTCGGCATACTTATGTTATCCTTAGCCACAGTCAATGCATCGATTACACCTCAAACCAACCCTCAAATTTTGCAAACCAACATTGATAGCCTTAGCCGAATTTATTCAGCAGAACTTGTCGATACAATAACATGGCTTCTCACAACGCCTTCTTCTCCGGAGACTAAAGAATTACAAACTTTCATGCGAGGGATCTCCGGCCGTATGGCCACTGCCTTCGATAGCTCCCTCCAAGCGAATGACGCATTAACCTCCGACCTCTGTCGTGAGCTCGAGAATGGTCGACTCGTTCGTTTAATGGCTAAACTCGGCAATATTAATGAAAGACCAGAATATGAAAATAACCCTCAATGGAGCGAAACAGGAAATCAATATACTTTGAAACTCTTCAGAGATTACGTGTTTCATTCGGTCGATCCGGAAGGAAGACCATTTACGGATATGGCGTGGATACTAAAGTGTTTGAATAAATTAGATGCGGGGAGTGATGAGAAGATTCAATTGACGAGTAGAGATGGAGAAAATTGCTTTATTGTTAGTTTCAAGGAGCTTAAGAAACAAGTCAATACTGCTTGGGGGGATTTGCAGAAGCCGGGGAAGAGATTTTAGCGTGGTTGATCAAGAGAAGAAAAGTCTGGCCTGATGTAAGGTGAATTAACGATGCATTGGAATCAAATAGCTGTCGTTTTTGGTCTCATAAACAAGGCTTATGAGAAGGTGACATTTAGTAAACTTTGATGAGGAGTGGGTATAATTGGGAGGAGAGAAATGGGATGGCAGCGAAATGTTGAATTAGAAAAGCACACGCAGGAGAAACAATCAAGGAAATTTATTTTATGGCATGTGTCTGCCTTGTGAGTGTGGAAATTTGAGGCTTGAGGAATAGGGGACGGGTATAGAATCAGATGTATAAAAGACCTTGTGATCGTAGTCCAAAATAGGCAGAACTACTGGCTAGATTCACCAAACTCTCCTGGCAGGGACGTCATGAATTATGCAAGCCAATACTCCGACATTCGTACTCGGTGTTCAACCGTTGGACTGACACCAATTCCGATCTAGATGAAATGCCCGTTGCCGGTCTCAATATCACGCCCTCAATGATCTCGTGATGCAGTCGCCACGTGATCATTCTCCAATTTTAGGCATCATATCCATATTCACTCAGAATTCCAGATTTGAAACCAGACTACCTAATCATTAAAATCTGGGAAATTGATGTTAGATGAATGGATCTTCAGTATTCACTTCTTTTATTTGAGAAACTGTGGGATAAATACGAGTGTTCTGCCTAAACTAAGCCGAAAATGATTAGCTGCTCTTGTTCAATATCAGGCGTACCTGGATCTTATATCAACGGTATCAAATCCTGAACGATCTAGCAATACTATCTCTCCTTCTTTCTTCGGCAGAGCAGGCAGAGCATTCTAAGATTAGATCATCATCAACCAAGCATTTCATATTGATCAAACAAATGGTCTGAGCGACGAGGTATAAATTCCGACGACCATTCTCATGGTAAATACCAACCACTTCCATTTGATCCATCCTCTCTACATACACCCATCAAGACAAAACGACAGAAAGCGAAAAGATTTTCGAATCCCTTGACAATGCCAGCTTATCCAGGTCTCGGTCTTCCCTTACGCTATGATCCACAGAAAGACTCCGACAACAAAAGTCATTATCCAATTGGTGCCCATGATGGTTGTTGGGGTGCGAAGTCGAAACTAATTTATGTCCGAGAGCTTGCCATGATGAGTATTATGGACCGTCTTACGGATAAGGAAGATTGGCATAAGAAAGTCTTCAACGAGGAAGTTGTGTCCAAGTGGCGTGAAGAAGCTCTAGCCATCCCAGACGAACAATTTTGGATGATTGCAATATCTGATAAGCAAGACACTCGGCACTACCACGTCAATATTCACGCGAGTAATGATGACCTTGACCGGCGGCTAGAGGGCATCATGAACACCAGTACTTTTGATTGTGTAAGTGCCTCCGCATAATATCTTCTTTACTAAACTGATGATGAAAAGTGTATCGAAGAACTCCGAAGTAAGGCCAAATATTATGAAAAAACCGGTGTCATTCCAACTCTTGACGCCTGTGCGTCTGTTGCCAAGTCGGATAATTTGGTCTCTGCTGAGCTCCATAGATCTCTGCGCGACGCGTTTGATACGCTTAAGAGGGATCAATCTCCATCACTTGACTGGCATCCCAACTCGAGTGAGATGGTTCAAGACCTTGTACATCCTTCAATGTATCCTTTAGTCTACGGTCGTAGTCGAGTCATGAAGGATGAAGTCGTTGGAGTCAATGATGCCGTTGAAAAATGGGCAGGAAAAGGTGAAATCATCCCAGTAGGAGGAGCAAGCGCCACCAATAAGGGATATCAAAGTTGGGGCGCAGGACGAAAGCATTATTGGTCAGATAATTACCAATGGTTGCCTGCAAATATAGCTTTGCAAAAAGATGGAACAGTCAAATTCACCAGTTACATCAACAACATTCATCCAACCAAGTACCCTGAGATTTACAGCACAATTGAAAAGTTGGTCGAGACTACTCTTCCATTATGGAATCAATGTCTTGCTCTTAGTACAGATTACGATAAGAACCATGGTGCGGGAAGACTAGAGCCTCGGTTCTCATACCCTGATGACCGGGAGTAGGTGTTTCCCCAAATCCTTTCGGGATGAGTATCTCAATTCTGACTTGATTTCAGCGACGAAAATCCGGAGCTATGGAATCCTTCGAGCCCTGAGCAAGTTGTTAGCCAAAAGAAGTCCGGTCTCGGCACAGATGAGGAAGATGAAATAGACATCGAATGTATCGATAGTGAAATTGAAGATGAAGAAGCTGAAGAAAGATGGAGGGAGACACGCAAAGCCGTCATTCCAGAGCCTTTTTTCAAAGATGTTGACTACTCAATCAAGCTTCGCCTTGAACATCAATTTCAAGAGTCTGGTCTCCAAATTATCGTTAAGATGGCATCCATTGAACTTACTCCTGAAAAGCCTGAATTTCCGGCTGGTAGTTGGCATGTGAGTGAAACTCTTTCATTCAGAAAGATTCTAACGCTAATATAACTGAAGATCGAGGGACAAATGAATGAGCACATTGCTGGAACTGCGCTCTACTATCTTGATAGTGAGAATATCACTTCGAATGACCTCTCATTCCGTATGCAGACACCAGAGGAAATTGACGATGAACTCGGAACTGGACAATATTCCTATTCTTGGCTTGAGCAGGTCTTTGGAACCAATTTGGGGCAAAGTAATTCCCCGTGTCTTCAAAACTATGGTAGTGTCGAAACACGTCAGGGAAGACTACTTGCTTTTCCTAACGTCTTGTAAGTGAAAGTTTGGTTCATTAATTTCTGGGTGCTAACGAATGAAAAAGCCAACACAAAGTTTCGTCTTTTCGCTTAGAAGATCCGACCAAACCAGGTCATCGACGATTTATCGCCCTATGGCTCGTAGACCCCACCTTGCGTGTCATTTCAACCGCCAATGTCCCACCGCAACGACTGGATTGGTGGGTTGACTCTGTTTCTGGAACTACCCCCGCAGCTCGTAAAGCAACTATGTCGAAGCTTCCTGCGGAGTTAGTAATGCTCTTGAATGAGAATGGCTCGAATGCTGCTACTTCGGCAAAAGATATGAAACTCTCACCGGAGTTAATGGAAATGGTGCGAGAGCACTTTAACACCGGTGGTGATTCATTGCTTATGGGAATTGAAGAGGCTAAAGAGCATAGACTCAAACTGATGGAGGAACGCGGCTCTTTTGTGAGAGCGGCTGGAGAGGAATGGCATAATTCAGGTTATAATTTCTGCGAGCATTGAGTTTGGTCGTCAATCTTCCGATATGACGATCCGGGAGAAATCATTTTGCTTCACTTGACATCCGCATGTCATAGCTCAGTGATTAGGTGTCGAGAGGCAGGTCGTAATGAAAGGTGTGGATCGGGTTGAAACAAGACCTTCGGCTCTTTGATTTGGAGTCCGATTTCCTTGGTTAGTTATGAAGATTTGGCGGGTTGTCGAAAACTTTCCAAACTTCTTGATAGTGTGAAATTTTATTCTAACGAGTACGCATTTAATTCCAATTGATAACAGTGTTCACATGCACACACCACTTCAGTGTCGGGACCTACATGTGTAATGTTTGATATGAGTGTTTACTTTCGTTTTCCACTATCTTGAAAAAACGCCTCGATACGTTGATTGTTGAACCCTGCTGGGTATCTTTGAAAAGTTATTATATTCATCAATCTCGATTCTGCTACTACTTCCCGAGGGAGAAAAGAAAGACGCTCGGTGAAAAGATTTTGAACGCTTCCCCTGTTCGTTCGCTGGAGCAATACAAGAATATGATGACACTCAAAATGCGGCGCACTCCTAGACAATTGCACCATAAAATATCACTGGTGGGCTTTATGTGTAATATTATGAGAGGCGTGGATGATGATATTTCCCTCAAAGCTTGAAAGGTAGTGGAGGTTGAGAAGGTGGACTGGGGACAGGGAATAGAGTGAGGTGAGCAGGACTACAGATGCTTCTGGTGACGTTAATAATCGCTTTTTATAGTTTGGTTGACCCTTGAATGCTCAGAGACTTAGTAGGATTCAATGCACCGGTGTCAAGAATGGTCGAAGTCAATATCACTCTTCCACTCTTCATACGTACTTCAGTATAAATCCAATATTTCCTACCTCCTTTCCTCTCCCCCTTAAGTATTGCTGTTGGAAGCCCCTACGCAGGTGATCAGGAGACCTTGATCTCCAAGAATCAACCTTATGCTCTTTTGAGAAATATTCTCACATATGCTTGCGGAATAATGTGACCAGAAATATTTCAAGGGACGTGTATCTGAAAACTTTGAATCTGATAGTGGGAGGTATATGGCAGTGTTTTAATTAGCATATAATAATATTATTGTGGCTGATATACTAGTATATATAATAGTTAATAATATTCATATTCATATATATTATATAAAAGGGATTATATTGAAGATATATTAAAATATAGGAATTTATATATTTCTATTTGAATATTATATATGTTAGAGTGGGTGCAAGGTGACGACTAGTATGAATATAGGTGTAGGCCTAGAATAAGACTTTTTATTGATTTCTTTAAAACCTCTTTTTGAAGCTATATATATATGAAAATTCTTTAGTATTAGAATAATATCAGCTTGATACTGATTCTATATTGATGTTTGTAATAGAGCTTTCTTTCTTAGGCTTTTGTTTTTAAAAGCTTTTCAAAATTATTTAATAAATAATCGCTATTATATTAATATATTTTCGAAATCTTGTTAAATCCTATAGTAAGAGTTAATTATATAATACCTATATTTTCATTTTATAAGATTCAGCTTTTTTATAGTTTTTGAAAAGAGTTATATTGTAATATAAAAATACTAGAAATAATTTAATCTATAATTCAAAATTTGAAATTCTTAAAATTTTCGAAAAATTCGAAAGAAAGAAATCGATTTGATAGAATAGTAATTTGTATTTGATAAGGTTTTGCTTTTCTTTTTTTAGCTTTCAATTTTGAAAGCTTATTTATTCTGAAAGTATATAAAATTTATAATATTAGAATTTTGATAGTATTTCGTTATTGTATAGTATTCGAAATTCTGAAAATTCTAAAAATAATGAGAATTCGGAATATTATAAAGAACTTGAAAATTCAGAAAATTTAGAAAATCCGAAAAATCTTGAAATGATAGAGTTCTATTAGTTTTCTATTAGATTTCCAAAAATCTATAAAATCTATAAAATTAGAATTCAATAATAATTTGTTAATATATAATATTCAAAAATCTAGAAATTCTAAAAAAATAATAGAATTTTGTAAATTAGTTGAACAAATATATTTAAAATCTGAAATCCTGAAAATCCTGAAAATAATTGAAAAATGCGGAGTTTTATTAGTTTTTTATTGGGTTTTTGAAATCTGAGGGAAATCCTTGTGTGTACAAGGGTATTCACTTCAAAGGAATGACTTCAAAGGAATGACTTCAATACAATAGCTATTGTATCAAAGGGATTAAGCGAATACAAAAGAGACTAGCTCTTTCAGTAGTGTCTATATAAGGCCTACTACTTTCCTACATAGCTAGCTCTTTAGATAGAATACAATTAGACATATAGGACCTACAAATACGTGGGTGCTACGTCTTCCGTACCCTTCTCGAACCAACAATCCTAAAAATAACTGAAAAATACAGAGCTTCATTAGTTTTCTATTGAGTTTTCAAAATCTAAGAGAAATCCTGAAAATCCTAAAAATAGCCTAAAAATGACCTGAAATCCTGGAAATAGTTTATTTGCATCTATTATAAAATAGATAATTTTAGTAAATACTATTTTGTCTTTAGTTAGGTATAAGTTACTCAATATAATATTAATTATTTATAATTAGCTTCAATTAATAAATCTGATTATTTATAGAATAACTAATTAGATCTTTTCCTATATAAAAAACTTCTAAGATATTATAAAGAGACTCTATTTTTCTAATAAGATTTATAAAATAATAAAAGTATTACTAATATCTCATAGATATTATTTAAAATAAAGTTCGCTTTTTTAAAAACCCCTTTTCTTTTTTCCTATTTTCTTTTTCTTTTTCTTTTTATTTAATTATTCTATTTCATTTTAAAAAAATATAAAAAATATATTACAAAAATACTTTATAAATATTCTAAAGAATTTATAAAAATAATCAAATATAATAACATTATTAATTTTTATATATAAATTATCAATATAATAAAAATACTAACTTTTAAGATATATTAAATACTTCTTAATAAAATTATTAATTCAGTTTTTTCCCATCTTTCTATTTAGAATCTCTTCTATAAGATTTCTAATTATATAGTTTATAAAAAGGATAGATCTTTATATCAATTTATTAATTTAATTAATTAAAATCTTCTCCTGATTATTAAAAAGTATTTATTTTATATTGAAAAGGAATTATTTTCTTGAGATAGTTTTATTTTTATATTATTAGAAGAATATAGATTAATCAATTTTAAAGAAATTAGTTGTTTAAATGTATTTAGAAGTTTGAATTTCTTTTAAATAATTTAATATAAGCTTTATACAAGCTTCTAAAGGTATATCATCAATATTTAAAGCTATAATATTGATATTTTCAAAGTTGTGCACATAGTAGGGACATGCATATAGTGGGGAAATCGGTTAATGCGGGGTGAGCAGATGGAAGACTTGCATAGATGGGGGTGGACGGGGGAGGGGCGGGCTCTTACTCGGATATTTTCGAATTTCAGAGGTGCGACTGCACTGGCATAGATAGCTTATCATTTTAGTATCACTACAACTAATTCTAACTTGTATTCTGAAGATCCTTCAATTGAGTAAGTCAAAGTGCCAAAAACACATAGTCAAGGTCTCTTGCAATTGCATTCCTGTACAAGCCGCTTACTTCCAAATAGCCAACAGCGACATGTTATCTACAAAAGAACTATATCATCCACTGAAAGATGGTGAGATCAGAGTTCTTGGAATAGAGCCAGGCACTTTCGATGAACCTATTCATTGCACTTTATCTCCATGTTTACTTGATGATAACCCTAAATATCAAGCACTTTCCTATACTTGGGGAGATCCATCGATTCGTGCTCCGATCACAGTCGATGGCCATGTACTCATGGCGACCACAAATTTAGAAAGTGCATTGAGATATCTTCGGGTTCCCAAAATTACTCACGTCCTATGGGTCGACGCGATCTGTATTAACCAGGAAGATATTCCCGAGCGGGGTATGCAGGTACAACAGATGCGTCACATTTATAAGGATGCGAAAGATGTGTTAATATGGCTCGGTCCACCGGAGCTTTCAACTAGAGGATTGAGGGATGATGAGGATCCTCATGTAGAAACTGAGAGTACTATTCCTAGCACTTCGAACCACTTTAAAGCCTTGAAGTTACTTGCTAGTTGGTTTCAAAGCGTCGAGCGTGGTGAAACAAAATGTCCTCACCTAGATTTTGAGAACAAAGATAAATGGCGAGAAGCATTGCAATGCGAGTTTTGGAAACCATTGAAGAATCCCTATTGGACCAGATTATGGATTATCCAAGAAGTTGCTCTAGCTAAGAATCCCATTGTTCATTGTGGCTCACATTCAATCTCCTTTGATGATTTGATTTTTGGCATTCGTTATGCTTCGTCTTGTGGAACTCATTATGCTGTGGCAAGTGGTGAAGACCACTGGTTGGATGAATATTCATATGGTATTGTCGGGATATCGATCATGTGATCAAAAAGGGCACTGTATTAGCTAGCGTCACGCTAGTGCTACCCTATATTAAGTACTAGCTTCCTATAGATAATAATAATCAAGAACGAATACAATCATAATAGATTAAAGTATTTTATACTTATATTAACTAAGTTAATACTAATATTAATTAATAATATTACAAATTAGGATCTTAGATTCTATTATAAAGTATTAGGTGTTTTATATAATATTTAGAATTAATAGAAATTCTGAAGAGATTATAAAGAAGATATTATTGTATTTAGTATAGTATATTATTTATTATTATAATATTAAAAAGTATGCTCCGAATAATTATATTAGGAAAATATATTCAAGAAGATTATTTTTGTGAAGTATAACAAATCGATTTTGTATTCATTATATATTCATTTTTGTACTATATATTATATTAGGTGAAACAATAATTTTTATTATTATATATTTATAAAACACTTTTTTATATATAATTATATTTATAATAATTTTCGAAATATCTTTATATATATATTCTATTATATTGGATAATAATAATATTGTAATTGTTATTAAGAATATTATTAATAAGGATATATATATAGAGAAAAAAGAAAAAGAATGTGAAGAATAGTTAAATTTAGTTAAAGAATAGTAAGATATTAATGAATCTATTGTATTCGATGTTAAGGTGTTTATCAAGTATATTAGATTCAAATGTAAATAGTATGATTATGAGAATATCAATAATAATAATTTAATAGAAATCTTTTATAATGATTTCAAGATATTCAATATTGTATATTTTTTGAAAATCTATTAAATTAATATATGAAAATTGTATTAGATATTATGTATATAAGGAGTATATATTCCAAAGATATATATTAAGGTATTTATAGTATTATATAAATAATTCTATAAATTTATTATTGATATATAAACAAAAGAATAAATTTAAGAGGTATTAAAAAATATTAATATTAAGGAATTTAAATTTCAATTCGGAATTATTTATAATTTTATTAAAAACAATTTTAATTATAAGAAAAAAGATAATAAAGATAGTGATTTATATAATAAAAAAAAGGATCCTAATAATAGTAGAGATAATAATAATAATATAAGTTATAGAGACAATAAATCACTATGGGATAAGAGATTATTGAAGTATTCTAATATATAATCTTTTATTAATTTATCAAAATTCTATATTAATAAAAAAAAATATAATAAAAATAACAATAATTTCGATTTCAAACTCTCAATATTCTATGAAATTATATAATATATAAAAATATTAATAAATATATAATATAAGATATTCTTTATTATATTTAAAGATAATATATTTGAATTCTTTTATATTAATTATAAGTTATTATTATTTATTTTTAAAGAATTATGTATTTATATACAGAATAATTTTAAGAAAAACAAATATCAATATAATATACTATTTAAATAAAATAATATCATTTTCAAATCAATTAAAAAGAAGAATAAAAACAAATCACTCAGCAAGTATCTTATTATTATAATCAAATAACTATGTATACTATAATATTGATTTGATTTTATTATATAACAAATATTCTATTTATATAATAAACTTATACTTATATATAAGAATATAGAAATATATAATCTAATTTGTTTTGATTTTAAGAAAGAGATATCTGATTTGATTAATCAATTATAATAATTTATTAATATATGGAAAAGATTATATAAAAATAAAAAAGATATAATATTATTTATTGATAAAAGATTTTGTAATAATAATAATAATAATTAGAATAATTCTAGGGATTTCAGAAATAATAATTTTAGAAATAATTTTTATAATAAATCACAATATTCCAATTTCTTAAATTAATATAATTAATATTAGATATACAAGAAAGAAGAATATTAATCCATAAAGTATTTTAAGGAGAAATAAGATAAATAGAGATATAAATATAGGGAGAAGATTAAGAATAGTAATAATAATATATTTAATAAGCACTATAACCAATAAATAATTGAATATAAAGAAAAAGTTATTAATACAGAATCTAATTCAGAAATCAAAATGGGTCTGTTTTTCACAGATCTTGATATCAAAAATAATATGAACAAAACATTTTTTATAAGTTTCGAGTCTATTAATAGTTAGGAAGTATTTAATCAATTATTAATCAATATATTATTATATATAATAACTAAAGGCCTTATTAAAACTATTCTATTAATAGAGAGCATAATGAATATCTTTTATATAAGCTATATAAACAAAGAATTCTTTGGTATATATATTTATATAATATATACAAGAAAATCTATAATTAGAATTGAATAATATTATATATAAAAGTAAATTTGTCTAATTATATATAATCTATAAATAATAGATATTATGAATATATATTTTGGAAAGGGAATTATAATATTGATAGAATCATTCTGTATTATTATATTATTTGGAGATATTGATTTTTATATTATAAATATCGATATTCTATTTTTATTAAGCTTTGAGGATATAGATTATCTTAAAGTGTTTTATAATAATATCACTAATCAGTTTATTATTCCAAATAATTAATATTCTATTATTAGAAGATATGGGCATATATTTTTAATATAGAAAATAAATATAAATCAATTTATTTAAAAGTTAATCTATTAGAATAATTATTATTTAATTATTATTGAATTATAATATCTATATTAATAATTTGACTATCTATTAGCATAATACTTTTATTAAATATTACAATAAACAGATTATAACAAAAATAATAATTTTATTAAATATTTTATTAAATATTATAAACACTATTAAATATATAATAAATCATCTGAATATTTTAGATTTATTTTATTAAAGAATATTGATTTTAATTATACTATATTTATCGATATTATATATATTACAGATAAATTAGTTTTACATATTGTTAATAAAATAATACATTATTAAGCAATTTGATTCCTTAATAATATATCCACTAAATATATATTTGATATACTTAGGGAATACTGAATTGATATATATATTGGATTATTAAATTATATTATTTATAATATAGAAAAGAACTTTATAAATAAAAAGTTTATTCAAAATATTAAGTCTATATCAATTATTACTAAAAATATATTAATTGAGGGATACAACTTTATAAATATTATAAAGAAATATTATTATTTTTTATATTATATATACAAGATTTTAATTAAAAAGTTTAAGAATAACAATTTAATTAAAATAATAATTCTATAAATAATAATAAAGATTATAAACAATATAGCAGAATCAAATAGATTTATTCCTATATTTCTAATTTATAAAATATATCCCAAATTGAATAATATTAATTTATTAGTTATAATAATCATTTAATATATAAAAGCTATAAAGAAAGCTATAATAGAAATATATTATATTTATATTAAAAAATAGATTATAAAGATATTAAAATTAAAAAACGGATTATTTATAATATTAATTTTTACTCTATCTTTGAACTTAAAGGTTTTGATATAGAAAAAGAATAAAAGAGATAATATATCAAATAAATAAATTAAATTACATTCCCTAATTAGAATAAATAGGGAGATATATAAAATAAAGCTTTTTAATAAATTAATTAAATTCTGTTTTATATTTATATAATTCTTTTATATAGAATTAAAAGAAATTGAATAAAACAATGGAATACAAATAATAACAATAATGATATTATAATAATTGATATATTATGAATAGAGATATTATAATCTTAAATATTATTATTAGTAATA
Source organism: Botrytis byssoidea (assembly GCF_014898295.1). Classification (NCBI taxonomy): domain Eukaryota; kingdom Fungi; phylum Ascomycota; class Leotiomycetes; order Helotiales; family Sclerotiniaceae; genus Botrytis; species Botrytis byssoidea. The sequence goes on from NW_024065844.1 coordinate 2,251,132, forward strand.
TAATTAGATATACAATTATATTGCTATATAAGAAGTAATTTGATTAATATAATCAATATAATAGATATTAATATTAATTTATTATAATTAACTATATTCTTATAAAAAGATATATTTACAAAATATATAGAATTATAATATAAGGAAATTAATAGATTAATAGAAAGTAGAGTCTTTAGAATTATTTTAAAAATTAGTATTCTATTTGGAATAAGATTATTCAAATTATAATTTATTAATAAAATAAAGAATAAAGATATTAATAAAGTATATACTAAATTACAATTAATAATTCAAATATATCAAAATAAGAGTAAAATCATTATTTGATATAATTATTAATTATTCAATATATCAATTAGTATATTGTTTTTGTATTTACTATTATTTTATAAATATTAAATAAGTATATTCAAATTTATTTATAAGATATTATATAGATATATATTTAATCAATTACAATATTAAATAGATCAATTTATATAAAAATATTGAAAAAGGTTGAATTCAAAGATGAATATATTCTATATATTATTAAATCCTTATATAATATTTCTAAAACAAAAAATTATTAATTTGGAATTTATTACAATTATTATAGGGATAAGCTAAATATAATATAATCTATATACAATTCCTATTTACTTTATTCTAATAATAATATTAGTATTATAGGATTCTAAACAAATAATATTTTTATAATTACAAATAAGAGATTTATATATTTAGAACAAAAATAATTGAATAAAACTTATTTTATAACTAAAAACAGAAAGCAATTTATCAAGAATTATTTATTCAAATTTAATAATAGTTTGATTATTCTTAAAATTAATAAAATCTATTTGAATTAGGAGAAATAATATAATAATATCAAAATGATTATATCAGGAAATATTGATATACATAATATAAAAGGAAAAATTTGAAAAAGTATTATTTTAAAGAATCAATATATTACTCAATATATAAAAGAAATATATATTACAATTATATATCAACTAAAGGTATTATATCATCTTTCTATTATTACCCAGATAATAAATTCAAAAAAGAAAAATATAATTAAATTTAATAAAATCATTAAATAGTAAATAAATAATTCAATAAAAAAACTTATATTTATATTTTTAGATATGGATTTAATTCAATTAATTGTATTTATAGATATATTCTTTACTAATAATATTGATTTATTATTATAAATTAATTATATTATTTGTTTAATAAATAAATACAATAATGCTAATATTATTCACTAGATATTAATCAAATATAAAAGAATTATTAGGAATATACTAATTTTTAAACTATATATACTAATTTTAGATTTTAATATCAATATAGCTATTAAAAATATTATTAATATTATTCTCGAGTTTAAAAAGTTAATATCACTTATACTCTATATAAACTCAAAGTTTCTATATAATCTATTAATTAAACTTGATATAAGTATAGAAAAATAGTTTTTAATTGATATTATAACTTTAAGATAATATTATAAAAATAGGAAGATTATAGAGATTAAATAAATTAATAAGAAATTAAATTCTATAAATATTATAATCAAAAATAGTATATATTAAGTATTAAAGGATTTAATTGATATTAATAAAATAATTATTAAAATAATGTATTAGATAGAAAAAGAATAGGGAAATAAAAACTAAAAGAAATTAAGAGAATATTATATTTAAAGAAATAGATTATAGACTAAAATATATAATTATATTTATTTTTAAAGAATTGCTAATATTAGGATATCGATTATATAATCAAAAAGGGCATTGTATTAATTAGTATTACATTAATACTATTTTATATTAAGTATTAGCTTTTTATAGATAATAATGATCAAGAATGAATACAACTATAATAGACTAAAGTACTTTACACTTATATCAACCAAGTTGATACCAACAGGTATCAAGAGACTCGTCCATTCTAGAGTCAACGCTGCTACAAATAAGTCACTTTTACTCAGTGACATTCTCGAAATAATTGGCCCTCATATCTTAGTCACAGATCCTCGCGACAGAATCTATGGGCTGCTCGGACTTGCAGCCAGCTGCGATATCATACCAGACTACACATTATCGAAAACTCAGGTCTACACTCAAGCTGCGAAGCACCTCCTTAGTAGTGGCAATTTTAATTATCTGGGCGTCTTCAGCGGAGGGGAAGATAGCTCCAGCAATAATTCACAGTCCTGGGCCACAGATTTTGACATCATAGCAAAGCATTCTTTCGGGGTTAGGCCACTTACAATATACGACAACGATGTATGTTGTTACAAAGCTGCGACCGATCTGACCCCAGATTTGAGATTTCATGACAATGATCGTGTTATGAGCGTCAGAGGTGTGCTAGTAGGTGATGTCGACACATGCGGTCAAGTTATGGACGCAGATATGCACTCGCATTTCGAAATTCTAAGTCAGTGGGAAGATATTATGGTACGAAGATTCCGATGCGATCACCTAGCCACATCTGCATCAGCCAACTCTGGTACAATAATGGACGTGTGGGATTCCTGGAAGACAAGAATCTGCAGCGCGAATGTCTCATGGCATGAGAATTGGGGACCGATCAGCGATAAAACTTTAGGTGGATGGAGTGAGGGAACCATAGAGACAGATGATTGGAAAACTTCTATTTCAAATTTATGACAATCGAGAGGATCAATGAAGCACCAAGAATCTTACGTGGCAGGGGGTACTTTGACCGAAGCATATTGTCGCACCTTGCTAATGAATAAGATTCTATCCGAGTCAGATACCCTTGAAAGGTTCTACGACGATCATGTTCCCGTACGGGATGAAGACATGTGCAGGCCAACACCAACAGAATTCAAACGAACATCTATGCTTCGTGAAAGCAGAATGTTCGACAAGTATCTCAAAGAAGTGACCAAAAACCGAAGGCTCTTTGTCACTTCAAAAGGATATATTGGGTTGGGCCACCAACGGGCAGAGAAGGGTGATAGACTGTGCATTTTTAATGGATCACCTGTGCCTTATATTTTGAGACAACATGGTGATTATTGGATTTTGGTTGGCCAATGTTACGCACATGGTCTTGTGACAGGAGAGATTGGAGAAGCTTTGGAGCGTGGGGAAGCGACCTCCCAAATATTTGAGATTAGATGATTTAAAATTGATAGAGATTGTTTTTGGTAGATTGCAAACATGCCATCTTTACACTACGCCATCGAGTGGCGAATCTACATGCATATCCAATTTCGCGTCTCTTCTACGTTGACTTCTCCTCTTAGTGATCGACCTCCATTCAGTCCTTAATCGCTCCGCTTTGCAAGTGTATGAGACTACTACCAATTCCTCCAAATGGCAATAAACACCAATCAAGATTGATAGGGAATGTTTCTAGTAAAAGCGAATCAAAAAAATCTACTGCCAAAATGCGATATTTTTGGCCCACTGACAGCGATTATAAATCCTCAATGCTGTTGATAGGGTCTACGAAGAATCCTCATGACGACTGCCACTTCACACGGAGCCTTGAATGGTTCACAGGACTCGCAGCTCAATTATGAAAAGATTTTTCCTAATTTGATCCGTATAAACAAGGCATATTTTCTCGTAACGTGCCCAGCATGTGAGGCACTATAGCACAGGTATTTGTAGATAATATACAGAGAAATGAATAGCAAAGTGATTGGTTTTGTATCTCGATCGTAATCTCGACGGAGCAGTAAGATTCCATCAAAATTCAATCACACAACTGAAGACTGACGTTAAAGCTATCTTGCGCTTTCCTTGAATCTGGGAATCCGAGAATTCGGTACTCAATACAATACAGATACTTGGGATAAATCGATTTTGTGATTATATTTTTACTGTCATCCTTAACGAGATCCTAGCAATCGATCTCGCCTCCGTCGTTTTGACTCTTTTTTTTGCTAACCAACAATATTAGACTCATCTGTCGTGCCGTAGCAAAAACCAATCTAGAGTGACCATCCAAAAGTACATAACAAATTGCGGCATCCGGGATCGGGTCAAATTTCCTGTACTGTCTGATTCAAAGTCTTTTGACCACTGAATTCATAAGACTTACTGTTTCAAAACTCAACTTAAATAGCAATCAGTCTAGACACTAGAAAATGATTATCGAGCGCTTCTTAGTTCAAGATCAAACCGTGACTCGTTTTTTTGTTTCTGATTTCGTATATGAAGTATGTAAATCACCTGTATAATTAATCATTCCCACAACACCAACGCATAATACTGCAGTATCATCACCAAAAGGGCAAATATACTGAGTCCCAATATCCAACTGGAATTGTGGTACATTGAGTATTTCATACAAAACCCATATCCCATCAATCTTCACACCAAGAAACCCTGAGGATTTTAGGGCTTATGAAGCTCTTGCCGTCATATGTATCTGCTACTACCGTCTCCATTCCCATTCATCACTATCTAGGAAGGTGTTCGCATTTTCACCGTATACCAGTATTGTAATTAGTATTTTCTGTATTTTGGATACGCCGCACTTCAGTGATGCGTATTGAATTTTTGAAATATATTTCAATAATTATTAATAGATTGAATATCACTGATAGTTTTCAATATAATTTTCAATATAAGTAGAATATTGAATATTACTAGTAGTATTCTGAAATATGAAAATTTGTATATTTTTATTTGAATATTGTATATTTTGAATGAGTTTAAGTCTAATATAAAAAGAGACTCTTTAAAATATATAATATTAAATTGAAATATATTGTTACGGGCATTGATATGAAACCGGCATCGGGCTGATATCATTTCGATACTAAAGAATTTTTATATATATATAGTTTCAAAAAGAGGTTTTAAAGGAATCAATAAAAAGTCTTATTCTAAATCTATATTTATATTTATATTAATTATTATCTTGTATTCATTTTGTTGAAATAAGTTATAGTGGGGAATGAATTAATTGAATTTAGGGTATAGTTCATTGTATTATAGTTTAACTGAAATGAGAGCTAGAATATAGTTATACTCTCTATAAGATGTAATCACCTTATAATTAATACTAATATTAATTAGACTATAGTACTAATATTATAAAAACTAACTACTTTCAATATACCTCTTAATTATTAATATAAGTGATATTTGATTTCATTTTAAACTCTTAAAAGATATATATAATTTCCTTTTTGTATTATATATATTTTGCCCATTTGATTTTATAAATATTTCTTATTATATATTCCTCTTTTTTATCCTAATATATATTATTATTATTAATATATATATCCTGGATAATTAACATATAGATTAACCCATTTTAAATTCTGTTTATATATAATATTTCAACAAATCTTACATATTTGATTAATAAAAATGATTTTATAAGTTTATTAATTATTTATTGATTAATTAATATAAATCATAAATTTATATAATTTTAAGCTATTTGTTTATAGATATAATAATATCTCATTATTATATATTTAATTCATTAATAAATTTCTAGATTCTCAATAAATACTAAACTATTCTGATTATTATTAATAATCTTGATTTTCTTGGCTTCTAGATATTTGTAGTTTAATTTAGCTAATTCCCTAAGAAACTATTTAATTTATAATATTTCTATAGCAACTTTACATAATTTATAATACTTTGATTTAATAGAGCTCAAAGTTATAATTGATTATCTCTTTAATTATATAAAAAAAACATATCTAGATATACTCCTATTAATAAAGAGATCTTTAGTATAATTGGAATTTATATATTCCTCAATATTGTAATTATTTATGCTATTATTATCGATAATAATATAATCAATTATATTAATCAGATATTTAAAAATATAATTATTGTATTTATATAAATTGGAAAAGGATTAATAAGAAAATAATATAAAATACTTATATTATATATAATATCAGAATAAATATAAAGAGAATTGATTAATTCAATTTTGGATTAATATAAAACTACAAATTATATATTTATAATTTCTTTAAATAAAATTATATCTTTAATTGTATCAATTAATATTAGAATTGATTTAGTTTTGTAGTATTCAAAGCCAAATTTTCGAGAAATCTTTTAAATATAAATGTTTTAGTATAATATAATAATTTTGATTATTAGATTTTAATTAATTTTAATATTAAGAAAATAGGAAATCAATTCTAAGTTTTCTATTTTGAATTTATTAATAAAATTCTTTTTGAGTATTATATATTTATTATTTTTATTTATAATAACAAAATTACTAATATATATAATAATAATAATCCTAATAATTTTATTAAAATAAATATAATTATTGATTTTTATTGAATTAAAATCTAATTTGAAAAGAGTATATTTTAAAATCTCTTACTATTAGTATAAAGCTTATTTTAAACTATAAAAAGCTTTAATTAATTGATTAATTCAAATAATTCTATTAGAGTTTTCTTCTAATTATTTATAAATTATACTGTCTTACTTTTAATAAGGAAATAGCTTAATATATATAGATAAATTATTAAATATCTTAGTATTTAGAAATAACATAACATATGGGGAACTCGGACATATGGGGAACTCGAACACTTTTTCAATTATTCTATACGCGATCTTGTTTTACAAGCTATATAATCCTCTAATTCCAATTCCAAATCACTTGAACTATTTTTTAGCTCTTTTTTTTTAATTTTTTCTTTTAATTCTTTAATTAAGTATTTGTATAGCTATCCTTATAACTTTTTCTTTTTTAATTTTTTCTTTATCTTATATATTATTTTTAATATTTTCTTAATATTAAAAACAAATTGATTTTGTAATTTGATTTTTTTATCTTTAATTCTTTTCTTTCAAATCTCAATTATCTTTTAAATATTAGAAAGCTATTTCCGAAATAGAATTATTTTAATATTTTGAGATTCTATAAGTTTAATTATTTTTTTAATATATTAATAAATTAGTGATATAAAAGAATTATTATTTATTAAAGTTATATTAAAGATCTGATTTACTTATTTTAATTTTATTTCATTTGAAAAAGAATTTCTAAATATAAATAAATCTAGATTTTAATTAGAGATTCTTATTTATAAAATAAAAAATTATTAAAAGGAATTAAATAGTAATAAATCAAATACTTTTTATAAGGCAAAAGGTATCAAATTAGCTTTTTTTTAATTAGTTTTAATATTAAAAGAATTTAATACTTTTTTTCTAATATTTTGAAAGAGTTTTATTTATTCAATTCTTTGAATTCGTTTTATATTAGCTTAAGAATATTAATCAATTTCTAAAGTATAATATTATTTTATTAATTTATATATTATAATATCAAATAATTAAAGTAAATAAAAATAATAAGAAAATAATATAAATAAATCAATATTATTATTTATATAAAAAATAATAAAGCTATTTGTAATATAATTTAAATAGCTATTTATAATTAAAAGTCAAGATTAATCACTTAATACTTTCTTAGATTTTAATTCGAAAATCCTTTTTAATTATTCTAATCCATAATTATTTGAAATTTATTTATTTATATTAATAAAAAACTATTAGTTTTAAAATATATTCTTTAGAATTCATATAAAATTTGTATTTTGAGCCTTAAAAATGATTATAGATAATAAAATATTTCTAATTATATTAATATATTCAAATATAATTATTTATTCTTATTTATTAGCTATAACTTTTCAATTTGATTTCTAAATAGAATTAATTATTATATAAGTATTTTGAATACTTCCAACTCCAAATTTGGTTTTATTTATATTATATATATTATCTAATTTATACTTTTATTTAATAAAATATATACAAAATATATCAAATTAAATCTCAATATTTTCTAGAGTTGCTTTTTTAGCTTGATTAGATTTTAATTAATATAAATAATATATTTTAAATTCTAAATATTGTTTTTGGAATTTATAGATTTATTTATAATCTATAAATAGAATTTCTATTGAGATAGGATTTCGAAATAATATAATCTGAATATATTAAAAATGAATTTCATTAGTTATTTTCTTTATTAATATAAATATAATAGAGAATCTAATAATAATAAATTATGAAATCCATTATACAAGAGTATTTTCTTTTATATTTGAAAGAATTTGAACTATTTTGTAGATTTGAGAATATATTTTCTTTTTAATTAATCTATTAGCTAAAATAGACTTAGGAACTTTAAAATACTTTATAGTTTTTCTAATTGATTTAAATTCTTTTAATTGAAGTGAAATTATAGTTTTTTAAAGCTTTTCTTTAATTTGAGTAAATATAAAAGGTGATTAGATATATATAATAAAAGTTATTGCGATTTCAAGTTGATAATGGGCTAAAAGTGTCCGAGTTCCCTATATGTCCGAGTTCCTCATACGTTACGTTACTATAACTATATTTATTTGAAATACTTATAGATTGTATTTTGTAATAATTACTATAATAATCCTCTATAATATATTTTTATATATACCTACAAAAGTTTAATTGAAATCCTGATTATAATATTATTCAAAGCCTTAAATAATCTAATAAGTCTTATATTTAGTTATTTTACCTTCTTTATTATATTTATATTTATAAATAGTTTTTCTATATAGAATCTTCTATTTATAAATATTGAATCTCTTAATTAATTTGAAAGTATTATTCTTGAGAATAGATTTATACTCTTTCTTAATAGATTCAATTTATTAGTTTTTGTTTTATAATCTCATAATTTTATTAAAAGATTTAGGATTATTATCTAAATCGCTTGTAGTTATTATATATATATTAAATACTATAGTATAATATTGTTATAAAATAGGTAATATAAAGTATTCATTATTCATCTTTTTGTTTTTAAAATCCTTAAACTAATTATAATTACATTTAGATTCGAATATTAATATTTTATTATTTTCTATTTGATTGAATTCATTTTCATTTATAATTTCGATAAAGTTATTAATAGTATTAGATCGATTATTAATATTAATAATTAGCTTATCCAACTAGGTATAGATAAAGCTGTTTATAGATATCAAATTATTAGTTATTTTATTAATAATATTATTCTTTTTAATTTGATATTTATTATTATTATTATTATTATTATTATTATTATTATTATTAGAATCTGTTATTAGATCTAATTTATCAAATTATATATTTAAAGATTATATAATCTTATTCAGAGTATAATTTAATATAAATACTCTATAAATATGATTATTTTCAAAGTTAATCAAAATACTCTTTTCTATATAAAGTGCGAATTTCTGATTTGTAATTCTATATTCTTTTGGGATATATATATAAGTAATACTATTTAGTATATATAGATAAGAGATATCGAATTGATTGTTAATATTAGGTCAAATATGATCTATATAAGCTTTATATAATATAATATTATCTAGTAATATATAAATAGTAATATAATTTATAATATAAACTATATCTTTTAGAATCTTAGGCTAAAGAAAAAGTGGGATGTTTATCTCTATAAAAATTAAATAAGTTTTTTCTAAAACAATATGAATTGATTATTCTAAGATCCTGTTTTGATTAAGGGTAACCGATATCCCTGTATCTTGTACAACCCTGTATCTTGCACAATTTGATTTATTAAACTAAAAATCGATATTAAATTCAAATATCATTATAATGATTTTAAAATTTGTATAATAGAATCTTATATTTATTAAAAGATAATTTCAGGAATTTGAAAGATTTGAAATATTCAATTGAATATTAATCGATTTTGAGTAATAATATTTTAAAATATTAATAATAAAATAAAAACCTATATTAGAGTGAATGTATATAATTGAAAAATAGTTTTTTGTATTTATTATTATTATTATTATTAATCAAAAGTTTGAAATTTCGAAAAATATCAATAATCAAGTTTTATATCAAGTTTTAAATTTCTGTATAGTTTTAAAAAAAGAAAATAATTTAAAAATACTTTTTAAAATATGATAAAATATTTATTTCGAGATTTTAGAAAAATAAAATTGATATTTTAATTTAATTTATAAAACTATATTTTTATATATTGGAAAATATATAATATAATAATAATAAATAATATTGAAATAATATATTATCTAGAAATTATAATTAATTATGTTATAGAGTAATATAAATAAGAAAAAATAATAATTAAAATAATTGATCTTTATATTTCAGTTGAAAAGTTTATTATATATTTTTTTTCAATCAAAAATATTGTAGTTCCTTTTTTAAAAGAATTTTATTTCTAAAAAAAGTTTTTAAATTTTATAATATTTCTAAGAATTTTATAGTTTATATTCGATTTCAAATTCATTTTATAATATTTAATACTAATTATTAGTTTTAAATTTAAATTTAAATCAAGATTTTCTTTCAAAAAATATTTGAATAAAAATTCTTTATTATTGATTATATAATTTTAATTTTTAAATATTAATATTTTTAAAATAAATAATTATATATATTAATATATAATAAAATATAGTATTTTATTATTTAATTATCAATATTAATATATAAATAATATATTATATAATTAAATTATATTCAGAATATAATTAATACTTAAGTTATAAAAGATTTTTGTTTTAAAACAAATTATTTATTAAAACTCTTATTATATATTAATATAATTTCGAATTTTTGATATTAAAATTAGCTTTTTTTGATTCCATATATTAAAAGATCTTCAAATTTATAGAATATATTCTAAAAACAAACTTTTATTATTTCTATTATTAAATAAATTAATACATAATAATTTTATATTAATAGTTTTGATATCGAGATTTCTATTCAATTATCAATTATAATTATGATTTTATTATTTTATATAAAAGAAATAATATTATAGTATTCTTATTTTTATTTTTAATAGAATTCAATGATTGATTGATTATATATCATTTTTAGAATATTATTTTCAAAAGAAATAAAAGTGTGCAAGATGCAGGGTTGTGCAAGATGTAGGGATATCGGTTATATAATATTATAAGTTCTAAATAAAAACCTGAAGTTATAATCATTTAATTAAATTTAAAATAATCATATTTGTTTTCTTTGTTAAATCTTTATATAAGAATTATAATATTATATTATATTTTTATATACTTATCCATAAATTAAATTATCTTTTTAGCATCTTCTTTATCTTTATATATAAATATTATATATTTATAAGTATTTTTGTTTATAAATAATATTATATATTTATAATTATTGAGACTTATAGAGTGTATTTTAATAATATTAATATTTATCTATTCGAAAGGATAAATTGTATGATTATTAATTGTCTTTCTCTTGATTTAATAAGATTTACTTAGTGTATATAATTCGTATATTTCTGATTTCTTTTTGAAAAAACTTTTTATATCTTTTTTAAATAAATCCTTAATTATTTTTTGTATCTTCTATATATTCTATAATAAAAAATAATTAAAATAATAATATTAGATTTTTATTGATTTAATTATTATAATTATTATATATAAAATAATAAGAAATATACTTTATATTTTTGATATATTAAGTATTTGTATATATAAATTATAATCGATTTGAAATAGAATTCCTTTATTTTTATTATAAACAAAATCTATATCAGTATTATTATTATTTGGTTATATATAATCACTAGTCTTTTAGAATTTAAAACCTGAAAATAATTTATAGAAAAGATCTTCAAAATAAAGTGTTTCAAATAGTATAACAAAGTTAATTGAATTATTTAATAGAATATATTTTATATAATTAATTTAATATTAATTAATATAATTGGATTGTTCATAGATATTAATATAAGATTATTTATTTTCTTAAAAAATAGTTTCTTGTATATCTTGAAGTTACTCTTTTATCCTATATATAGTATATTGATATACCTATATTATATAATTATATACCTTATTAATAAAAATCCCATATATCTTACATTAAAATCTTTTTATTTATTAATACTAAATTTGATATAAATGTAATATTTTAAGGAATTTGTAAATAGAAAATAATACTATTATTAATCCTTTAATATTTATATCAAAATTTATATTCTTAATCTTCTTCTTATTATTTTCTTTTTTAATAAAATTTTGAAATTTAGAGTATTAAAGTTATTTTTATTTTATCTTCTTTTTCTATACTTTTTTTTAATTAATATTAATAAGATTTAAAAGATATTTATTAATATATTTCTTTTTGTTATAAGGATTATTATAATATTTATAATTAATTTGTCCTTCTTTTATTGAATTAGTATTTTTTCTATTTTTTTTTTCTTATTTAATATTTCTTATTTTTTTTTCTAAATAAGGTTGAGTCATACTTATTAAAACCTTTATTCTTTTATATTTCATTTATGAAATTATTAATAAATTAAATCAAGTTGAATATTTTATTCTTATTACTATAGTAAGTTTGATAGAAATATTAATTTATTCAAACTAATAAATATTTACTAGCTTTATATATAAACTAAATATAATAATTGATATTTATAAGCTTAATATTAAACTTCTTAAGATTTACTATTAAAACCTTATATTCAATAATGAACTTTTCAATTGAATCAAAGTTATTAAGATCTATATTTAGAAAACATTTTTATTTATTTATATATAAATAATATTTAATATTTTTATAACGTGGTTTATTAGCATATAGCCCATATCAGCATGTAGCCTACTTTCACCTCAATTCATACTTTTAAATTCATATTATTTAATAATAATCAACTCAATTGATTAAAACTATAAAGAATTTAATAATTTAGGATCTATTATATTATTCTAATAAACTCTTATATTATATTCTATTTTTTTATATTTATTATAATATTTATTAAAAAATACTTTTCTATTAAAATATCTTTTTTTTGATACTCATTATATTAAATCTAAATATCAATCTTTTACTAAAATAATATATTAAAAACTTTTTATTTAGTAAATATTCCTTTTTGATATAATTAGATTTTTTTCATATATCAATATTTATTTAATATCTTATTTACTTTTCAAAGTATATGAATTTCTATATTCAAAAATATATTTTTATAAGTTAATCTTTTTATACCTTTAATTAAAACTAATATAATTTCAAATATAGATGTAAGGAAGCTTAATTAATAATAAGTTATTTGAAATTTAATTAATATCAATTGAAAAAAAGCTTTAGTTAGATTATAAGAGGTTTGAGAGATCTATTAATTTAAATTGAAAAAGGGGGGGGTAGATATACGAATTCGAATATTTAATTTTAAAAATACAACTTTAGGATTAAATGATATTAAACCTATTCTTTAGAATCCTGATTTTATATTCTCAAAAGTAATTGATTTCTTATATATAATTTTATAAATTATAAAGAATTTAATCTTTGAAATATAATTAATATATATTTTAATAAATCCATTAATTTAATTATTATATAAATATTTTAGATTATTAAAATAGTTAATATTAGATAATTAAATTAAATAATTTAAATATAATAATAAATATAAATATATAATATTATTCTCTTTATAATATATTTGAAAAACTATTAATTTATAATTTTCATATTTATTTAATATCAATATTCGATATTTGTTTTTTCTTTGATTTTTAATATATTTATCAAAATATTTCAATTATTTTAAATCTATCTCATTATTTATCTATCCATTAAATATAGATTTAATAACTTAATCCACAAAAAAATCAATTTCAATATACCAATTAAAGAAATAAATCTATCCTTAAATTATTAGAAATAAAAGAATAATTTTATCCTCCTCATTTCCATATATTTTTACTATAGCCCATTCTCAATTGCCTAATTATATTGATTTATTTCTATTATATCTCTTAATATTAATAATAACTATTATTATATATATAATCTAGTTTAAACTATTTTCTATTATTATTAATTTTTATTATCTAAAATACTCTTACTAATACTTCTCTTTTTTTAATTTAATTAATAAAAATAATTATAAAATATAATATATAGTTAAGAAATATATACAATTGAAATAAAAAGGGCTTTATAATTAATATAAGAAGGATTATAAAGAGAATAATAAATACTAATATTTATAATAAAAGTAGAGTAATAAAAGCTAAGTAAAATGAGTTAAAAGAGTTTATTATTCTATTAGTAATTATATATGTTAATAGGATAGTTCTCCCTTTTGTTCTTATTTATAAAGGAGATTCAGGGAATCTATAAGATATATGGGTTTAGAATATAGAGGAAAAGAATAAAGCTTATTTTGAAGCCTTAAGTAATGAATAATTATTAAATACTTTTAATTTATATTAACTTATAAATATATTCGATTCTATTATATATCAAAAAGCAGATGGAAGATATTATCTATTTATTATCAATAATTATTCTAATTATATTAATATGGAATTCCTTTTAAAATATAATAAATTAAAAATTATTATTTTAATTCTTTTTTTTTTTATATATATCAATTATAGCTTTTCGATATTAAAATCTTTAGTATTCTTTTAATAAATTATAATATATTATTAAATAATTTGATATATAATAGTAGGGGGATTATTGATATAATAAAGTATATATTTTGGGACATATTTAAAAAGGCTTGAGAACTTATTTATACAAAGTATAATATTTTATAATCCTTTGAAAAAACAGGCATATATTCTATAAATAGAAATCTTATAATTAACTATATTATTTTGAAAGCCTTTTTTATATTATCTATATTATTTAAAATTTGTAGAGATGTTCTTGCTATATTATATATATCAAAAGCAATATATAAAATGAAATTAGAATTTCATTATACTCTTACCTATGAAATTACTTTAAAGCTTTTTAAAGCTATAATTATATTAGAAATTGAAACTTCTATATAGAAATATAGATTTAAAGATTTAAAAGAGACTCTAAAACTTGAAAAAAGAAAAAGAGTTTATTCAAAGCGTTTAAATCTTATTAAAGAAAAGGGGAATAATGTATTTTTATGATTATCTTTTACTATTATCAAAACTAGAATATATTAAAAAGATAAAATACTTAAAAAGGAATAAGAGAAGAAAGCTAAGTTTTAAATAAAAGCTAAAAAGAAAACTGAGAAGAAACAAAAAGAGATTGAAACAAGAAAAAGGATATTATAAAAAAAGATTGATTATTAGATTATATATAATATAAAAAAAGAGATTAAAAAGATTTTAAAATCAATAAAATCTCCAATCAAAAGAAATAAAAAGTTCCCTAAAGCTTTTTCTACTATAGATTTAATATTAACAAAAATTATAAAGCTTTCTAATACTATAAAGATTAATAATTTGAAAGAAAAAAAGAAAAAGATTATATTACAATCTAATAAAGAATAAGCACTATGAATTTCATCGAAATTCAAAATCTAAAGATTTTATTATATTTTTAAATAATATTATATCTTATTATTTATTAATTAAATTACTAGCTCTTTATCTTATAAATTGGAATTGTTATTAATTTTTAAAGTTATTCAAAATGGATGATTGAGATTGTGCATATAGCAGGGATGTGCACGTAGTAGGGAAATCGGTTACACGTGCATCTACGCTAAAAAAAAGACAGCGCTTAGCGGCTTATCTTCCTATTTTCTCCGAGTATATATGATCGAACTCACGGCAGAACTAAGGCTTAAAGGTTTGCGTTTCTGGAATATAGCAAGTTTTGAGCCTCAGCATCAAGTCTTGATAGAATATGTATGAATATAGAGCGAGCTATCGATATTGATTACTGGAAAAAGCTGTTACGTACTCAATGAAATAGAATAGTATCAATGATCAACATCACAGGTCAATCTGATTCACCAAACTACTCATTTTAGATCCCCATTCGATTTCCTCACAAATCTCTCTCCCTCCTTCATACAAGCACAACCTCCTTCCACCTCGGTATCTGCCCCTCCCACCCCTCAACACTCACCCACCCCACCGCAACCCTCATCGCTACCTCCTCCTCTTCATCCCACACAATCCACATAACACACTTCATCTTCCTACCCTCCCTCTTCTCCACCATCTCCATAAAGTCTTTCGAAAACGTACCTCTCGAACTATGCTCATTCATCCACATCAAATTCTGCATCGACGAGATTCCAAAATCGATTTCAAAGAGGGAGATAAGTTCAATTTGTAGAGCGGTATTCGTAGGACCTGACGAAACATGAGACTCGAGAAAGTTATTCAAACTGCCGGAATCGATTTTCAGTTCTCCGATCATTTCATCCTTTCCAAGAGAGGCAATGGTGAAGAATCTCAAGTCTTTGTGTCTCGCTAGCGGCGGTCGTGAGATTTCATTCATGTCAATATGACAAGTAATAGAATATGTTTGAAACAATAAGATACTCGGACCAATAAAGTTACTTGACATGATCTTCCGGGTGCTCGCGTGCGGGTCTTCCTCTACGTCAAGTAAAACCCCAAATTTTGGATTCGAAGATCTTGATCCTGATGTAGACGAGTAAGAATATGTATACCATGAACTCATACTTTGATGTGATTGTGATGGGGAGGTGTGCACTTTGATTGTGGGAACGACCTGTTTATATCTCTTCCCTTGTCTTATTGTTA
Source organism: Botrytis byssoidea (assembly GCF_014898295.1). Classification (NCBI taxonomy): domain Eukaryota; kingdom Fungi; phylum Ascomycota; class Leotiomycetes; order Helotiales; family Sclerotiniaceae; genus Botrytis; species Botrytis byssoidea. The sequence continues at coordinate 2,267,729 of NW_024065844.1, forward strand.
CTTTGCCATCTGCGCTGGAGTTTGGCTTATAAGCTTCATAAATAGCCCACCTCACCTCCATGTTTACCCCACACTTGTCCGGACTTGCAAGAAATGGATACTCAATTTGTCCCTTCCAACCCGCCCACGACCAAGTCGGAAATTCAAAATTCCCAGAGCTCAATTCTTGAGATCCTCTACGCGAAAGATTTCCCTCCGGTTGCCAAGCTAGGGCAAACTCAAAACAAATAGCCGGTATTCCACATACCGAGCCCCCTAGACCTTTCAAAAGAAGACCTGTATAAAATCCCCGACAAGCATTCAAACAATCGCTTTCTTGTGTAAATTGTCTCGTAGACATTTTCGATACCATTGCCATGTAGTTTTCGAACGGATCCAATATATTCCGAAAATCGAAGCCCGTTTTAAGACTTTCATCATAAAATATATCTTCAATCTCACCCGTATCCCCATTTTCGTTGCTATCTAGAGTCAACAAAGGAAAATCCTCACTCCAACTCCCTTCCTCGCATGAATAATAAGTTCTTTCCGTCGTGAAACAAAGAATTCGTTTTGAAAACACTAATTCCTGAAATGTCCACCCGCGAGTGAACCATGTTGAAAACTCTATCACTTCACGAAGTTCCATTGAGTTGACTGTGAATCTGATGTTGTCAACCAAGTGAGTTTCTGCGTCTGTGAAAACTGGATCGATATCCAGTAGTCCAGAATTTGCACCATCGCCTGTAGCTGCTACGATCGTCATCTCCGCTTGTGCGTAGATAATATGCATTCGATCAATCTCATGCATTTTGCTTTCTAGATCATCTTGCACTATACAGAGGGCGTCGACCCACAAGTACCGTATTCCAAAGCGTCCAGTAATTTCAATTGCATCTAGAATCGTCTGCGGTATACTTTGGACTGTAAGAGAGCCTGGTGTGGAGAACTCATTCTCATTTTCCTTCTTGAGAAGAAGAAATGGTGGGCGCCCCCATACATAACTCAAAATGAAGTACTTTGGAACTTCATCAATCCCCATTTTCACAATCTTCATATCCGCAATATCGATCAATCTACTTGGTCCAAAACCTAGGCTGAGAGCCCCGGTCATTTGCGTTCCTCGGCATTTCTCATGATTTTGTAAACAAGAATTAAAACAGTCTGAGAACATACCCAGATCTCTTTCAGTACTTATTCCACCACTGGGCAAAGGAATCCAGGGCTTTTTCACACCGGTGAATATAATTTCGTGATCAGTGGCGAGCATTGGAAGTTGAGTAGGTTCATCATTGATATCATCCACTGTATTTTCGGGCCACCAAATCGATAAAATTCCATCACTTATGATGGTACTGAGAGAAAGCTGAAGGTACTCCGAGAACGGATCAACGATCCACTCTACCCCATCCCCACTTCCAGTAAGCTCCTCTGCATAAGCCAATTCGAGGAGCCTAGTCAGAGTCAATCCATGAAGATCTTTCCCCTTCAATTTTGCATTCACATAAATCTCCCTTCGTTTCGTCCGTAAAAATTGTCTCGTAAGTAAAGCACAAAACGAACAATTTTTCTGAGCAAATATTTCATTCAAAGTGCCCAGATGCAGATTGTCAGAAGCATCTCGGGCGCTCGCACCGAAGTCGAATCCTTGAGCTGCATCATCATTATAACATACGTCTTTTAGTCGCTCGTCTACTGTTACACAATGATTACAGAGCGCACCACCAGCACCGCCAGCGGAGTTTAAAGAGTAACTTCCGAGATATCGTTCCGAAATGGCATTCTCGAGATGTCGCAAGGCAAGTTTATAGGTCTCGATACTTGGGTTTTGATCGCCGTTAGGAGTGGAAAGTGTTAATTCCATCGCACTTCGACCCTCATCTCTGAGCTTTGGACTTGAGGAAGTAAAAACATGCTATTTGATGAAGATACGAGTTCGAGTTCGAGCAATTGAAGCATAGTGAGCAATAAACAATCTTAGATCTCGAAGTAATCACGAGAAGCGAAAATGTCAATGAACAATATCTTCGAGGTGATGCTTTGGAAAAAGCTTTTCAGCTGACATGATTTGGAAAATTGCATCGCCACAGGATCTTTAGCTAATAGACAACCGCTAATGATTACCAAATCCAATGCTTACATACAGCTTGGCGTTTTAACAAACAGTAAGAAACATTAATTTTTACAGAATAAAACACGAATTAATGAACAGTAAAATTGATCGACGTTTAAATAAGTGAATTTTACCTTGGACTTCCAAGTGTAGCAATGGAAATACAGAATGAAAGAATAACTATGGAAAAGAATAAATGAGGTCCATAATTTCTATAATGCTATGCTATGTTTTCTATTTACTATCTATTTATATTCAAATACTTTACAATACTCCAATTCCGCTATGGCAATCGTTCGCCAAATGCAATACATTCCAAATTATTTGTTATGTTTGAGTTTCAGATATATAGGTATCATAGCTCATTATGTTTGAGTCTCGCTCACATCGATCGACCCCCCATCCTCACTGTCGATGTATTCAAAACGTAAACTCGTTCCCTTAGGTTTCCTGTCGCCCCACGCACCTCGACTAACATTCCAAAACCTTAATCCTCTCTGCCAACCCCTCAGGCAGTTCCTCTTTTTTCATAATGCCCAATCCAACTACATCTCCCCAGAAGAAAAGGGCTCTACTTTGCGCATACCCCAGATAGTCGAATTCATCTTCTTCCTCCTCGACCTGTTCTTCTATCTTAATTTCCCTCTCATCTTCCGTTTTCATCTTCGCATCCTCGGGATTCGCATGTTCGAGGATCCCATCCTGGGGCCCGTCAATTTCATCCGGCGTCACAACAAACGGCGGTGCATCATCCAACTCTGGAACTTTAGCTTGTACAATTCCCCATGCAACCCATTGAGCACTATTGGCCAATCTCCAAATCCGAATTTCTTTCAACATCTCTTCCACTTGCCTATCTGTCTCCTGCTCTCGTCTTGATTCTTCTTCTGCGTATAGACTTGTACTCATAGTTGGGGTATCCTTCTCGCCACCTGGCGTTCGACTATCCAACATGAATTCTTTGATACTGCCTGGTGGTGCATCTTTGCCTTCCATTTTGGGGGTTAAGTTAGCGTGAGGATTGAAATGAGGACGATGGTTGAGATATGCTCTGACGAATCTCTTCTGCTCTTCGACTGTGGGATAATTCCTAGTATCACAAGTCCAGGTCATGGGAGCAGGTGCGTGGTAGTTGTAACACCATTCTGTGAAATGATTGGCAAATTCTAAGCCAGGAGTATTTGCACTTGCGTATTCGAAATCGATGACTACCAGTTGTTTGTGGTGATTCGCTGGAAGGAGGAGAGGGGAGGGCGCTGATCCATTGACTGGTGGTTCGGGTACCAGTCGTAGAATATTGCCATATTGTGTCTAGAATTCGAGATTAGTTCGGAACCGCAAAGATTAAAGTGAAGAACATACATCATTATGAGCAAATACCAATCTACGACTTAGCCCTTCTTTTCCCCCATAGCTCTCCTCTAACCATTGTCTGTATCTTTCAACGGCAGCCCTGAAAATGGGCCATTCGACACCACAAACTAATCCTCTATCTCTCCAACTTTCGCCTCTAATACTTTTACTAGAATCTCCTTCCAGAATTTGTTTATCAAGATATGTGATGATCTTCTCACACCTATCAACCCATTTATCCCAATTCTTGAACACAAACGGACCATCATCTCTTTCTTCTTGAAGTAATTCAACACCATCATGCAATTCTCTCATACGTTTCGCGATTTTCTTGCTAGTTTCAGGAATTCTGAGATCTTGCGCTGTAAGGGTCTGAGCATTGAAGAATTCTTCAAATCGTCCATTTCTAAAAGTTCCTAACATTCTAGGTCCAATCTTCTTTCTAGCCAATCTTCTCAAAATGCTCAATTCTGCTTCTCTATCAATCAAATGCTCAACTTGAGGACCATAAATTCGAAGCAATAACTTTGGTGGAGATTTTTGACTTTTGGTTGAAATGTTTGTACTACTCGAAGAAGGTGGTAAATCTGCAGGTGGAGTCACAACATAAACTGCGTTTGTGAGAGCACCACTCAATCGTTCCACTTCAATCTCATGACCTCGATCTAATGGGACTCTTCTCCATCCTTTCAATCTAAGCGTATGCGCCAATCTCACAATTTCATTCTTGAACTGGATCCATGCTTTTCTTTCCTTTTCCGCACGTTTCGCATTGCTTAATGTGGTTGTTTCCATGGAAGATCCAGCGCCACCACTATATGCAAGCGTTTTTGAGTTATCAAGAATAACATCACAAGATGGAACCACAATATCTCCTTCATTATATTCGGTATCAGATGATGGAGAAGGTTTCAGCGAGGGACGAACGAGGGATCGTTTTCTCGATTGTCGTTTAGGTGAAGTAAAGTGTGGGAGTTGATTGTGGCCAAAATCCAACATATTATCTTCCAAAATCCTTTGCAATTTTTCTAAAGAAAGAGCACTTGAAGTAGAACTATCAGACATTGTTCTTGGTTTTGACGTTGTTTCTCTATTAGGCAAATCCTCAGCCTGAGCCTCGTTCTCCTTAGCGTCCCTTTTGTTTGCTTTTCGGGAAGTTCTCTTCGCCTTTTCTGAGTGCAGCCATTCGGCAACTTGAGAAAGAAGTTTATCGCGGTGATGATGATGCTTTGATTCATCATTGGCTTTTGAGGCTTCCGGGGAAGGAACATCTCGATTTGGTTGTTCTAAGCTGTTCTGACTTCGGAGAGATAGTTTGGAGGAACTGGCAGAAGGCATGTTTGGTCGGCCTGTCATTCTTTTTGCAACACCAGCACTGAAATGTTTTATTCTCGAAGATTCGTCTGTAGGAGGAAGTTCGAATTCTTGTATGTCTTCTGGTTCTGGCTCGGCAATTGAGACGACTGAGAAGTTAAAAGATAAGAGGTTAGCGAAACGCCAGGGTCAATGAAAGTATTGAATAATTATGAGAAATAATTGCAATTGCTAACCTTTGGTTGGTCCACTCTTGGGGCTATGAATGTCATCTGTGTCTGCTCTCAAAGCTGGCCTGCGAGGCACCGTCGGACTATTGACATCTGGTGGTGAATTCATTTTAATGGATGATGGATGTTGATGGGAATACGAGTATTATGGAATCAATCAAATCTCCGATTCGTGTAAGGGAGGATTATTTGAAGTCTGGCGCTTTGAATCGCTCGTCGATCAATATCCCCAAGTCCAAAGCTCTCGCTCTCTCATATGTATTGTGGGATAAAGCACTACCCCACCTTCGAGGAGCTGAATGTCACTTGAAGCTATTGTGGATGTGGATCGCAGAAGATTCTTGATTGTTGCTTAACCTGATTGGCCTTCTTTTGCTTCTTCCGATGTGGGTTGGTTGGTTGATGCAGAGAAAGAGATGGAAAGGAGTGAAGTTTGCAATGAAAATTATTTGCAGTACCAGATCGAAGTGGTAGAAGATTTGACGATAGGTAGTAAGGAGAGTAGATACTAGATATTAACATTAAAGTGAAGTAAACAATAGAAACGATCAGTTCAATCACTCAAAACAGGTATCCAGGGAATTGGAAGGTATTGGTATCTACCATGTTTATTTTCAAGGGTCCAAACCCCCGCCACCACATGTGATTTTCAATAAACCAATGAAATTTCAAGCGCAACAAAATAAACTGCATGTGCACGTGCACGTGCACGTGCGTACGATCTCTCTTTCATGCGTCATTCTTACATGCATTTGCATCTAATCATCCCTTTTTGTATCAAAATCAAGAACATACACAAAAGTATTATTCATGAGATGGTTTGTCAATAAGAGGCGTGGATCACCGCGCAAAACTTGAATTCATATCAGCTCCCATCTAACCCAGATACATACCATTCATTATGGACAGTGATGTTGCTCACAAGCATGGGCTCATTGTGCCACAAACGATTCAACCGTTACTCAAATACGAGCATAGCAATCTCCTTTGATCAGGTTGTCTCCCCACTGAAATCCTTTCTTTTCTATTGTACCATGATAAGAAATTCGACGTCAAGGTCATCATAGCAGAGCAAGTGCGAGGAATATGATACCAGTGCGACTGGTCGTATTGAAGATGGCGCCCAAACTTCAGATTGTCACCATTCTGATGCAAGTTCGTTTGGATACGTAGCGAGTTTCGCTCAAATGAAATGCTATACCGAAAACAACAGATGATTTTCATGGCATCGAGATTGTCGGATGGTACGAAAGCGTCTTTTTACTCGCCTTGTTCAGTTTTCAGTCGGTCTGGCGAAAGGCGTACATATATTTTTCGTTCAGATGGACATTTTTAGCTTCAATCGTTGCTTGCGAGGTCTGTATTTTGATTTGCGGTATGTTCTCCTTTCCGTACACATTTGGCATTCTGTTTCTTCAAGACCATATTCAACGAATCAGGGCTGAATATCTTGTTTAGGTGATGCTCGAGATGATACCACGCTTATTATTGGCTGTGCGCGATTGTTTTAGCAGGTGGCGGCATTCATTTCAGCTCATTCACCGCAATTGCGTCTATAGCAGTTCCTGACAAAAGAGATGCATGTACTGGATTTGCTGGTGCTGTGTGGGTGTTGCTAGTGTGATTGGCCTTTTGGTAGAAGGATAATTTATGTCACATGTATTGTAGCGATGATGCATTTTGGATATTTCTGAATTTCAAAAGGCCCAGGCATAACTGATCTTGTCTAGGATTCGATATAGATCTTTCTTTTGGTGAAGCTTCGGTGGTAACAATTTCCCTTATCTTTATTGCATCTGATACGCCAAAACCAGCGAAAGTAATATTTCACGGAATAATCCTTTATATCATTGTAATCGAATCCATCGCGATCATGTATTTTGTTATATGCTAATTACCTTGCTTCTCAGAATTCCCAGAAGGCTGAAACTACATACCTCTGGGAGTCACTTGTGGTAATCGGACTTCTCGTCGGCTCGATTCTTCTCTCCATGATCTTTATGATTGTACGGATCTGGCTTGGGGAATGTACGATGTTAGTCAATCGTTTGTTGAAAGAAAGATCGGTTTATGGTGGCATGGCTTTCGTGTGCTTAGTGGTGCTCTACGTCTTATCGTTGTCGCTCTCCTGTATACCCAAGACATCGGTACCCACAGCTCAAAGTAGATTGGATATCGACGTCTTCCGGACGTAGGATATGGCTTCGGTATTCAAGTGTCCACACTTGCAGTGCAGGCTTTGGTGATTCTAGAGGACATATCATCTGCAATAGCAATTATTCTTTTCGTACGAACCCTAGGAAGACCTCGCCGTCGATTCTGCATTTGCTGAAACTCTGATCAAAAGCGTCGCAGTCTATGATTCAATTGTGTCACAAAGGAAGGTTGTCTCAACTGGCGCCACGGAATTGAGGAAGATCTTCACTGCTGAACGGTCAAAAGACGATTTCAGATCTTACGTAGCCGCTTCGAAGAAGGCCTACATCATTGGAATTGCAATGGTAGGTCTGATGCCCCTTGCGGTCTTTGGTTGTAAATGCTACAACTGGAAGAAAACTAACGGCACCAAAGCTGCAAAGAAAGGAGAAAGTGAGAATCAGAATAACGACTTTACGGAGAGAATGGAGATTTGGAAGTGATTAATATCGTTGGGTATGATCGTGCTACTTTAAAATGCACGCTGATAACATTTTTTGTTCAAGTTCATTACGGAACCCTGTACTTTGAACATCGGGTAGGGCAGGACTTCGTTGAAGCTTCGGCACTTTTTTCTCCCGAATTTGATCCATATTTGTCCACTTTGACAAACGGAGATCAGTATTTTTGACTTCATCGAACTAAACAATTTTCAACTGCTGCGTGTTTTATTTCCTCACTTTTTTCTTGAGACTCCATTGAGCCCTCGCATGCTGGGCTTCCTTTTCCAAGCATCTGCCGAGAAATAGAGACTGATGGACTGAAGTTCTTATCGTTTTCTTGGGCCTCTCGAACAAAATTGAGATAGTCACGTTGTGGTCATCTAAAAGACATTCCTCGGAACAAAATCCTCATTGAGCAAAGTTGCCAAGATCACACGGAAAAATAATTCTACATACATGGTACGAAGGTAGCACCACATGCTCGTATAATCCACTTCTTATATGGATAAGCAAGAATAAATTTAATATTGAAGAATTTCTTGATTCTAAGATCCTTCTGTGTTGATGCGGGGAACCTTGTACTTGCATTTGGCCTCGGTTGATGACCGTTTCTGTAAACATTGCTTGGCGATTTCTGAATTACACGACTTAAATGAAAGTAATCAAAGACTATTCAATTTATTTTGGGCCTCAGACATGTGAAATATGCAATGTAGGGCTCGTATAGGGTCGTACTTACGCTCTGTTCGTACTTTGATGGATGGGCTTTGAATCTTTAAAACGGTATGTCAATTTAGCCTCACCCCGCATCCCCACACCTCCATATCTTTCAGTCACACTTTTTCCCGGAATGGGAATCTACCCGTTCATACAACTACATAGGTACCAGGGGTTCAATTTCACAATAGGAAATGATCTCTCACACGACCTCAGGACCCGACTAATCCAAGACCACTATTAAACTTTCCCATCCACTCTAGAGTTCAATTTTAGAATATTGACCAATCTATTTCGAATTTGGCCAGCTTATTCTTTTGGCGCCGGCAAATGGGAAACTCTGCGTTCCATCAAGTAAGGCACCATTCTTATGGCTAGTCGGCGGTGGATGCGAGATGTCGAGCTATGAGAGATTAAGTGATAAGAAGAGGGTCAGGTGGATAATCCTATAGTCACTGACCGAGGAAGCACATGTTGGAGAGATGAAAATTTACTAAATTTCCTTCTGAAAATGAAAGATAATGGAGCCCTGATATTTGTTATAATTCGAGGAAAGATCGAAGTGTTGGCCTTCCATTCTCGGTAGTCTCCACTCATTATCCTACTTTCTTTCTGGTTTCCGAAAGAGCCACATCCCAATTCATCAGTCATGAAGCTTTCGCTGGTATCAATTTTTGCTCTTCTATCAACCACATTTGCTCTTCCAGTCGAAAATGTCGAGCGAGATGTACCAATTGAAGAAAGAGCTGCAGCTCCAACAGTAACAATTGCATCACCAGCAGCTACAATTATTGGAGGTGCTGGCGTAATTGTCGAAACCTTTGCTGGTGTTCCATTTGCCAAACCGCCCGTTGGTGCACTTCGACTTAAACCACCTCAACCTATCACCTCTGCGTTGGGCACAATCAAAGCAACAGCCCAAGCAGCTTCTTGTCCTCAATTCTTCTTTAGCACTACTATCAATGATGCCATTCCTACATCAGCACTAGGTCTTCTCCTTAATACACCAGTTTTCCAACAAGTTCTCAATGCTGGAGAAGATTGTTTGTATTTGAATATTCAAAGACCAGTTGGTACAACTGCTTCATCTAAATTACCAGTCTTATTTTGGATTTTTGGAGGAGGCTTTGAATTGGGAGGAACAGGGATGTATGATGGATCTTCGTGGGTAGCGGAAAGTATTGCGGAGGGCAAACCGATTATTTTTGTTCAAGTGGCTTATAGGGTTGGCGGATTTGGATTTTTGCCTGGAGCGGAAATTTTGGCGGATGGTAGTGCGAATTTGGGGTTGTTGGATCAGAGATTGGGATTACAATGGTATGTTGTTCTGTTTGAGAGCCCTACAGTCTACTAATGAAGTTTCTTAAGGGTCGCTGATAACATTGCTTCCTTCGGTGGTGATCCATCCAAGGTAACTATTTGGGGAGAATCAGCTGGTGCAATCTCAGTCTTCGACCAAATGGCTTTATATGGAGGTGACAACACATACAAAGGCAAATCATTATTCCGTGGAGCCATTATGAATTCAGGAAGCATAGTTCCAGCAGATCCAGTCGATTGTCCAAAGGGACAAATCATTTACGACAACGTCGTAGCTTCAGCAGGATGTTCAGCCGCAGCCAATACACTAACTTGCTTACGAGGCGTGCCCTATTCTACTCTTCTCAACGCAACCAACTCTGTTCCTGGTCTCCTTAGTTATTCGTCCATCGCACTATCTTATCTTCCTCGCCCAGATGGTACGGCTCTTACTAAATCACCAGATCTTCTCCTCGCATCAGGAAACTGGGCAAAGGTCCCCTTTATAATTGGCGATCAAGAAGACGAAGGAACAATCTTTGCTCTTTTCCAAAGCAACATTTCTACAACCGCTCAACTTACAACCTATTTCTCCGATTTCTTTTTCCACAATGCACCTACTTCTGTCCTCACCGGTCTCCTCAACACATACCCCAATGACTTGATCTCTGGTTCCCCTTTCCGAACGATCTTATTGAACAATTGGTATCCCCAATTCAAACGTCTAGCCGCCATTCTTGGAGATCTCACGTTCACCCTCACTCGTCGTGTATTCCTCCAAACTGCATTAAAGGTCGCACCAACTGTTCCCTCCTGGTCTTATCTCTCATCCTATGATTACGGAACCCCTGTTCTCGGCACCTTCCACGGCTCAGATATTCTACAGGTCTTCAACGGTATCAAACCAAATTATGCGGCTAGTGCTAGCAAAGCATACTATTTGAGTTTTGTAAATACTTTGAACCCGAATAACGGGACGAGCAGTGCATATGCGAATTGGCCACAATATAACAATGGAGCAAAGTTGTTGAATTTGTATGCGGATTTTGGGGGTTTTATAAGTGATACCTTTAGGAGCACGAGCTTTGATTATATAGTGGCTAATTTGCCGAGCTTTTATATTTGACCCGGTGATGATAGGATTGATGAGGGTGAATTGGCACGACATTTTGGGTGGAGTTGGTATTTGAGAGGAAGATATGAATGACGAGCAAGAAAAGCATAGTTTGGTTATGTTTCATAATATCAAATTATCTAGCTCCCTATAATGTTAAAACGTTTTTTCAAAGTCGCCGAATCTTATAGCAAGTAAAGGAAATTATTATCTGCAGAACCATTTATCGAATATGCAACCAGATATGCTCTCAAAGAATATGAGTGACGCTTATGAAGAACAGGGGGCCAATGAAATGTGTTTATCAGGCAGAGAGTTATTGTTGTTGGTTCTATCAATCATTTTGCTTAGATAGTCTCTTATACTGTATATCGCGCCGAATGGAAAAATCTAGATCTTATATAACGACAGGATTAGAATTTAGTAAAGAAATATCCCTACATGTGAGATCACGTAGATAGTCTGTCAAGAATCGTAGCTAGGAGTATGAGGTAAACTCGCTTGTGACGACCAGAGAAAATCTTACTCTTGTAAGTCTTGTATTTTTTAATGTGAGAATGAACGGTTAGAGTGACTCTATGTTTGGCAAGATTGGATGGTCACATTTGGATGTTCAATAGCAGAAATTCACTACTGTCATCCGGAAGGTGATCTGATCTAGAGGGGCTGTATAAGGGAAAGTACATTGCACGTGATAGCTAATTGTATAACACATACCTACTAGTACCTCTAGGGCTAGTTGTGTATTGATCACCTTTATCTTGCGACACTTTCGAAAAGGATCTCGAAAAAAAAGAAAAAGTTCGAATTTTATCAGGTCCCATAATGACTGTCACAACACTTCTCACTCATCCCCTCATCCTCTTCTTTGCCAACATTCTCCTCACAAACCTGACCGCAGTTCACACTACAACTCGCACCGCACGACTTCTAGCTTTTGCCTTGAGCGTGTTTTTCTCTTATATCGCACTATCGAATTGGAATGAACACATCAATACAACGGGATGGGCAGGTCGCTTCCTAGCAAGTGGTTCTTATACTATGCCCAATGTTATATTCGATCGATTCATTTTTCGAAACTGGCAATATGGAAAAGACGACCTGAGGCGCAAGAGCATCGGAAATGAGAATGAAAATAAAGAAAAGAAACAAACAAAATCGGAATGGGGACAAGAGGTGGTCGGAAATACTAGATATATTGGTACTTCGCTGGAGATTGCCAACGTTCCGTTCTTCAATGCGAAGGATCCTATCCTTGGCCCGACAAGATGGAGATTCTGTTTGAATCATGCTGCTACAATTGTCGCCTTGTATTTTTTAAATACGCTTGCTATTGATGTACAACTAAATGTAGATCAGAAATGGATGGGTGATGAATGTATTCCGTGGTTTGGAATGATGTTTGGTGACGGTATCCCCAATTTACGAGACCAGATTATCACGAGAGTCACCATTAGTCTTCTTTACACTGTGTGCCAGTTTATCTATCTTCAGTTTTTCTTCTCTGTCGCTGCGTTATTAGATGTTGGACTTGGTGGTGGAGAAGTGAGGCGGTGGAGACCTTTCTTTGGAGAAGCCAAACATGCATACACGATTAGGGGACTCTGGGGGTAAGTTCTATTCAAGCTTTATTTTTATTTTCATGGGTTTGCAAGACTGAGAAAACAAACTAATATCCATGCAGCAAGTCCTGGCACCAGAACATTCAACTCACCATCAAAGGCCCCGCCGAATTCATCACCCACAGTATCCTCCATATTCCTCAATCCACTCCCATTGCTCGCTACCTCAAGATATTCCTTACATTTGCTATCTCGGGCGCGACACATGTGGCCGCAGATTATGGAAGTGGTATTCACCCAGCACAATCCGGTGCAATGTCATATTTCTGTGCACAAACTTTAGGTATCATGATTGAAGATGGGGTTCAAGAAATCTGGAGACTTATGGGCGGAAAGAAGAACACTGTGTTGGGTAGGATAATTGGTTTTGTTTGGGTAGTGGCATTTATATGTTGGTCTAGTCCCGTCTGGGCTTATCCTTTTGCAAGAACTATGCGGAGGGAGGACATGTTGTTGACTTTCGGAGCCTTGAAGCCGTTGTTGGTAGGGCTTAAGTTCTGGTAATGGTTTGTAGTATTAGGTGGTGGATACATCTAAGTTAAAATCGGAGATGGCAATTTTAGTAGCCTGTGAGGCATAGAGTTCCTGGGCTGCCATTGAGGCAATCTTAGAGTCATTGCAAAGAACGATCAGATAAATGTTTAAAAATCCACTCTAATCATAAATACAATGTGCAGGATACTGACATCTTACGTATCGCAGTTCTGCGTTCATGGCAATTCACGAATAGATGGGATGATTATCAAGGTTGAAATTAGATGTAGTATAACAACATGCAGTACTAACATAAAATTTCCGAACTTTGAACGCCGCTTTTGCTGTCATTGGCATATTCATTGTCTACATCCCCATTTTCACTCATTGATCTCTCCTATTTGATCCACGGCCACTAACAATCCCCCACGAGATACCTCAAGTTCTGGAACGAAATAGCGTTCTTGAAGCAGATGCAATTGCTTCAAACATAGAAATTTACCTCTCGTCTTCCTTTGCTGTATCTCTATATGAAGGCTAAATTGGATCTACGATTCCCAACTTTGTACTCACTGCTGTTGATTACTCGGACTCGCCAAATCTGAGATTTGATTAATTTCTCATATTCATGACATCTCACGTTTGATCGAATGTCAAAACTAGGCCTTGGGAAAGAAATGTTTGATGCTTCTATCGCAGGAATATAAAAGACAACCGGCTGAATCAATAGCTCCGTAAAACAACCTAGAGCGTGCGAGCCGTGGGTGAGGTGCCGATAACTTTTGAGATTTGGCATGCTGGTACCATTAGAGAGTCGAGACTTTCTTATAAATATATTTTCGGGGGGGGGGGGGGGATCGCCGCACGACGCTCATCACTGGATTTTTTGCTGTTGAATCTTGTCTTGCTTTCTTTTCTAGTTTCATTGTCCCTTGAAAAGTACTGAGAGGTCACTTAACATTAGACTCTAGGCAATAAACCAGGGGAATGTTGATATAACCAATAAAATATGTTATTACAATAATCATCTACTTCTTCAATGAAGTTCCCAACATCTCTGATGAAAATTTCTCTTGAACCGATATAGATTTTTATATCTACAGCTCTGAATTGTGATTTGATCTGACGACGTGGAAATTAACCTCTACCGTGATCTGTGCAAGTTCTTTACTATCTAAGCTTGAAATTCTCACAAGCATTAAAGGAAACATTCAAAAGTTACAATAGTGATTATCCGGATCTGGAATTTCACTGACGGAAAAGCTCTAATGTGTCACTAACAACTCAACTGCTTTTTCTACCACCCAGATGCTTCGCGTACAGTGAAATTCAGGTTATCACTGTCAAATAGTTTCTTTCCCTTTGCTTGATGTTTACCCATCTCGTTGTCAGATCAAATACAGGTGATTCAGTTTCATGATGAGACTTTCATCGAATGTCATTCTTGAATCCATCATCTATTAATCGAGTGAGCCGTCTTTCGAAGCAAATTTACCTTACTAGTTTCCGTAAACCTCACAGGAAGCGCATCACTCCCTTTTCTTAGATCCGTTCACTAAAATTACTTGACTAAAGATCTTTGAGTTCAAACTCTCCATTGAAGCAGAGCATTATATATACCCCTGCGATTCTCAAAATAAGAAAGGATCATTTCAGCCTATCATTTCCTATAAAGCTAATAATATTCACCGTTACAGTAGAGTTCACAATGTTTCAAGCATCGGATTCCTATAAAATGTATCCCAGCTCCTGGCATGAATCTGTGTCCCTTCAGAACAAATTTGCCATACACCGTGGTGATGTCTTCAGTACCTGTTGATCGTAGGCTTGGGCAATTCTATTCTCATGAGCTTTGATAACTTGACTCGTCTAATTTCTGCGGTAGAGCAAAGTCATCAATTTGGCATTAGCATATGCCATTCTGCTGTCGCTCTTCGTGAAGTTTTACCGCCAGTTCTGTTGATATGTTGTCGATCATCATCACTATCACTTAGCGATTTCATCTGGGTTTCCCATACAAAATCTACATTCGATACCCCCGTTGCCATTCCATAAATTCATACCTTTGGAGGTGGTTTTCCACACATTTTTTTCGTTCAGCTATTCCCATGTAAACTGCGAATTGATTCGGTAATCGAAATTAAAGATGTAATACTTCTTCGGTTTGGACTTTATATCACCATCTCAAGCTTTAGAAATACCCGGTAGAATATTAGGTACAAGTCATAAAGACAATTTTCGTAGAACTAAAAAATCAGTGGGGTATAAAAAGATCTTATCTTTCCTGACAACTTCCGTTCAAGACAATACAGCTAACTTCAAACACATTACTCACAATTCAACTAACCCATCTTCTACTCTAGATCGAGAAACACCAAGAATTCAATGAATCCACCAGGTGATCTTTCACTTAATGCGTAAACCCCTCTTTCAAATCTCCAACATGCATCATCAAAATCACATATCCCACTCACCTCCGGAAATTTCGACAGTAAAAAATGCTCGCGACTTAGCGAGCGATGGTAAAGGGGCAAGTGAAGATTTCGGCAATAATAAATCTGTCCAACTACTGCCATAACAACCGCCACTTAGACTGAAGAAGTATCACCAATTATACATACCGACAAGCATTGATCTTATATATGCTTCAACTTCTCTTCCCACGTAGTGATTAGAATTGTACTAACTTGGAAACATATTAAAGATACTATGGGGTTGACTTTTGCTGCGACGTAAATGGACGAGAGATGGGATATGTACTCGGTGGAATATGAAGGGAATTTATAATCTGACTTCGCGATGAATCCTGACGGAACTAAATACACGTAAAGAGAACGTCTTGCCACTTTCACTATGAGATTTGATATTTGCTGATAACCTTCTAGTATGGTACGATTATTGGAAGATAACTCAGGAACTTGTATAAATATCCTCACTTGAAGTAGCTGAACTAGGTAAACAAAAAGACATTCTAATTGATATGCACAAAATATTGATATTTGGCTGCGAATTGGCGATCGGTAACTTGCTGTAAGTGTCCACGGGTGTGATAGATGGTATCAGCATTGCATCTTTGGTCCGGCGATATTAAATATCGAAGAGCGACAGTAATTTCACATCGAGGATGCAGAAACATTAGTATCTTGATTCTTCTGAATGGGAACAGGTAAATAAGTGAACAACAACAAGTAAGACTAGCACAGCGATATAATCCAATCTCTCTCCCTCTCTTATCAAATTTCTCTTCCCTCCACTTTCTCCCCATTCCCATACATAAACACTCTCCCACTTCTTATTTTTCCAGAAAAACAGTAAACAAAAACGATAAATTCACGAAAATCTTAACAATTGCTGATATGAAGAAACCCCTGGAACACAGTTCACAGGATCGATATGAAGTATTCACATTTATACACGTCTGACTCCGCTCTACCTTTCAAGAGCCTCCCCCACCCCCCCAATTTATCGACTAATTATCTCAAGTGACAACCGCTTCCGATCTTATTCTACCTATCTACTCCGAATCTTTACGTATACATCACCTATCACCTATTACCCATCACCTCACCCCAAATCTCCATGTCAAGAGAATGCATTTGTATACATCTCACTCTCATTTCAAGTCTTCACTTTGGATAATTCAATATAATCAGAATCCAATATACATGTATGTGTATGTCAAAGTTTATGAATGAATAATACATGGATGAATGCAAGGTTCTCATTATCAACTTCTCAAACGCATATTATGATATCATGTTCCAGCTCCTCCTCTCCTCCTCTCCCTTCCCTCTTGCTAACCCGTTCCAAAATCCACAATTCACATGTGCGCATTAAAAGTACATCATTACCATACCCTACATTGATTAAATTAAATTAAAATGATATCCCAAAAACGCCGAGCCACGCTGATGCAACCTTTCATCCACCTAATCAATATACAATTCCATATGGGTTTCCGGGCGTAAGCCTTATCCATGTATGCCTATCGTGTACAGTTTATTTGTTTTTCGTTTCGAATTTCCCATCCACTCGACTCGTGAATGGATTCCACTTCCACCTCCTCACCATTCAATCTTCAATTGAATACCCCTTTTTCAGACACACAACTCAAAGCACTCGTCTCATCAACACTCGACCTAAGCAGCCCATTCCACAACCTCCAAGGCACACATCACCAGAATCAATGTACTTGGTAAAATCCAAATAACATAACTTTGGAAAAGTAATTTACTCATCACTCCCTCATAGACCCCATTGATTTGACAAATCTGCGCCAATTGCAAAGCACTAGGTGCACCCGTCAACAAGAAGCAGACGATAACGAAAATTGGATCATCCAATATGCTAACTGGGACATATTTTGCCGTTAAAGCTAAAAGTGGTGCCATGATCAATGTTGGAAGTAACATTCTAGAGATCAAGGAAGCGATGAGAAGTTTTGTTCCAATTTGATTCTCTTCTGAATTTTCATCCAGAACATGTTGAGGGAGTGTATTTCTAGCAAGGTTTGCACCGAGGACGACTAAGATGAGGGGAACGGCTACACCTCCTGATTGAGAGACGGCTCGTGTAACGGAGTTAGCGATGAAGGATCCCTCGGCGAAGAAAAGGTGTTGAAGTTTTGGAATAGATGCAACGATAACAGCGAGAAGCATAGCCCAGAGAGGCGGATTCATGAATTCCCAAAGCCCATTCAAAAATTTATTGGTAGAATTTGAAACCTTTGTGACGAGTCCTTGAGCAGGAGTTGGTAGAGCATCATAGGTATGATGAGATGCTTTAGCGACGGTTCGTTTAGTATGGAATTTTGCTCTAGGGATCCAACCACGAATTCCATCTGGAATTTCTGATTCCTCCTCAGAAGGCGGTGTTCGAATACTTGGGAATGATGTAATATCGTCATTGTTACCTGGTAAGTGATTTCCATTCGTAGGTGTGGCCATGATACCAGGTAATTTTGCAGGTTCTTCTTCATCGGAATTGTCATGTAAAGCGTGGGTAACTGGTGTTCTACCACCGAAATTGGAAGAGTTTGAGGATGATTCACCGTTATCATCATTATCTTCTTCGCCATCCAATCCAGGGATTAGAACAGGTTCATCTCTGTATCGTCCTTCTTCTTCATTCTTATAGGTTTCGGGTGGTGCAAGTAAAACATGATAACCCCAACTCCAACGAACTAGTTGACCTAATTGTTGAAAGATGAGAAGGTATAGGATACCTCTTGCGCCGACTTCATCGTCGTTATCTCCAGGAATTTTATCCCAATGTAAACCTTTTAATGTTTGCGACAATGAAATGACGAGGGAAATGGGTAGAGAGTTTGAATTTCCGAATACCTATTGAGACTATTAGCATCTCCATCGATCAAAAAGATTGAAGAACATACACCCATAGCAGTAACAAAGTTGGCAGGTCTTTTGCTAAATCCAAATGCTTTACCAACCCCGACCGAAACCAGATATGATACCAATGTTTGCACGACGAAGATAACTGGGATGACTGCAAGTTCGACCAATGTATCTGCCGTCAATTGAGATGCCAATTTGGTGAAGACTATCCAATTCATTAGCTTTTGTCCGTGTTTCTCCATATCCACAGGTACCTACTCAAACAAGGTGTGAAGAGAGCAACATTTAAATTTGCTACAAACTTCTGTTTATCTGCATCGAACATGCCTTGTCTTGCCACGATATAACCCGGTAAACTGACACATACGACTTCCATAACAGCTTCGAAGACTAATAGAATAAGGTGGCCAAGGGCAGGATGTGAAGAATGGTCATTTGCCATAGTACCGAACGCGACATCTGTTAGGGATCGTGTTGAGATGGGAGATGCGCCGACATCGTGATTGGTAGCTAGATTGGCCAGTCGAAAGGAAGTAGGTGATGTGAATAATCCCATGATGATTTTGATGGGATTGAATGATCAAGCCAAGGTCTGCGATAGAATTTGGTTGGAGTATGTGAGGTTGTTGATATTCGAGGTACTTTCGTCCTCTTTGACGATTGAGGTTTCAAACAATCTTTGAAGATGTTTGATAATGTTTTCGTAGGTGTGAATTAAGTTTGTGAGATTGTTTGGCTTGAATAAAAGACAATCAAATATATTGATGAAGTGAAGTGCAATCAGCTTCTCGATTTTACTCCTTTCTTCTTCTTCTTCCTTTTCCCCCTCAAGCTATTGAATGATAAATATTGAGCGACGGCGGCTGTGTAACGACTGGGCAAAACTGACGTGGTTTTAGCTTTTCTTGGGCCGGACCTGAATTTTGCAAAAGCGATAAGGCCAAGGATGGTATGGTGCTAAGAAGTAGCTAGACTGCGTCCTGTACCGTACCTTGGTAAATGATTACTTACGGAAGATGTGGATGTTGATCCGTTCTCAGCCATTCAATTTTTTACCAAGTCTGAGCAAGTCGCCGCGTGGACAAAGATCATTGACGAATGAAAGGGCGATGATGATGACAAGGAATATGAAGAAGTAAAGTGCGTTATGCTTGTGCTTGCTTGTGCTTATGCTTATGACGGGACTGGGTAGGTATATGATGATCTGACGGTTTGATCTTGGGAGGTGGAGTTGGATTTGGAGAGTTGGAGGGAACTTTTGGTGTTCTTTGAGTGCTTGAGTGCTTGAGTGCTTGAGTGCTTGAGTGCTTGAGTGCTTGAGTGCTTGAGTGCCTGAGTGCCTGAGTGCCTGAGTGCCTGAGTGCTTGAGTTACATTGAGTTGAGGAGTTTGATATTGAGTAGTCCCCAGGTATGGTATGGTATGGTATGGTACGATATGGTATGACAACAACAAATAAGGCACTCAACACTTGGATGTAAAGAGTCAGTGTGAGTGTAAGAGCACCAGGGTCAAACAAAGAAGTTGATTGGAATTATTCAAAAGTTGATTGAGGCGTAATTAAGATATTCTTGGAATTAAATCAAGTGATGATTGGTTGAAATGTGATGTTGTGATATGATAAAGAGATTCTGGTGGTTGAGGTATAGGAATTGAAGTCAAGTGAGATGGATTGATGGAAGAGTATGGTATATCCCAATCCTCATAATTGTCGAGTACTTCTCAACTCTCATATATATTTCAAGTCCCTCCTCATTCACGATACACAATAAGGCTTCATGCAGATGCGGTACATTGATCACAATCATACTCTCACCTCTACTTCTCGGCATTCGGGCCAAGACGATAATATCACCTCGATGTTGTATCCAAAGGCTCTGTCACTATCGTACCTTCGTATCTATTATATAAAGAAAATCTATTCAACATTTTCTAGGACTTCTCATTGACATATCCTTTGGTACATTTGGCCATTGAGATGTTAATGTCTGGAAATGCACGTAACAAATGGTATCTAGGTATGTGATGTATAGCAAAAGAAGAGAGATACTTCACATCATACTTCCTTGGTGTGTAACTGTGTGATGCTTGGTGATGCTTGAGATGATGATATTGTTGGCTTGAATGATATCAAATTCATGGAAATAGGAGAGAGAGAGGGGAGGGAATCTTTCTTTCATTTGAGAATCCATTCAATTCGACTCAATGCAGGTCAATTTGGGTCAGTCCAATCCAGCTTCTAGACTTATCACTTCTTTTCGCTCTTTTCCGTGTAATAAAATACTCTCTATCATATCCATTGACCACTACCTAGCTAGGTATCTATATCGCCATCAGAATCAATCCAACTTGTCGATGGTCGCTCACCTGCAATGATACTGCAATGATAACAAGCGATACCCAGCCACTACTCATACCCAGCCACTACTCTAATCAAGCCACAATGTCACAGTGCCACAGTCCACGGGTGCCACAACAATGACGATGAAATTTTACCCAAGTTTCAAACCTCACTGTCACTCCCTCCAACACTCCACAATTTCTTGGCTTTCCTTGTTTGTAAATTAATTACTGACGTTAACTTGCATGAAGAATGGAAAAGGAAAATGTCAAAGCATCCAATTCAATCATATCCAATGTTACCCACTCGAGCCACTCTATAAGTTGGCATGATTCCAATCATGAAGGAGACATCCTAAATAGTCAAAAGATGCTTCAAGAGGGACAGATGTTGGTAAAAGCCGCCATGCCCACCTAGTTTTCCAGGAAATGAAAATGTAACGACGGGAAGGGAAGGGCAAGCAGCCATGTGGAAAGCATCAAGGCTGGTGCCCCATCTTTTATGAAACCCAGAATAAATACCAAAATCTATCAAATCATGTATCAAATTATATATCCAAGTTTAAGTTCGAGGTTAGAGAATTTGGGGTTTCTTTCAATAAGGAAGAGTATAACTTTTGATAACTTGTACTGTGCTATCTCCCGATGGTGAAAAGTTAAATATAGTCAGGCGGATGTTTATGGATATGTTAGTACTAATGGATGGATGGTCTACCGACACGGCGACACCTCAGCCTCATTCTCACTCCCTTTAAGATTGATAGTGAAAAGTTGAGTGGAAGCGGAGTGAAAGTGGATGAGAATGAAGACGAGGGTGAGGATGATTATGCCAAGGCGGCTTATACCGTCCATACCTTCCCTTAGTATCTCCTAACTTGACTCGTTTAACATACCTAGCTACCTACCTACCTACTTACCTAGCATCTAATTGCAAAATTTGACAAACTTGACATTTACTATCAAAGAATATGTATGCACTTCGGTACCTATGGGAGTTGAATGTTTGGGGAAACGATATCAAGAGAATCAAGATCCTAGTTAATATCACCTACGTATTATCCATATGATTATCATCATTCGTAGATGTCTTATCGAGAGGAAGTATAACGGGACGTGTTCTTCCTTTCCTTCAAACACGTCATCCAGGGTCTGATGTCCCAAAGGAGTCAATAGACAGTAGATATATCGATCCAGTACGGATACGTAAATGTATATCACTTACGAGATTGATCACAACGTCAAAGGGTTTTGGTATGTTTACGTAGATAGTCATACATTATGATACATATCGTAAGTTGATCTACATACACTTCGTGGTTCGAATCATACTCTGTACCAATTTTTCTTCATACTCCATATCCATCTCCATACCGGTAGTCCAGACAAATGGGACCAACCTGATCAATCTGCATCTTCAAAGCAATTGATCCACGTTCCAAAGAGTGTGGACACTTTCTTTCGTATGTGGCTTGCATTCAAGATTGATAGTGGGTGAGTTCAGAGCTGCCCCCCGGTTTATTAGAATGGAGATGTGAAGGTTGGATGGAGATTGGAGATTGGAGATTAGAGATTGGAGAAAATGAGAGAGGGACAAAGTTGAGAAATGAGAAAATTGAGAGAGAAAATTGAGAAAATGTTACTAAATTCCTATCCAATGAAAGACCCATCTCCTCGCTCATTTGAACCAATTAAATTGAATCTTTTTCATGCATCTTGAACAGTATTGGAGTACAAATACTAGGTATTCTTTGAAGACAGCTTTATTACACTTCACTCCAGCCATATTACTTACATATTACATATCACGATTCACTCTGATTATCATCCCACCCCCTTCAATTTTATGGCTCCCCCCTCATCAATGCCCCTCCATCAGATCGATTTTCTTCCTTCTCTCTCTCTCTCTCTCTCTCTCTCTGATTTCAACGTCATCGTGCTTCAGATGCTCCCCATTCTGTCATTTTGATCATTTATCATGTATCATTTATCTCTCGTCTTTCATTCGATAAATTCATTTTCTGATTGGCTTTTATTTATTCGAGTACTGGATATAGGATTTAGTCTTCACAATTTGAAATAATACATAATACCAATCAATGCCTATGATTTAAAAATGAGGTAAATATAGACATGAATTTAGATATAAATACAGATAGGTATAAAGACAAATACAAGGGTACAGATACAAATACATAAACAAATAAAGTATAAAGCATAAATGTAAATTTAGATCGGATTTTACAATAAATATCTAGATCAGTAGAAGAAATATCGATATCAACATAAGTGATGATTTGGTTTGTTTTGTTTGTTTTGACTTGATATACATGACATCGAAAGCCAAAACTTCATTTTGTTGAAAACGATTCGACGATATAAGGGTTAAACAGTCCCTACCTCGATAATAATGATAATTAATTATATGATTATAGTCCGTCCGTCCTTGTGTTCCCACATCAGCAATTGTAAGGATTGATGGTTACGGATCACCTACCACTTACGTTCTTCCGTTCTTACGTTCTCACATTGCTAATTAACAAACATCAAGATATTTTTGATTTTTGAATGCTTTTTGGGGGGGGGGGGGAGACCATTAACCAGAATTCTCTTTCTTTCACCAACTTCCCACCTCCTATCCCATACCATTGAATGAGATCCCATATACCATGTATTCGATAATCTCATCCAGATCCTAAATAAATATCTGGGAATTCCATGAAACACTTCTCAATTCATCAATCTCGATTACTACTACTTACCTACCTATCTATCTATACCTACTACCTACTACCTACTACCTACTACCTACTACCTACTACCTACTACCTACTATCTACTACCTACTACCTACTACCTACTACCTACTACCTACTACCTACTACCTACTACCTACTACCTACTACCTACTACCTACTACCTGCACTCCTACTATTCTCACTACTTTCACTACTCTCACCACTCTCACTACTTCCACCACTCCTACCACTCCCACCACTCCTACCCACTACTTCCACCACGCCTACTACTCTCACTACTTCCACCGCTCCCACCACTCCCACCACTCCTACCCACCACTTCTACTTGTCCTAAATATTATTTCCCCTCATTATTAATCAAAGCTTCGTCCCGTCCCAAATAAAGAACCTAGACCTCAAGTCTCCAATCCATCTTTTGGCCAACTATTATAAACCACTCATTTGGCTCGACACATCGGGACTGAAAGATCCGAAGAGAAAGGCAGAGAAAGGTAAAAAAGGAGAAGACCAAGAAGGAAAAGAAAAAGAAAAAAGACACCAGGGAAAAAAAACCAAGTAGAAACGGCGCCCCCCGGCATCTTAAGCTTCGACCCGCCACGACCAAAGTTCAAATCAGTCGATAGCTTCATTTCTTTCGTCTCGAATTGCCCAAAATATTCTTCCCATCATTTCCACCATTCCCACCCAAAGTCAACACTCAGATTCCTTCGCAGTCCGTCCAGTATCCCGACTTGTGGCTCAACGACTCCATTATCTCCTAGGGATAATCAAAACTCCTAGAAACCCAAACAAAGTTCACACGAGTGGAAATCAGAAGAACGACTAGTAAATATTTGGTCTAGGTATATCTAGTATATGCTCTAGACCAACCTTCCCTCTTCTCGATCGGGATATTTCCAGTTCAACAAAGTATCGGTCATCCTGAATTCCCGTACGGCAATTGTAAAGCCAAAATACATTTCACCGGTGACTTTTCTCGAGTCTTGACCAGTTTGATTCATTAATAAGGTGAGGCCTCCAATCTCTGTTCTTCAATCCAAAATATACTTTCGCCAAGACAGATATCAATCACTTCATTTACTAACCAATTCTTTTCACGCCAGAAAGATTGACAACAAGATCTGATTCTTTACCCCACAGCTCATCCTATCTCTCGAATGCGAACAATTCTCTTATCAGAATAATGGCAGATAATCCTCAACTAGACACGATGGGTGTTCCGGGCGATTCAATCGATTTTGCTCTTAAAGATACCCCTCCTCAAGAAAACCCTCCAGATGATCAAACAAATGAAGCTCCCACATCACCTAGTTCTTCGAAACCTCCTACTATACCTTCTCTTCGACCAGCATCAGAAAACGAGGGAATAGCCACCATGACAGCATCTTCCACACCTCTTGGTATGTTGCAGAATGCCAGAAGACCAAGACCTGGTCCATCGATACCAGGAGGAGGTCGATCCTCGCAAGTGGGCAGACAACCTGGTGGTGGTTTACCTACTTCCATGGCAGAAAAAATGAAAGCATTTCACGCATCAAGACAAGGCGTACCTTCCCCACGACCACAGTTACCCGCGACAATTTCATCACCGGGGGTCCCAGCTTCACCTATCGTAGATGGATTACCTGGGGGATTACAATTACCACCCAACATGCGACCTCCACCACAAAACTTTGTTTCCGCTCCGGTCATTCCGAAAATGAAATTGGGTGGTGGTGGTGGATTAAGCGCGAGAAGAGGTATGAAATTACCTGGTGGTCTACCTCCAGCTCCAGCTGCTGCGCCAGGTTCCGAATCAAATGGTGCACCGAATACTGCAAATGGAGGTTCTATGTTTAATCAATTTGCAAAATACGTTGACACCGAGAAAGGGACTTTGAAATTTGCTGGAAAAGCAGTTATTCATGGAGGTGGTATCGATTTTGCAAACGGTACAAATTTCAATATATCTTTGGATGAGGTTGATACATTGGAAGAATTGGGTAAAGGAAATTATGGTACCGTTTACAAAGTTCGACATGCCAGACCACGAATGCGCAAACCTGGATTGGGTCTCGCAGGTAACAAATCATCTTCAACGGATACCGATGATGCCGAAGTGAAACCTGGAGGAAATACAACTGGTGTGGTGATGGCCATGAAGGAACTTAGACTGGAACTTGACGAAGCCAAATTCGCGGCTATCATCATGGAATTGGACATTCTACATAGATGTCTGAGTCCTTACATTATCGACTTTTACGGTGCATTCTTTCAAGAGGGAGCTGTCTACATCTGTATAGAGTTTATGGATGGAGGGTCGATTGATAAAATTTACGGAGATGGTATTCCCGAAAATGTCTTGAGGAAAATCACCTATGCGACAACTCAAGGTCTTAAAACCCTGAAAGACGAACACAATATCATCCATCGAGACGTTAAGCCAACGAACATTCTCGTAAATACCAAAGGACAGGTCAAAATTTGTGATTTTGGTGTCTCTGGAAATTTGGTCGCTAGTATCGCAAAAACGAATATTGGATGTCAATCCTACATGGCACCAGAAAGAATCTCGGGTGGTGGAATCTCACAAGCTGGTGCAAATCCCGGTGGTGGAACTTATAGTGTACAAAGTGATATTTGGTCCTTGGGATTAAGTGTCATTGAGTGTGCCATGGGAAGATATCCATATCCACCAGAGACATATAATAATATCTTTTCACAATTAAGTGTAAGTTTTTGATTTCTGATTGTTTCTTTATCTTGAGGTTTGAATCTAATATGAAGTAGGCAATTGTCGATGGTGAACCACCCGATCTTCCTGCAGAAGGTTTCTCCCCAACTGCCCGCAATTTCGTTCGAGGATGTCTTAATAAAATCCCAAATATGCGTCCTACATACAGTGATTTACTTCAACATCCATGGTTGGCTGAGCTTTCGAAACCAAACACAATTTCGGAAGAAGATGAAGAGGAAGAGGAAGGTCAAGTCGATGTAGGCAGTTTAAGTCTGGAAGATGGTGTAAAACAAGATACATCAAATGGTATCCTGACAGGAACCGAAGACTCGGAGGTTGCAGAATGGGTAAAAAATGCTATCGAGAGGAAGACATTGGGTCTCATGGGTACACATGCACAACCCGCCTTACACAAGGCGCCATTGGATACGGTTAGTCCGTTACCGAGTCCGAGGGAGTGAGGTAGTGAAGGATTGGTGCAGGGCAAATGAATGAGGTTATGAATTAAGAAGGAATGGGAAAGAGAAAGATGATTTTACATGGCATGGAATGGAGTTTCGGGTGGGCGCCTTTACGATTTTTGAACGATTGACAAGCTGGCGGTGGGCAGACTCTACTTTGAGATCCTAGAAGTGCATATTCTGGAGGGAACTCGATATGTACATTTGAACCTCTTACCTTTTCTTTTTCTTTATTCTTCTCTTTCTGTCCTAAGAAACGAAAACGTATCAATTTCTTTTTCTTCTTTTTTGATGATGCATAGCATGTATGATGGGTATTAGGCAATAAATGAAATGTATTATCATATTCTTTGAATGAAGAATGATTCGGGGTATGGGGACATGAAAGGAAATGATTGAAATAAACGGAGGGGGGTGGGAAAGGAGGGAAGGGAAGGGAGAAAGATAAATACCTTTGAGATTAATGAATTGAAATGAAATGAAACGACATGAAATGGATTGAATGAAATCAGATGAAATCAGCCAAGATGTGTTTTTTGGAATGACTGAGCGGTGGTTAATATAAGTAGCTGGGAGGAAATGTGGGTGGGGGGTATGGTCATGGATGGGTTTGGGGATGGGATTGACGACGGGGTTGTCAGTGAATCCATCTAGGATGAATTTGTTCACCTGGAGTTTCACATTTTGACTGCGAGATGAATGAATAAATGAATGGGTGGATTGATTTGATTTGATTTGATTTGATTTGGTTAAATACAGGATTTTCATGTTTCTGAAAGGGGTTTCGGATTTCAAATATCATCGTCTGGTTTGTTGCTTGTTGTTAACGCGGTTTGAGTTGAAGATCGATTTATTTGATTGGATTTATTTGATTGTATTTATTTGATTTTATGTGCTGTGCTGTGATGATTGGATGGATGGATGGATGGATGGGGTGTATGAGGTTGGATGGATATAGGTAGGTAGGTAGGTAGGGAGCTTTATGCTGTATTGTATGTTTGTTCTTTTTGAAATTGTCTAATGGGATTGATGGGATGGATGGGATTTTTATGGGGAGTGTGGTTAGTTCTTGGTTCTTGGTGATTGGGTGGAGGGTTGAGGGTTGATTTGTCGGGAAGATACTTTTGAGGAAGGATGGAGGGAAGGGTGTTATGTGGTGTGATGTGGTATTCTTTGCGGTAATATATATATATATATATATCATTGAGTTAAGTAAAGTTTATCGGACTGAAATCTTATGGCGCTGACTGACTGACATAATTCGATGATCGTTAGATCGAGTGTGAGGAACCTGGATAGGAGTTAGAGAATCGAATTGGTGTGCTCGGCGTGTGCGTGTTGGTGCGGATTTGGGAGATGGTTTTTTTTTTTGTTTTATGTTTTTTGTTTTGTGTTTTTGGAATGGGAATTGGAATTCAATTATCGCGCTGTGCTGGGATCGTGGAAATTAGGAAGAATTATGAAGATTGTCGAGTGCTGGAGAGGATGGGTTTGAGTTTGGATTTGTGTGTCAAGTATCATGTGTTAAGTGTTAAGTGTGAAATGGAGATGGATTTATGAGGGATACATACAGACAGACAGGCAAAGGGGTAGCGAGGGTAAATAGCTAGGTATACTCGTTAATGCAGGTCAAGTGTAGACATATTATGATATCCCAGTAGGTAATTCTTTCCAGCCCTTCGCGGACGTCCCGGACTGTATTGAGATGTTTGGGGATTAGAGGGGGAGGAGGGGGATATTTTTAGGTTACGTTTATGGTTATGTTCGACGCTTGCTCGTATGCAGTAGATATCGAGGATAGGAAAGCCAATATGCAGAATTATAAAACTCGCTTGAGAAGATTGAAAATTGAAATTGACGAAAAGTCTGCATCCAGGAGGACATGTAAAGATAAAGAGCTCTCTCTAGAGAAAGATTAAATGCTCGAATGGTATGATGTTCTTGAGATGTGAGATCTGTGAGGGATTGGCTCGGTGTCATTTAAAGGGGCTAGATCGATGTGTTGTGTTGAGGAGGAGGTGAAAGGTTGGATTTAGTGGTGAGTTGGTGAGTGAGTGGATGCTGTTTGGTCTTGATGGAGATATGGTTAGTATGTTGATGATGATGATGGGGGAAATGGGGGAAAGGGTGGAGTTACTATTTGATTATAGGAGTCGAGCACTAGTTGATATAACAAAATGCAAAGAAAAAAAATAAATTGGTACTTTGAGCACTTTTTTTGTTCTTCTATAACCTTATAGCTCTCTATAGTAATATATCTGTATGAGAGTAGCATCGTTATCAACACTGATAGAGAGACGCCGAGAATATAGTCAAAATTTGACACGATTCCTTGCTGCATACGATGAAAGTGAGAACTCACCGAACTTGAATTTTTTTGCTTCTAGTCGCCGATTGATGTTGGTCGAGCATTTGGAGATATACAGTTTGGTGGGACAAGTGGTGTTCTAGATCGTGAGCTGTATATCAGGTGAAACGATACTAAAGGCTCTGTAGGTATACTTTCAATAGTGATCAAGCCGTGTCATGGCCCCCTTTTACCGTTAAGTGAATGTTGTTCAGAAAGTATGCCTTCTATTTTCAACGAAGGCCGTCTCCTATTGTTGATAAAACATCCAATGCTGCCACAAGATGATTCTATCTGTTGCTGTGAAGTCACTGCCCACTAGTGAGCGCTCTGTGCTTCTAGGCTTGCCATGAGAGTCTCGAACAAGGAATGACCAAATACATCTCGGAGCTAGAAGTCAAGTGGCCATGGCGTGGTCTTTGGCAATATGCGCTGTTTGCTTGAAATGATATGAGGTATTCAACATCCTCTTTTATACCCGAGTTAATCTCCATTGAAATGGCAAATCTCGTGGAGTTTTGTTACACTCCTGCGCTCTAGCACGGGATATATATTTAAAAAGGAGTAACACCCGAAATATATAATCAGACGATATTTCATACCTTCAGATTATACATATTCGGGCATCTTTCTCCCGTTCTGTGGAATTTATCCCCATGCCTCTCGTGCATTAGCGTGGCTTTCACGGTCATATAGTCACACAGCTCGTGGAGTATTTTCGTCTGATGTCTCATTTGGTGATACAAGACACAAATATCAGAGCTTGAACCACATTACTTGACATTGGCATTCCCGATGTCAAATCGAGATATGGCATATGAGGAAACGAATTAAAGCAACGTTCGTTTTCTGAGTAGCAAGATCCGAACTAGATACCTTGAAGTAGTGACTCCTATAACACTACTTCTAGGTTTCTGTTCTTTCCTGATTTTTTATTTTCTTCTTCCTCTTTGACGCTTTTACTGCGTATCAAACACTTCCTCATCAACAAGTATTTAAAACCTAGACTCGAAATTTCGCACCAACGATCTCCATCCACCCTTCACAATGCACTCGCTATCCATCTTCATTTTCGGATTCACAGCTGTTCGAACTGTTTTCGGAACACCTATTCCAGTAAGAAATCTTAATCTCATTGTTCCACTTTAATAATTCAACACTCCCTCACACTACCTGCATCATGACACTCGCACAATTTAGTTAACTCCTTTCTACAAGAGACTTCCTACATCCAGCGGAAATATTACAGCATACAGTAACAATGTCCATATTGTGAGTATGCATAGAGCGCGACTCACCAAGTCCCCGTGAGACTACTGACAGCTGTCGCCTATACCAGGAATCCCATCTATCGAAACGATCTTCAGGTTCTAATGAAATCGTTGAGTGTCCGGAAGGTTTTGCTCCGAGGGATGGAACCAAAATAGTCACCTGTGTTTCTATCCATCTCAAACTGGAGATGCATGACTGAAAGATTCTGGAGGATGCTGATTGGAACATCGAGGCAACCAAGGAGGTTGGGAGAGATGTTTATTTCTGCGAGGGTGGAGAATCCGCTGGATGATAGAAGTTTCTACGATTTGGGAATTCCAGCAAATGGCAGTGTCATAGGGTCGGGATATAAAGACTGGAATGGACTAGCTAGTGTGCGATATGCATCTTATAATGTGAGGTGGAAAAAATGGAGTCTGAGGATTAGGAATGGGATTTAGGCAAAATCTTTACGCATTTACACATCTAAAGATGCAATCTCTAAGAATGAATACCTCGAGAGCTGGAAGCTGTGGCGCTCAATACCTTGATTCGACGAGGTATTATGTAATGCTGAATATACAAGTTGAATATGACATCATGAAAAAGCCGTGTATCTGCGTTGAAGAACAAGCTCAATACACAGTAAATCTAGCATGGTCTGCTTGGGGCGAAAAATATACTATCCAATTAAGGGAACAGAGTCATAGATTTGTAGTGAAACGTGTTGATTGATGTTCGTGATAGGTTTCCCCCACTCTCTACCATCGACTATTGATTTGTTATACTGCATCATCTTTTGTAGCACTTGCATGAGTTCCGCAGAGTATGTAACACACTCACTTGTCTTCTTATTTCTGTACAATTTCTGAATGTCACTCGCATGTGCTGCTAACACTTCCTGATGTCGAGGTTGGTAGCCAGGGAAAAGTTCTAACCATGTTCACTGAGTGCTCAGGAGCGGCCTCAAGATTAAATTGTTTGAATTCAATGACCCAAGAATATATAGTACACCAGAGCTGGTACGACTCCCACTTCAAATACCTTGCATCTCCGTGTCCACTATTTCACCACTCTCTATTCCAGGATCATCAACAACATCCTCAACTATAAAATCGTCTGGGATTCTAAAAATTTCCAATGACCTCTGTGCGTTTTCGTCCGTGTGCCATTCTGCGGCATGTTGATTATAATTTCTTTCGTAACATTCCTCTGAGCAGAAAAGAGCCTTATGCCCACTAACCATGCAAACTTTGCACAAACACATCCCATCATGGGATACCTCCTCATCAGCACTGAGCTCCGAAAGACAACAATCTTTCCAATGGGCACTCAAACAATAGTGATCGGCTTTGTCGTGATCTTCATGGTCCAGAAGCGCATGACTAGGAGAACAATAATAAGTCCTTGTATGATCTCTATCTTCTGGAACTTTAGACGCAATCCAGTCACATAAGATGCATTGTATCGCTCCTTCTGGTACGGATAGATCCACATCTTCATCACAGCCATCGTATGAGCAAAGAGCTTTACTCTCCTTTTCCACTTGCTGATGATGTAGATATTTGAGTGTATCTTTCTCCGCTTTCTTCGCCTTTGCTTTGAGATGTGCAGATTGTGCAAGATTAAGTTCATTCAGGCGATGCTGTAACTGTGCTATCTCAGTATCCTTCGTGCGAGCACTCTCTTTCTTCATGGCGGCAACAACCTCATCATAGGGAATTTCATTCTCAAACATTCGAGCATATTTACTTTTGTAATTCCGTACGCTGATAGAGTCTAATTCGAGAGGGCTGCAGTAATATGAAATGTAAATTGGGATTCGTTGTTTATGAGTTGTAGTGTCGTGCAAGTGAAGGATGAAATCTACTTGGTCTGGGTCTGGACATGTCTTGATATACTCCGTTAGGTAAGCATTCAAAACTTTTGAGATATTTCTCCCTTGATCTAGTTCCATTGCGATGCGGTCCTTGAATTCGATAACATCCTCAGAATCATCAGGTCTATGTGCACAAAGATCCTTCTTTAAATGTGCCCGAAATTCGTGATCTACTCTTGTGTGAATCTCGTCGAGCCTGTGGACTTTAGGTTGTTCGAACATCGACTGTAACTCTGCTTTGTAGTCAAATAATTTAGAGTACCAACGATCTGAATCTTCTGAGAGATACCAATCCTGATAAGCTTTGCGAGTCTGACGATCCTCTCCGATACAGCTCTCGCAATCCTTATGGTCAGTGGTGTGTGGTGTTGCAAAGGGGCTCTCGTAAAACTTTTTGATACTTTCAAGAGTCTTTCTGAGAGCTTCATGATCAATGCGATAATTATCTGCATGTTCAAGACGCTCGCCCAATGTAAGAGGATAATTTTGACCTTGCGGTCTCAATTCAAATGAAGTATCTCTGTGATGTATGTCAGGAAAACGCGCTGTCACGTGAGTGTCCCGACTTACTCCATGACCGTTTAAGCATGCGCCTATTTGAAATTGAATTCAATTGAGGACCCAAAGTCATCAACTCCAGTAAGATCGATAGTTCTCAGTGATATGTCGATGGCTAAGCTTGTCAATTGTGAAGAATTCAATCTTGTTATTTTAGTTGCTCAGATGTGATTGTATAACAACTTAGGATATAATGCTCTTTAGAGCTAGCGGCCGCTGGATGAAAGACGGACCGGGTTAACGTTCAATGAACTTAATGCTAGCAAGTATATCTTGACTTGAATCTTCCATTCAGCACAACCTGTCAATCAACACAAAATGGTAAGCTTCTCTACAATTTAATCCTATCTCCGTGATCGCGTTGCACTCGCGACTCATCCTTCTTATTTCTTTCCATCGATAATGCCAAGGTAAATAATAAAATCACTACTGATACGTCCCTGGGTATAGGCGGACAAACTTCGCGCGCAGCAGCAGCTTGAACAACTCCAGCAGCGTTATGTTGGAACAGGCCATGCTGATACAACTAGATTCGAATGGACGAGTAATATTCAGAGAGATTCATATGCCTCGTATGTGGGCCACCCGCCTTTATTGAGTTACATGGCAATTGGAATGGGAAGTCCAAGGGAGATTGTTAGGAAAAATATGATTGAGGTGTGTAATTTCGTGCACTCTGTGCCTTTTTATTTGGACTTGGACATTATTGGATATTTGAAAGTAGGAATGAAGGTGGAGACTAACACTCAACAGAAAATGATACAACCAGTTGGAAAGCCCCCCGAGGTGCAGGATTAAAGATATTGGGCATGGAATCTTCTAATGGAAAATTAAGAGAGGTATGTTCGAGAACTTGCTAGCATTATTTACAGATATGATTCTAATCATGGATATAGGATATCCCTTCAATTGAAAATAAGGGAATCGCATATCGACAACACTCATGGACATGACAAGATGATATCGGAGTGCGGAGGCAGGGGAGGACTGTTCAAGTTGATATCGGCGAGGAGTCATGTTATGGTGTTAATGGCGCAAAAATATATTTGGAGTCAGATTGATATCACATAACAAAGCTTTGTAAGAGGAGAAACGATTCTACAAGTTCCCGCGCGTGATTGAAGAAATAACCCATCGGACATCGCATTTGCAATAGCCCAATCTCTCACATGGCCCCTTTTCGAATTCGATATCTTCAATTATGATAAATTGACCATAATTTTCTATGGCGCAATGACATCCTTTCGCCATAAATTGCGCACAGAATTTCGCTCAAGATTGAGGTCAGGTCGCAGATAAATTTGAGCGTAAGTAGAAACCACCGAATACATTTTTCGTCAAAATTAATTGTGAGCATGGTTCAAACTCAATTTTCTGCAGCACTCCAATACATCACATTTAAGATGTGATATCAATCAATGTTTTCCTCGTCCCTCAATTCAAGAGTATTTCATGACTCGAATAATGACCCGAATTGCTTTACTTGAGCATCCAAAACTCCGTGGCCCCGATTGTGCACTACGTTTCGCAGCCGAACAATCGAATCTTCCCAAAAATAACGCCCGCTCTACAACTGCAGTTACCATTCCGTTCAATGCATCGACTATTTATTCATCATCGTCATCATCTTCTTCTTCAGCCGCTCCTCGTCGTGGCCTTCCCCTCGCGGAAACTCTCTTAGAGCTTGATGCTCCATTTTGTTCGGGCACCTCTGTTCCTTCTCCGTTCTCTCCATGAGTTGACTTTCTCTTCCCTAGTCCCAAGCTACGCTCCAATCGCTTATCGAGATCCTCCGGAGCATGCTCACCATAAACCTCCTTCACCAGTCCTTGCACACCTTTCGAGCCGATCTCCATCCTTCCTCGGGGTCCTACTCTCCATTCTATCAGCTCCTCTCCATCATTTCTTTCGATAGTTCGGGTTATGTAATTTTGTTGCATCATCTTCTTCAAGATAAGAGTTGTCTTGTCCAGGGGCAGGTTTGTTTCCGCATTTAACTTTCTTAGAACAGACATGAGTTTGCTGTCCGTCATCGTTGAGTCAGGGCTTAGCATTATAACAGAAACCACCGTAGTATAGAATCCTACATATGTAGCTTCATCCCACTGGCTAATGACTTTGGAAGGCTGAATAATCGAGGATGATCGGTAATCGGTGGGTAGAATACTTGTGAGAATATATGAAGAAGTTGTCGTGGATTTCGATTTTCTGCTAGCCTCCTCTGAAGGGGAGTAAATTAGTTGGAAACATGAAAAGGAAAAAGTGAAAAATTACTCACTCAATCGGCCTTTGACAGTGACATTTTCTTTAGCGGGGAGTTCGACCATTTCCATGCCAAATATGATTCTTAGCGATTCTTGTGCTGGTTCAAATATAGATTTAAAGGATCTCGATTGTGCTCCAAGAACCTTCTCCTTAATACCAGTTCTTGTAATTGGTAAACGCTGGAATTCGCACGCCAAGGCATATCTGACCAGTTTCTTCACAACTTGACCCAAAGACTCCTCCCTATCCAAGCCCATGCCTTCACCTGCTGCATCATCCTCATCTTCATCTTCTGACTCCGGATCTGGGTGACGACGTTGCTGAGTATTCCGAGGTATTTCTTCTTCTGACTCTTCATCTTCTCTAACCTGCCGAGATAAGTTAGCTGTCAAGCGCGGGGTCATTGAGAAATGGAAAGAGTAAGATAGGTGTAAATTACGACGTGTCGCCCACCTCTGCGAGAATTAGCTGGCATATTGAGTTTTCTATGTATGATCGTTCATAGAACAATTAATTCTTTGAATGTATTTCCGTTTTTATGATTTTAT
Source organism: Botrytis byssoidea (assembly GCF_014898295.1). Classification (NCBI taxonomy): domain Eukaryota; kingdom Fungi; phylum Ascomycota; class Leotiomycetes; order Helotiales; family Sclerotiniaceae; genus Botrytis; species Botrytis byssoidea. The sequence continues at coordinate 2,303,057 of NW_024065844.1, forward strand.
CACTCTTTCCCAGGGAGCGGGAAAAGTTAACTTGAGTTGGGGAGACGCGTCCAACCGCGTTTGGTCGGAAAAACTAATGCGGAAAAAAATCGGCCGCCTTCCCCGGTTCTCAAAAAATAATGAAGATTTCCATGAGTGAAAGGAAGACAATCATAACTTTCCCTTGACGAATTTTCAAACCGCATACATGATTCGCCGACATATATCTGCGGCGCATATATGCTTGAGATGCCAAATACGATTAGATCGAAGGCCTTTACCATTTCTAGCCCGAAGAGCGTATTCTACCGAATTGGATGCAGATCATGAAGGCAATGGGTTGCGGCCGTCGAGTGTTCAACCCCAGGGAAATCAGTTGGATAGCAATGCAGACACAGAGTCTCCTACCAAGGAAAACGACATAGACACGGCGAGACCCAGAGAATGGCCACCAGAATGGCGCAATAATATCGTTATCAGAAGACACGATGGTGCGATGAAGCCTCCCAGACCAAGTCGCAGCGTTAAACAAACCAAACCAGTAAAACAAATCAAAGAATCTAATCCCAAGATCTATGGACATACTGGAATAAAACAGGTTGGAAACAGTGTGACATTATCGGGTGTGGATGCGTTGGGGAAGAACGCTGAAGTCCTTGTCTTGCGAGATTCGAAGGTGAAATTTTACAAGGCGAAGAATAAGAGTCCTCCAAGTCCACCACCCGAAAATATTGATGTTTTAGCTAGGCTTCAAAGCGAAAGAGGAATTGTCTCATCAAAAGATGTTGAAGCACATATCAATGAATGTAAACCTGCAGAGGGAACCATACAAACATGGGACGATTTCAACGGTTTCGTGCAATTATTGCAGAAAAGTTTCACAATTCCTCAGATGAAGAAGTATATTCAGGCATACCCAGAAGAAGAAAGAATGAGGAAAGCACCATCTCTTGGTGTTGGAATTCTATACGACGAGAACGCAATTTCCCGAGCCACTCCGTGGGTACCAGAAATCTCCCCTATAAACCAGCCAGTCGATGATGATCCCCTGCGGGGATACTCTCCAGCATCCTATAATTACAAACAAAATATTGCGGTAAGGATCTTAAGGGAATGTTGGCAAATAGAAGTTCCGGAACTTGTTGATGGGATAGGTGAAGTCGAAGTTCAAGTTCAGATAAAGGATCTAGACTTTTTAAATAGTGCGTAAAATCAGACTTCTGTTCCTTCCCACAACTCAGCTGATGTAGTGTAATATCTAGGCCAAGGATACATAGAATCTTTGATCAAACGATATTATCTAAACGACCCCGAAAAGATTGAAATATATCGACCTCGTCAAGTTCTTCGTATAACCTCGACTCGAGAAAAGGCTGCCCTCATTGTTGCTGAGATCCAGGATGGAATACGAGGTATAAGTAGAGAGGAATTTCACCTGAAAGATTTATGCTTTTCTCATTACATCAGAGGATGGGAGAATAGAACTCTTACTCCAGAAGTACTGGCTAAACTTGGTGAATTGACCAAAACTGATATCAGAAGATTGTCACACAAAGAGCCGATTGTTAGTGTTCTCACATTTCATTCTACGTTATATACACTAACTAACTATTTACAGCTTCTGATTTCATCCATGGTTACCGACAGAAACACAGATTTGTCAAAACGGGCTGATGTGGTGAGACGTCTGTTACTAGATCTAGCCCGCTTCGATGGGTCTGACCACAATTCAAGGAAAGTTGGTTTGCGAGACTTCAACGAGTCTTCTCTCACAGTTGACTTGCCTGGAGGTTTTGTTAGATATCCAGGATCGCGGGAGCTTTCTTGGCACGAAAGGCTTCGTACGTGGAGTCGATGGACTACAGCCACTCCTAAGTCGGTAGCCATCGATAGCCCAACTGAAGCGACTCAATACACTTTTCCTTTCAACACTGTGGACGTAAAACTAGCTGGAAACCGTCAGAAGAATCCCGACCCTGAGGGAGCCGAATTCTTATGGTCTCATGAGTATTCGCCCTCTACCACGATTAAAGCCGGAACTATTTTACACAATATCAGCGGCCATCGGATTGGAAGATATATCGATAATGACATGGAGCATTCAAGGGGACCACCCGCGATATCGCCCGACAAAACATTGAACATGATCAACTTGAAGACAGAGATGGATAATGGATCAATCCGGATATTTTCCCCACAAGCGCCGAATATGTCAGGACTATTTCAGTCAGATCACATCGAAAATGGACAGTTTGATAGTGCAAACCAGGAACTTGTCATGCAATTCAAACCTAATCCATCGGCGGTATGTCCAAATGGCGACACAATCGGGCCTTCCGCTTTCAATGACTTTCCTCCAATAGAGATTTCTTTCATCATCAATCGAGAATCTTTTGAAGTAGAATTTCGGGAGCTCCACGCTATAGTTTCCACTGAGACAGCAAATTTGATGCTCCCTGAACACAAAGCAGATCTCCAGTTTCAAAGAAGGATTCATTCAAGAATGTTACTCGATGAATCTAAATCAAAAAGTGGGTTGGGTGGTCTGAAATCAGCCGCATTCTCTGTGAAGAATTTCATTCAGAATTCTCAGCTAGATCTAACCAGTGAGCGGCAATTGGAAACACCACCGAAACTAGTCATTCCACTCGCTAAACATCTTTGCACTGATCATGGCTGGAAACGCATGAACGGCCAGCCAAGATCGGGCGTTGATGTTGAATATTTGTTTGCCAAGCTTGAATACAGAAAGAAGACAACTTATAATTTCAACAATCACGAAATATGCTGTACTAGTGTCGAAGCAGGAAAGGCTGGTGGTTCACATTTGGAATTGAGTCTCACAACTCGATCCATGCCAAATCAAGATGAATTTAACGAGACTATGAAGACAGCATTGAAGATGGTACAGTTGATGGATATTAAGAATTTCACAAGTGTCTATGGACAGGTGAGAGAAACGTTCCCAGAACGAAAAGAACCAGTCTTGGGCCCTGGTGATTTCAAATACATACCAAAGAGGCCAAGTGATTTCTTGGATGTGAAAAGACTGTATGAAGAAGATGATGAAAAAAGATCCAGGTTCGACAGTGCGCCGGCCAAGGAGTAGGTTCATGAATCACACGTGGCGCCGGATAAAGGTCAGGAGTCTCAAGATCTTGGAAGTGGAAGATGGTAACTGGTCAAGGAATTTTAAATTACATGGTATGAACACTGTAAAATGCTGTAATATATGACATTATGAAACAAAAAGGGATCTGGAGTCATAAAGGAGAACATGGCGAGCATTTTTGTCAGTCTTTTATATATCCAACAGGACTCTTTTGTTAGATATTAGATGTTACCTGTAAACACTCATACAAATACTATACAATCAACTCAAACATCAAATATCCGACTTCCAACTTCATCTCAAGCTGGCAATGTACCTTCGTCTAGCTCTATACCACTGGCGTATTGCTTTACATGTGAGACTTTTATCATGTTGCGATCAATCACGGGCCTCGCGCAGCTCATTATCTATCGAATCAATCGAGGATCAGAAGGCGTGGACAGCGTACAAGTCTCTCCTCGATCGAAAATTATGTTTGAGAAAGAACAGTCACCTATTAGTCGTGCATATCCATTGCGATTAGAAGTTACAACGTGGCAGGAGATTCGCGTTGGAAATCAGTAACCCTTCCACAACAAACAACATCTTCTCCAAGCGGGATCCACTTTACTCCTCTCAACCGAAATGTCTCCTTTCCCGGATTTTCCCTTTCTGGAAGGACAGTAACTCCCCCCTTCCCAAGCCATACTGGTGCTATAGTTACTATAACTCCATCTATAAATTTTTGACCTTCAGCAAGCATGACATTAATAATTCCAGCACCTCCTTCGATCATCAAGCTTTCGATCCCCTCTTTCCAGAGCGCTTCTAGAATATCTTGCCAGGAGAATCTTCCTTCGTGGTCCGGTGATAAATATATGAACCTACCGCTCGCCGCTATTAGAAATTCTCTCTTTTCAATTGATATATCATTTTCTTTCTGGGCAGTGATGATCCAAGGAGCTTTGCCTCTACCATCCTTCACCAACCCGAAAATTTTACTTTCCTCTCCGAAATCCCATCGGCCTTTAGGGTCAATTATCACCGGTCTTGGTTGCCCCTTTAAACTCTTTCCGCCTCCATAACCTCCAACCCCTTCTATCCTGCAGTTCAGACTTGGATTATCTGCAATTGCTGTATTGACACCAATCAATATAGCATCATGTTTCGATCTCAAGTAATGCGTCATTGCTTTTGAGCCTGGGCCAGACAAGGGTGAACCAATGCCGGGACGCATGGTGATCTGAGAGTCCATAGAAGTGGCAAATGTGAGTGTTGTATGTGGAAGTGACTTTGAGTGAGCAGTTGAAATAGAACTTTTGGATGGTAGGTAATCGTCTATTCGGGCGCGATCAGTTTCTGGGAAGCGGAGAAGGTCCCTGGTGGAAGACATTGTATTTTGATGATCCGATAATATGACTATGAATTTTTTGAGATGATAATTTCGTGTTGGTGTGTTACAGACAATGCGTTGGAAAGAGTAATGTCAATACGATCACATTCTCGTGGTCTGCGTTGAGTTTGTACACGTGAAAACAGAAATTCATCGGATCGAACAAAAGCGTCATGGTCATGTGATGAAAATTCGTTAAAACTCCTACCAAGCACTACCGTTTGATGCGACTTCCGCGACATATCTTTTTGCAAACCGTTCAATCCAAATTTGTTCTCTGCGTTTTCCCTTGTATTTTTCCATGTATTTTGGCTACCTTTCCCATACTCCAGTGATTATACAGGAAAATAAGAGTGCAGCTGGAGCGATAATTAAGGTCAATAGTGCAATGTTTTTCAATAATCAGCTGCATTTCAATTCAAGAGTCTCATTTAAAAGTTCTGAAGATACTGCTGTTGATTTCATAAATTCATCATTGCAGATAAATGTAACAATCAGAAGTATTTCAATATCTAAAACAATTACAAATGCAGAAAACTTGTATATCTCCAGATTTTTGAATGTTAGGTTGCAATCCGACAGCGCTTGCTTTGTCACTTGAAAGCCGCCTCTGGTGTATCTCCTTTTTAGTTCATTCAATATTGAAAAGATTCCTCTCTCTTATTTATCTCGTCCGTTTTGTTTCTCGCCCGCGCGATTTCCTTCAATGACTAGAAACGTTTTGAACTCCACCTACTGTTCAAACACAGCTGTCCAGTCCTCCTTCTTCATCCACTCTTCCAGGGTAGTCATGGGACATTTCACCCCCGCCTATGAATTAAAATTAGCTACCAAGTTTCTTATTACTCGCGGATCTCGTTCTCATTCCCAGCATGATGTATGTTACATACCTTTTCAATATCCTCCTTCATCCACAATGTCTGATCACCTCCATCATATCCCGGGTCGCTAGAATAGACGAACATGGCATTCAATTCCTCCCCGAAAGATTTATCTTGTTCTCGTCCCACAAACTCATCTTCCGTGCATTGCCTATATGTCGCAACCTTCCCAGTTGTTTCACTCCATAAACGAATATATTCGCTCCAAGAACAGTTGCTACCGCATGCCATGTAGCTTCTACCAGGTGGAAGTTGCGAAACGGCATAAATAAAAGAACCAAGGTCACTATTTATGGCAATATGAGGAACTGCTTTATTCGGGGTCGTTGGGAAACTCATTTGGAAACTTCCGTCGGGTTGCTATTCAGTATCAGTTTAGCTGGTGATATCTCCTCATATCACGACATCCAGTTGTGGAGATATCAATAATAAAATGACCATCCTAGGGATTCGTGTGATATATTGACAAACGAACAAAGGAACAAACCTTTCCCAAATAACTTTTCACAGCCAACTTATAACTACTAGTAAAGTACCCCGTCATAACACAACTCATTTTTTCAGCCAATTCCCCTTGGCCTCCATATTTCTCCCTCACATAATAAGGAAAAATATCAGCCTTTGCATCATGATGATACACTTCCGTGAACTTTCCTCCACTAGATTTTCCTGCATGACTCAATGTACTCGCAATGAACCCATTTACATCAAGTCCTGGAACGACACTCGAGTGAGCAGCAGCATCAGCGATATTCTTTCCTTGTCGATACTCGACATCATAGGCATATTGCCGGCACGAGATTCCAAGCTCCTGAGCTCGTTGACGACAATCGGGACGGAAGAAAGGTTCCCAGTAATTTGTGACGCTAAAAATAAGATGCGCTCCCTGAAATGCAGAGATCAAAGAGTTGACATCATCCAAGTCCGCTTTCACGATTTCAACGCCTTGCGCTGAGAGTGATTGAGCTTGGGCGGATGAGGTATTTCGTGTTATACCGCGGACTTTGTAGTTGGAGTCCTGAAGAAACCTTTGGGCGACAGAATTCCCTTGATTGCCTGTTACACCGATGATTACTATTAATTTGGTCATAATGATTGGAGTGGGGATGGGGATGGAGATGGCTTTGTTTGAGTAACGGGATAATTATTGATTAATTATTTTTGGAGATGGCATCGGAAAATATATCAAGGTTAAGTGGGGTTTCACAATCAATTCTACGAGCACTCACCCCCACATTCAGCCAGGTTTTTTCATTCGATGTCAACGAAGTAAGCAATATTTCATCTGCGATTTGCTAAATAATGCAAGAAAATACATGAGAGGTCAGCTTCACATCGTCGCCGCCCTGACTCTCTCGTTTGGCATACACTGAAACTGGATTCACCAATCGAGACGGTGTCGAATCAAATCTGGAGAAAGTGTTATGTCAAAAAGAAAGTCAGAAAATGAAGAGGCAGATAGATTTAAATTTGATATTTGAGATGATGTTTCATTAGTCGCAATCCTCAACCACTACCTCGTGGTCTCTTCGAAGCTTTCCTATCCCCATATAATCTACCAAAAATATTACAACAAGTATGCAGGCTAAGAGATAAATGCCATCTGGGAGTAACATGGAAGTAGCTTCGCTGTACAACTTCATTCCTAGAAATCTTTCCTCAAGAAGAACAAATTATCATAGAATGTGATAAGTAAACAGCAGACTAACTTTCCTGGCGAGGGAAGACTCTCCTAATGAAAAGCTTATTCATTCATGATTTCGTTTATTTGTTTTGTGTGAGAACATGAAAATACAAGAACTTCTTTGTTGTACCTCGAATGAAGTATGCCAGCTCACACGATGGAGCGCGCATACACATACACTTGCCCAACCATAAATGGATGAATGCCAAGCTCATGCTAACGGGCTAAAATCTCGGCGTAGAAGCAAAGGAAGGTAAGTCTTACATTTTCATTACCAAAAGCCTGGTTGCCGGCATGTACCCGTTGATCGAAATGACTTCGCTTCGGTGAATACCACTGACCACGCCGAGGGTAGGAGAGAGCTCTGCATACAAGTTATAATTTCCGCAATGACACAAATCAAATTTGTGAACATCAATACACTTGTTGATGTTTTTTGGCAAAAATGTCGCTCACGACGTTGACGATAATTGATGGTAATTTCTCGACGCACATAAATAACCCTCACTGATCTTACTGAATACTGGAGGTCGAAGAGAGAAGTTCTTGAGACTAATTAGCAATTTTAAGGTCTCTTCAGCTTGGATGGAAAGCGGGCACAACAGACTTGTCAAAATCGAGACTAAATTTTGGACGCGTCCGCTTTTCCGTCCAGCTGGAGAGTAAAATTTACTGGAAATTTCAAGTGTGGGGTTGTGGGGGGTTGTGGGACGGGGGCGGGGTGCAGGGGAGAAGGGGATGGATCGACATTTATTTCACCGTATATTGTCAAGTTCAAAGCTTTGCCCCATCTTCAATCTTGAAAGTTTTGAAGTTGGTACAGTTTCGATTAACCGTTTTTGCTACCCGTTTCCCAAAGCTTTGGTCTTGATGGTTCGTAGAATTCTTGGCCACATTGTGCAAGCGTACCCGTTCAATTTTATCCAATCACTTAGCGTTTTGAGGACGTTAGCTCTTGGTACTCATGGTGGACGGAATGGGTATGTCGACAAGAAGAGTGGACGTGATACATGTCCTCGTGAGTGGGCAAAACAAATGGAATCGAGATTGCTGTACCTATTCTCAGATTTCAGGTGTTTAAAAGCTATAAAAGCTAAAGAATCCCGCGTCAATCTCTAGACAGACTCCCACCTGTATACCAGTTGCAAACAATGGAGTCCCTCAATCCGAAGAGTTTGCTTCGCGCAGCTTTGCTTTCCACTGCATTATGTGGTCCGAGTATCACAAACGCGCAGGATGTTATTACCGATGATACATATTTCTATGGACAATCTCCACCTGTGTATACATCCCGTAAGTTCCTATATTCCCATCTTTTACGAGTTCCTATCTCTCTTTGGACAAATGACTTATACATGCCACAGCCGAAATGCCAGGGAACGGATCATGGGCATCTGCTTATTCCAAAGCTGTCGCTCTAGTATCCCAGATGACCATGGCTGAAAGAGCCAACCTCACTGTTGGTAAATCAGAAGGCTTGAATGGTTGTAATGGCCTAACAGGCTCTGTACCGCGACTCAATTTTAAGGGTATCTGTATGAACGATGCCGGAAATGGTCTTCGTGATACGGAATTGGTGAACTCCTGGCCTAGTGGTGTCCACATGGGCGCAAGTTGGAATAAAAATTTAACTTATCATAGAGGGTACAATATGGCAAGGGAGTTTAGGACAAAAGGCATCAATGTTGCTCTTGGTCCTGCTGTCGGTCCTCTTGGAAGAGTTCCAATTGGCGGGAGGAATTGGGAGGGGATGGGCAATGATCGTAAGTTCTCTTTCAGTTACTTGACTTCCCAAACTCATCTTCTCATTGGCAATGCCTCGAGTCAATCTGAATATCGCTAATAATAAACAGCATATCTTTCAGGAAAGCTTGCGGCTCAAACTGTTTCCGGAATACAAGACGCTGGTGTAATAGCATCAGTGAAACATTTCGTTGGAAATGAACAAGAATATAAGCGAAATCCGCCTGGTAATGTTTCTGCCGTCTCATCTAACATTGATGACAAAACAATGCACGAATTATATCTTTGGCCATTTGCCGATACTGTCCATGCAGGAGCGGCCTGCGTCATGTGTTCATACAATCGACTCAACAATTCATATGCCTGCCAAAACAGCAAAGCTCAAAATGGACTTTTGAAGACTGAACTGGGCTTTGAAGGATTCGTTGTAAGTGACTGGGGAGCATTGCACGCTGGTTATGCAGCAGCAGAAGCTGGGTTGGATGTCGTCATGCCAAGCTCAGACCTCTGGGGAGTGAGTGGTGAAAATTTGACAGCATCCGTTGCCAATGGGTCTCTTGCGGAGTCAAGATTGACCGATATGGCTACTAGAATTGTGGCCAGTTGGTATCAAATGGGTCAAGATGAGGATTTCCCAGAACTCGGTTTATCATCTTCATATTTGACACCACATGCCAAAGTCAATGCTCGAGATCCTTCATCAAAGCCGATTCTTTTGAGCGGGGCAATGGAGGGTCATGTTTTGGTTAAGAATATCAACAATGCTCTTCCCCTTAAGAAACCCGAATTGCTTTCTATCTTTGGCTATGATGCACCTGTATCAAGTCAGAGTAATATTGGAAACATTCGATTTTCGTACGGGACGGAAGCTATCTTGGATCTCAATATAACTGACACTCCCATCGATATTTCATTACAAATCGCAAGCAACGGAACTCTCATTGCTGGAGGTAAGATGAGTTCGATGACCCCAACAAAATAGCACATATTAACAACATGTATAGGTGGTAGTGGCTCAAACGCCCCGCCATATATCTCTGCTCCGTTTGATGCGCTACAGGAACAAGCTTATAATGATGACACAAGTCTTTTCTGGGATTGTAAGTTTATTTCCATTTGTGTTTTAAGTCTTACTAATAGTTCGTAGTCGTCTCCGTTGATCCCGATGTCGATGCCGGCTCGGATGCTTGTCTTGTATTCTTAAACGCGTATTCCATCGAGAATAGTGATAGACCTGGTCTTTACGGTTAGTTGAACATTCCCTATCATACTCAACAAGAAAAATAATACTAACTGATATAGATGAATTCTCTGATACTTTGGTAAATAATGTTGCATCAAAATGCAACAACACTATTGTGACCATTCATAATGTTGGAATACGTCTGGTTGATCAATGGATCGAGCATCCAAATGTTACCGCAGTGATTTTTGGTCATCTACCTGGTCAAGATAGTGGACGAGCGCTTGTTAAATTGTTGTATGGCGTTGAATCATTCTCCGGTAAATTGCCATATACGATCGCAAAGAACGAGTCTGATTACAATGTGTATAATCACTCGGTACCTGAGGGTATTTATACACAATTTCCACAGAGCGATTTTTCAGAGGGTGTCTACCTCGATTATCGCGATTTTGATGCTAAAAATATAACCCCAAGATTTGAATTTGGGTTCGGATTGACCTACACCACTTTTAAGTATTCCGACCTCTCGAGTTCAGTTGTTTCGAACGCGAGCACAGCTTACTTACCGCCAATTACCACCATCATTCAGGGTGGAGCCCAGTCTCTCTGGGACGTTGTCGCAAAAGTTCAAGCAACTGTGTCAAACAACGGTACAATGGCTGCCATGGAGGTTGCACAATTGTATGTCGGTATTCCGAATGGACCAGTCAGACAACTGAGAGGTTTCGAGAAGGTCAAAATAACAATTGGAGAAAGCGCGGTTGTGGAATTCGAGTTGACAAGAAAGGATTTGAGTGAGTGGAGTGTGGAGGAACAAAGCTGGGTTTTGCAACAGGGAAGTTATGGGATCTGGGTTGGATCGAGCAGTAGGGATTTGCCATTGAGTGGAAATTTGATCATTGGAGGATCATGAAATTGGAAGAGACATTAAATGAATCGCCCAGGGTAACGAATAGTAATGATAATGATACTGTCAACAAAACCAGAGTTTTAACATTTCTTTTATGACAACAAGAGACTGCTTGTGTCGTACGCTCTCTGTAGTATGAGGCTGTAGGAATGTCTTACACTTTGTTATATCACGACGCTCCTCACCAAAGTCCCCTGAGGCCATGTATCCCTTTTCGGTAGGAATCAATATAAAGCTTCCTTTACGGAAGAACGTCAATATTTGTTTATCGTTAAGCTTCGTATGGATGCTTGATGTGAAGTCTGGGAATAAATATACAGGACTTCCCGTGATTTACTTGGAGACTTCAGAAATCGCACCGTGATGAATCTCTTCGTAATCTTATAATTATTGAAGCAACGACAATTGATCCAATCCGCTACAGACTTCAAGGTTCGTACAGGATCCAGAAGTTATTCAAGACACTCGCCAAACTTTTGCTAATGTAAAGCTTCTTCTGTATCTGAAGTAAAAGTACGTGTTCTATAAGCTCCACGTGTTCTTGACGTGTCATTGGCTTCAGCACTAGATTGGTGTTGGTGTTGGTGTTGGTGTATCCGATCTGGCCAGTAAGCTTGCCAACTTATCCTTGAGCTCTCTCCACTCGGAGTATTTGGGGTCTCTTGAAGAATACTTACATTGTGCCTATTAATAATAATAATAGCGGCCAGTTTCCAGATGACGATAGGCTCAGCGACCATCAAATCAATCCGACAATCCGGGGCACAAAACTTGAACATCTACTCGCTCGAGAGTGATAGGTAGAGACGTTTTTGTTTCATCGATATACACATATACTCGGTACTAAAATGTAACTCCAATGGATAGGTATGTAAATTGATCTTGAAGGGAAGGCTGTGTTGCTTGGCGATAGCGATGATTTGTGAGTTGATTACCTAGGTATTGAGGGTTACGACGAGGTGACGAACTTACTCTGTATGCTCCTTGCCACATGATGACTCTGAGAATAAGCTGGTAGGTGGGCAGGCAGTGAGGCAGTGAGGCAGTGAGGCAGTGAGGCAGTGAGGTAGTGAAGTACTTAGGTTATTGTTCTTTGTCCCAGCATATGTATGTATTGTACCTGTCTAGGAATGTATTTAAGTCGTTTCAGACATACTACGTCCTGTTGTCAACGACAAAATCCATCCACGATAGTTCAAAGTAAATATTCCATTCGGGAACATTCAAAGGATCATTCTCCGTCTCCTTCTCCTTCTTACCTGCCAATTGAAGAAATATATTCAAATTTTGGACCGGATTGGGATTTTATAAAACTACGCCGCATCGCTGCATTTTCCAAATTGCTATCAATTGCCATCAATCGCCATCATATCAGCCTTCTTCACGGTTACCTACCGCCCTTCTCAAAAATAACCGCCCCCATCAGATCGAAAACATTTTTCTTTCCTCCAAAATATTTATACAGGAAAATATATCGAAGAATATCTAAGCAACCGAAACAAACGTTGTATCGAAAATATCAGTTGAAACTTCATGCAGAACATCGACGGTCCACAACCTATGGTGATATAGTTTAAGCAACGGCTTTCGTTATCGCAGTACATAAGATCTCACTATCGCATTGCCTTACCAGACATCGGCATCGATTTACCAGAAAGATAGAACGTGTCGCAGATTTTTAAAGACAGTTTTTGCAGTCACAGCCATGAAAGCCATGAAGAATATGGGCATGAATCGCATGTTGGGTTCACTGAAGCGATGTAGGTAGATCTCGGACGAAGTTCCACTACTTATGCGCCATAAAGTAAGGGGGTTGATTTGCATTTGACTGACCATGGAAATTTTCTCTTATAGCCAAAGACTCTAATGAAGAAACTGGAGATCCTCAACACGATACACCCGAAGCAAATGCAGCCAGAAATATTGTATGTTATTCTCGGAAATGACCGAAGGTTATGGTATTGATCGTAAAACAGCGTTTGTTCTGCGAATCTGGGGGCCCAAATGGCTCGGTATGTGCATTCACCTCACTTGGAATCCCTATTCATAAAGTCTTGTATCTGATATTTTACAGGGTGAAGAAGTGGGTTATCTGCCTGCGATAGTTGAAGCTGCAGAATCCTCCCCGGGAGCTGCGAAAGAATGCGCCTACAATATTCGAAAGTTCCTCTCCAAGGACAACCACAGCAAAGCCTACGTACAATACAATGCGATAATGTTAATTCGAATTCTGACCGATAACCCTGGAATGACCTTTACGAGGAATATCGATGCGAAATTTGTACAAACGGTCAAGGAGCTTCTGAGAACTGGAAGAGATCCAAGTGTCAAGCAGATATTGATGGAAACTTTGATCACATTCACGAGAGACAAGGCAAACGATGAAACATTGGCTCCTCTAATTGAGATGTGGAAGAAGGAGCAAGACAAAATGATAAAAGTAGCAGCAAGTTTCCCCAAGCATTATGCTCGATGGATTTTCTCTTCTAATACATCACAGGGCCCCGCAGGTCCGCGAACCCTCGTCGCTCCACCCTTTGATCCTAATGCGCAGAATTACTTTGGACGAAATCACCATACTCATCGCCTCCCCCCTCCACATGAACTCTCGTCCCGTATCGAAGAGGCACGCACTTCCGCAAAACTCCTCTCTCAAGTCGTACAATCTACACCACCTTCCGAACTCCTTGTTAATGAACTTATCCGCGAATTTGCTGATCGTTGTCAATCTGCAAGCAGAAGTGTACAAGCGTACATGGTTTCGGAAAATCCAGCACCAGACAATGATACTATGGAAACGTTAATTGAGACCAATGAACAATTAAGTAAAGCTATGAGTCAGCATCAAAGAGCAGTGCTACATGCGCGGAAACTCATGGGGCTTGGGAATGGAGATAGTACTCCTCCGACTGGAACGAGCTCGGGATTTACACCACCACCTGGTCCGCCACCCAACCAAGTGTCCAAACCTGTCCCAAGTAATGGTAAGAGATCGGTGCCACCGATTCCTCCACCAGGTGATATCGCGCCTATGGATGACGAAGACGATGAGCGCAACCCCTTCAGTGACCCAGAGCTAAACTCATCAAGGAGACCACCGTTCCCTTCTGATGCACCACCGAGAACTACTGGTCAGTTCAATGACACTCTTGGTGTCGAACCATATCACCCTGGATTCAAAGAAACGAAGAGCTATGTCGGAAGGCAAGATAGTAGTATAGGCAATGTTACAATGCATGCTGCAGTCAACGAGCAGGTATCAGATGATGAGGACGAGCCAAGATACTCAGTCGCTCAGGGTAAACAACCTGTTTATCGATACTAGAGAGATTTTCAAGAGTATATAACGCAAGTATAGAAAGATTTCACAGCTTAGGGTGGATACTGAAGAATTGATGCATTTACGATTTGACGGATGTATATTGGAGCAATTTTCTCGGGTTGAGAGCGAAGCGGCATTTTGATACCTTGGGGTTTTGAGATTTTTAAGTGGAGTTTTTAATGGGTGGTCGTAGTTGTCAATTTAAGATCGAGATTATATTCTTTCGATCCTAATTTCTTTCACATCCTGAATAAAAGGTCTGGTCCGAGAGATTGAACGAAATTGATCAATATATTAGATCAATCGGGCTCCGATGATCTCTAGTGTGTGTTAGCCTCTCTCCAACTGCAACTGCGGAATTTATCATGCAAGCTGATAGATTGGAATACATTCAACGCTCAAGGTGAGATGTCTGAGAGTTTCCATGCGCCTTCGACGTCAATCCCCGCATGATTTCGGGCTAAGGCGTCCGAAATGTAAATTGTAGATTGAAAGGGCTGGAACTCACCGGAAACTATGGGTTTGTATCGTCAATGCTTCATCCCATCTATGGGCATTCCCGGTCCCGAATTCGAGATTATCACTATGCAGGTACATATTCAAATACTGGTGATGGGAAAGTTATGACTAGATTCTTATATCAAAGATTGGGCAAACTTATTATCAACCTATCAATCGTTTAAAAACGCCTATCAACACGCCCCACTAATATACAGTTGATGTATGGATCTAGCCTGAGCCGAATAAACCCCACCCGAGCTTCGAGCTTCCTTATCAGGTTAACCCCCTGACTTTCTCCCCGCCATCTCGGAAATACCCTTGCGTCGGGGTCTAATATCAACGTGAGTATGGAAACCAATGAGATAACAACTGAACAAGTCAATTAGATCTTCAAGCAAGTACCTCGTACGAGATTCATTCAAGGTTTCTCCCAATCATTAGATGGGGAACTTACGCGGCTCAGCCATGATTCCTATCACTATGTTGCGGTGTCAAGTATTCCTGCAAGTACCTGCATTATCAGCAACTCTAGATAATGACAAGCCGATTTCGGTGACCATGAT
Source organism: Botrytis byssoidea (assembly GCF_014898295.1). Classification (NCBI taxonomy): domain Eukaryota; kingdom Fungi; phylum Ascomycota; class Leotiomycetes; order Helotiales; family Sclerotiniaceae; genus Botrytis; species Botrytis byssoidea. Next base: position 2,318,310 of record NW_024065844.1, read on the forward strand.
TTGAATTGAATTGTATAAGTATTTACCGTTTGTTTGAAATCAACACTTCAATACTACCCCTCTTGTTAAGAACAGTGAAAGCGATGCCAATCCTATTCATATAATACTAGAAAACGCAGGAATAGCTTCCAATCCAACTTCATTATTGACGTATTTCGTCATTCGTGTAGCCTTCATTCCTTGCCCTATTGCATCACCTTTTAGTATCAAGTTTCGTCTTGAAGTTTCAAGATGTTGTTCTCTCGTCGTCTTCCTCACGTTCTCAGTGTCGCCTTGGCAGCCTTACCTTCCATAAAAGCTACATCAATACCACTAAACTCGACTTCACATGACGATGGGAAGAATGGAGCCGTTGCTAGTGAAAGCTCTATTTGCACAGAAATTGGTATCGATATTTTGAAAGTCGGAGGAAATGCTGCTGATGCCGTGAGTACAATCATGCCAAAATTTATGATCAACTTTTAACCATTCTAACATCTCTACTAGATTGTGGCGGTACAACTCTGTGTCGGAGTAGTTGGGATGTATCATTCCGGTATTGGAGGTGGTGGTTTTGCAACTGTTCGATCAGCCAATGGAAGTTACGAGTTTATTGATTTTCGGGAAATGGCTCCCGCCGCCGCTTTCGAAACAATGTATTCCCCTCCTCTCTCCAACTCTGATGCCTCCCTCTACGGCGGTTTAGCAAGTGGTGTACCAGGAGAACTCCGTGGCCTCGAGCACATCCACACAAAATATGGAGTATTGCCATGGAAACAAGTCGTACTACCTGCAGTCAAGGTTGCTCGCTATGGTTTCAATGTTACCGCCGATTTAGCTCGCTACATGGCCTCTTCTACAACCTCTTACGATTTTTTGACGTATGACGAAACTTGGGCAATTGACTTTGCACCAAATGGAACCAGAGTCAAGTTGGGTGACCTATTCACAAGAAAAAGATATGCGAATACACTTGAAACCATTGCCGAATATGGTCCAGATGCATTCTACACAGGCGCCATTGCAAATGCTACAATCGTTGCACTTCAAAAATCAAATGGAACGATGGAACTTTCAGATTTGAAAAATTACACTATTGAATCTAGAATCCCTTCGAATATTACCTATCGAGGATTCAAGATTCATAGCGGAACTGCTCCATCTAGCGGTGCTGTAGTATGCAGTGTTTTGAACATTGTTGAGGGGTATGAAATGTCAAGTCCAAGTCAGCTGAATTTCTCGACTCATTACCTAGATGAGGCAATGCGATTTGCTTATGGTCAAAGAACCTTGTTGGGAGATCCAACTTTCCTCCCAAACTTGACAAGTTATCAACAGGAGATGCTATCAGAAGATACAGCTGTTGAAATCCGATCGCAAATCGAGAAATATCATACTTTGAACGTATCCGCTTATAATCCTCAAAATTATGGTATTCTTTCTGATGATGGAACATCTGCTTCCGTTGCTGCTGATAAGAGCGGTCTCACAATTGCCATGACATCTACCATTAACACATTATTTGGAAGTAGACTCATGGTTCCAGAAACAGGTGTCATTATGAACAATGAAATGAATGGTAAGATCCTTAATTCGGATTCTTTTTTTTCCCGCATCATATTAATGATTTTCTAGATTTCTCTATCCCCAATACTACCAACGCTTTCGGATATGCTCCCGCCCCAGCCAACTTCATTCAACCCTTCAAGCGACCCCTCTCTTCCATCTCTCCAACTATCGTTGAATACCCCAACGGTACTGTCTACATTGCCCATGCCTCTGCAGGTGGCTCCCGTATCATCACAGAGGTAATCCAACATCTCTGGCATGTCCTTGACCAAAACATGACTTCTGCCGAAAGTCTCCGTCATCCAAGATTACACGATCAACTATCTCCTAACAACGTTTACTTTGAGTATGGATCCGACACTTTCGGCATTGAAGGATACAGTAATGAAACTACTGCATTCTTTGAGGAGATCGGAGCAACGATTTCGTTTGTAGCGGTGGGAAGTACGACTGCGCAGGCATTGAGGAGATTAGGAAACGGAACGTTCGAGGCGGCAGGTGAACCCAGACAACTTAATAGTGCGGGATATACGATTTAGATGTGAGAGGCAACATTAAGAATGTGACATGATTATGAAAAGTTTATTGTTCTCCTATTACTCCCTGTTACTGGGATGTGTACTTTAGAATTTTGACAATAATAAACATTTTAGTTTACGACTTTATTGAAAAGGAACTTGGAACTTCTTTAAAGCTTCGATTCTCTGCCATCACTCATTCGATTCTAACGCGATAGTCGGCAAATTAAACACTATTATCGATGCATTTTGTTGCGTTTTCTAATCTCATTTCGAATTTTAGAGTTTGCCACATTCACAACCTGGTAGCCACAGATTCTGTCAGTTCACCCCATTATCATAGCAGAATTCACTTCCACCCTCGAAAAATAGGTGCCATGTTGAAATAATTACTCCCAACCGAATTCGGTATCAGTAAAGGGACGTCATAGTAAAGCGGATTGCCGAAGAGCATCGCAAGATTGAAAGTTAAAATGGTTATAATTGGGAAGTCAAATCAAATCATTAGCCGAAAATTTTGAAGTTGAATGAAGGGGTTATTTTTTGGGGATATCTAGAAAACTGGGTATGCTATAAATACTGTAATGTATAACAAGAAATGTCTATGTAATTAGACAAATCGACTGTTGTCTCAAAGAGAGACGAGCATAATAAAATCGCAGTTGATATCAAAATAACACAAGAAATCATACGGCCAGCGATTCAGATCTAGTTCATTTGTGTCGCAGGAAGCTCCTATGATAAACCAAAGGTATGAAATGAAGTATTTCATACGCAAAATCACTAGAACATTTGGTTCGAATGTAAGTATCTTTGAACTTTCATTATGGCTTGTGGGATCGACACATAAAAATGAACAGATCAACCGAACTCTGAGTATCAATGGCAACTGTAAATATATCAGTTATTCTGGGAATAAGTCGATGAGCATTCAAGTTGGAATGTGCGAAAGGTGGCATGTAAGCTATGAAGATCATTGAAGTAATCATACTGCATAACATAGAAAAGCATGAGTTGGAGACGGAAGACTTGAGATGCCGTCAAAATGAGTGAGATCATTAACAATGTAGCAACAAAGCATATAAATAGCGAGCAGATCTTATTTAACTAAACAATAGATGATAGATGTGAGCTAGTACCACATAAGGATATAACACAATCATTAAATGATAAAATTGATCCTTTCAAAAAAGGATCCAGAGAAAGAAACTAGTGCTAACCAAGGAGACGAAAACTGGTATACCGGACACACCGCCATAAAACCTCAAACCATCCATAATCATCAACCGGGCGCCTTTCTTTTTGATATCTCACCGCCAATCGAACTTGAGATATGCGCCAATTTTCCATCCTGAAAATGTACCTCCAATGATCTCCAATAACCAACCAACAGCTCCCTACAAACAGTCCCGGAATGTTATAAAAAGAGAATTATTGTCCATATATTGCTTTCAAGAATCAGGAACGAATTAATGGCTTTGGCCGCCCTAACTCTAGAAGATATCCAAGTTGAACATGGACGCCAATATGTGATGATGATTTAATCGGCCATCCTATCTTTGCTGATGATCTGATGTGTACATATTCTAGTTCATATCGTACTATTCCTATAATATACTTTTGTTATTGAGTAGTAGCCGCAGCCGCAGCTGAAGCCATCTGTGCTAGTAATGTATGTTCAGCGGAGACTCTTCTTTCTTGCTCTGGCTTTGATTGTGGTGATCTGACTGGAACAGTGGCAGCAATGTTAGGAACGTGATTGTTAATCTTTGTGGCGTTTTGAGGACGCAATTCAGCTTCTAGACCAGAAAGAATTGACATGTGCTGTGCGTGAGCCTATAAATTTAGGGATTTAGTAAAGTGATTGACTTGTGAAAATGATGGCGAAAGAAAAAGAGATCACTCATTGAGAGTTGAATAACAGTTGATGTGACAACTTACTGGAATTTGTCTACCCGATCCACTTGCTCCACCCGCTGCGATAGTAGTAACACCACCACTAGTCGCCAAGGTAGATCGTTCTGGTGTATGCTTTTTATCAACAATTAACAACCCATCTTCTGATGAACCGCAAGAATCTCGCTGTGCAGATACAGATGCTGTTGCTTCGAGTTCACCATCCTTGACATCCTTCCAAGAACATTTAGCATGCTTCTTTGTGCATGCAGCACAAGCAGTCATATGCTTAGTGCATGTGAATCGTAAACGTCGACATCGATCGCACGGTGGTGTAATTGGATCTCCTTTGTGAAGTTTCTCAATCCTGGCAGCCATTAAAACACGATATTGCCCTTCGATCCCATCATCAGAATTAGATGGTGGCTGTGATGCTCGTTGGTGATCAGAACTTGGAGCTGCACCATTGAAAGAATGAAAGGTTGAGTGCTCAGAATTGTTAAGGCGGGGTTGCTTTGATCTTGGCTGAGATGGTAACGATTGTCGACGGCTTGGGCTATGAAACTGTTCCAACAGATCTTGTTGCAGCTTGGCAGTCTCACCATTCAAGGGAGCAGGTGATCTGCTTCGATTGACGGCAGAAAATGGTTGGGATGCGAATGGAAGGGGGGATTCAGTAGGTTGTTCGGGAGATTTTTTTGCCTTGATAGCATTCTTTCTGCCTTTCATATGGTAGTTGAGTTGTCTTGCTTTACTAGCCACTGCATCGGCCTTTTTGATCAACATTGTAAGTCGATTCTCCAGAATGAGAAGGGTTCCAAGTTCAGAGTCCTCATCTTCTGGAAGAGGCTGACTTGGAATCATTCTTTCCGGAGCACCTGACATGATCAGTCGATAATCGTCTTCAGATATTTCGACTTGACCTCCATTGATCCAGAACCGACAAACTTTCATGCCATGTAATGCATCACTAAGAATAAAGTCTGCTGGGTTACTACGCGCGAAAGAAACCACTTCTAACCAGGTAATTGGCGTTTGTTCGAGAGCATAGGAGCTTTGAACGACTTTAATTGGACCGTCAAAAAGCTTTTCAAATGATTTCAATAGCAAAGGACCAACAAGTTTCGCACCAAGATTCGATGCCAGACTTTCGCGTCGTTGAAGAACACCTAATTACATTAATATTATGTCCCTTAATGGTCATCACGCACAAGTAGAACTTCCTCCCTTGCTCCCCCACCGAGCGGGAATCAATACACGTGATTCATATACACACCTTCATATTCGTCCAACATGCTCAAAACATCTCCGAACGTTTCGGAATCTCCTTCGACCAGTTTAAGTTTATCGCTTCTGGCTTTGACTAAATAGTTGATTTGCGCAGCAGCTGTTGGAGTTGCGCTTTCGCCCAATCGAGGAGCTTGTGTTATGCGTGCATGACCCTGACTTCCTGAACTTTCCGGGCTACGTTTCCGTTTTTCACCTTGGGGCTCAGTTGTAGGTTCCATGATTATCGCTGCAATTCAATCGCGTGTAATGGCAAATTGCAATCTATATGTAGATAATACGTAGGTGAAGAAAGATGATGAGGATGAGCGGAGGGGGAAGGTGGAGAAGTAGGAGAGGCGGAGGTGACAACAAGTTAAGAATAAAGAAAGGGAGGAGCAAAGGGCGATTTTAATGTTTCAAGTCAATTGTGAGGTTGAAGTTCGAAGCGCAGATTGATGGGAGTCAGGCAATACGAGTCGTGGTTACAAGTAAACAAAGTTTTGATGGAGGATCGTGAAGGAACTGTTTTGTACAAAGCGGAAGATGGACCTCCGCCGGTCGCGCTTTCCTCGGTTGAAGATTAAACCTTAAAGAAACACCCACGTGATAAAACCGGTTGTTTACTTAGGAGCCTGGTGAGCATGGTGGTGGGTGAGCCAGACTACCAGTAGTAGCGTACTAGATAGGTATCAAGTAAGTTTCCATTTCCACTCGGGAGATAAAGGTTTGAATGTACCGATCCCATTCAATCACTACTACCTACCTAGTACCTACCTACCTACTTGGGCTCACTGGTTACAATCGAGAGTCAAGAGAGGCAAGGAGGTATCATTCCACGGCTTAGAGCTGGAATGTTTAATTCATTAACAAATATAAAAGAACAAAATGAACTCTCGAACTAGATTCAATTGAGCCTCAAAATACATCTCTAGATTGGTTCTGGAAGGAGCATCTCAATTCTCCATCCGTCCCCTTCCTTTTATTTATAGTCTTAATGTACAGGGTTTATGTATAGACTATGTCTTCTCGTCCATTCTATTTTAGCTGAGAAAACCCTCCGACATTCCGCTCCCTCCCCTCTCCACTGAAAGAGGGAGCACTGTTCAAGTTGAAATATATGCATGTATTACTATCTTTTTCCGACGTGACATGATTAGATATTTTCATCTACCCTAGCGATTTCCAGGAAGTCTTGCATAAATACCTACTGGACTATTGGTGAAGAAAGATATTCGGTATGTGTTTGGATGGATTGATCTCCCCTCACTTACCATCTTGCCATTGAGTTGGATGGCCATGGACTATGAAAGAACAATACAAAGCACAGAATAGATATCGCACTTCCCACCAATTTATCACTCATAAGCCAAAATGTACTATCCCGTACCTTGTATCTAGGTATGTTCTCAATTTTGGATTCATGCCCAGGTAGGCAGGGCAGGTACAAATTAAAGTTATTGAACCTACGAGTACAAATCATCATAAATAAGCATCGGCGAGGCTGAGGCTTTTTCAAGCCCCGCCATTGGGAACAACGATCAATATTTACATACATTAACCGATTTCCCTACTACGTGCACGTCCCTGCTATATGCACGATCTTGATCACCCATTTTGAATCACTTTAAAAATTAATAACAATTCCAATTTATAAGATAAAGAGCTAGCAATTTAATTGATAAATGACAAGATATAATACTATCTAAAAACATAATAAAATCTTCAGATTTTGAATTTCGATGGAACTCGTAGTGCTCGCCCTCTACTAGATCGCAATATGACCTCCTCCTCCTTCTCCTTCGAATTATTAGCCTCTACAGCATCAGAGAGCTCTATAGTCTTTGTTGATGTTAGATCTATAGTAGAAGAAGCTTTGGGGAACTTTTTATCTCTTTTGATTGGAGATTTCGTTGATTTTAGAGTCTTTTTAACCTCCTCTTTCGCATCACGTGCAATCTGACGATCAACCTCCCTCTGCAATACTCTCTCTTTCGTCTCAATCTCCTTCCGTTCCTTCTCAGCTTTCTTTTCAGCTTTTATTTGAAGCTTAGCTTCCTTCTCTTGCTCCTCTTTAAGTGCTTTATCTTCTTGATACGCTCTAGCTTTAATAATAGCAGAGGGTGACCATAAAAACGCACCATTCCCCTCCTCTCCAATGAGATTTAAACGCTTTGAACGAGCTCTTTTCCTTTTTTCAAGCTTTAGAGCCTCTTCTAAACCTTTAGATCTATGCCCCTGTATAGAAGCTTCAGCTCCTAATGTAGTTGCAGCCTTAAAAAGCTTTAAAGTGATCTCATGGGTGGGAGCGCGACGAAATTCTAATTTCATTCTACGCATCGCTTTTGACGTATACGGTGTAGCAAGAGCATCCCTGCGAGTTTTAAATGATGTAGGTGGCGTAGAAGGAGCTTCCGGAGCAATACAGTCGATCGTAAGACTCCTATTCATAGGATATATGCCCGTTTTTTCGAAGGATCGTAAGATATTATGCCTCGTACAAGTGAGCTCCCAAGCCTTTTTAAATATGCCCCAAAACATGCGCTTTGTCATACCAACAATTCCCCCGCTATTGTGCATCAAATCATTCAATAATGTACTGTAATTCGTTGAAAGGGCACCGAAGGTTCCAACGTCGAGAGGCTGTAGTCGATGTGTAGAATGAGGGGGGAGAATTAAGACAATAATCTTTAATTCATCGCATTTTGAAAGGAATTCCATATTGACATGACTAGAGTGACCATCGACAATAAGTAGACGATATCTTCCACCTGCTTTTCGACGTGTAGCAGGGTCGAATACGTTTATAAGCCAATATAGGCCAAAAGCATTCGACGACCACCCATTGCTTGAGGCTCCAAAATAGGCTTTATCCTTCTCCCCTACATCCTGAACCCATGTATTTTGTAGATCCCCTGAGTCTCCTTTATAAATAAGAGCGGGAGGGAGAGCTGTCCCATCAGCACATATAGCTGCCAGTAGAGTAATAAACTCTCTTGATCCATCTTGCCTAGCTTTTGTCACTCTGCCTCTATTATAGGCGCTAGCACTCATTATCCTCTTCATAGTCCTCCCCATACCGATCATAAAGCCCTTCTCGTCCCAATTGTATATATCTCTCGGCCGTATATCGTATTTTATGGTCACTTTTATCAACTAAATTAAAAAAAGAGGGGTATTAGCAAGAGCGTTTTAGGTAATAAAGATCAACAACAATAGAAAATAGCTCAAACCAGATCATAAAAGTAATCAAATATAGCAACATTATCGGCTTTCACACGCAAATTATCAATGCAACGGAGATACCGACTTTTAAGACGTGTTGAATGCCTCTTGACAAAATTGCTAGTCCAGTTCTTTCCCACCTCTCTGCCTAGGATCTCTTCTGCAAGGTTTCTGACTATGCGGCTTGTAGGAGGGATAGATCTCTGTGTCAGCTTGTTGATTTGATCAATTAAAACCTCCTCCTGATCACTAGAAAGCGCTTGTTTCGTATCGGAGAGGAACTGTTTTCTCGAGGTGGTTTTACCTCTATGCCGCCGGGAGAGCGTGGATCGATCAATTTTGAAGAAATTAGCTGTCTGGGTGTATTTAGGAGCTTGAACCCCTTTCAAATGATCTAATGCAAGCTCTATACGAGCCTCTAAAGGCATATCATCGATGTTTGAAGCCATAATGTTGATATTTCCAAAGTCGTGCACGTAGTAGGGACGTGCACATAGTGGGGAAATCGGTTACCCTTCAGCTGCATACAAAACAGCCAGCATACTTCTCTTCCAACCAATTTTCCACGCTCGTTTTTTTTTTACCATCGTTTCAATAATTCACATACCGTGAGCTTCCTCAAATAGAACACCTATTTTTTCTTTTCCGCACTGCACTGCCACTCACTAACAATTACGAGGTAGTCTTGCAGATCTCATTCATTGATATAAAAGGGGCAGCCGCGCGCTTTATCCTTCTTCCCGATAACACACATCATACCCTTAATCGACTCAACATAACTACCTCAACTATTCCAAATTCCGTTCGCATACTCTCCCTGAGGATTACACTCAAACACACAATGGTTTCCGCCAACGGAGTTACAGACACCAATGGAGTCACCGCAGGACTTTTCGGGCCTGAGCTCGTCTCTCCCGAAGTTGCCAAATCCCTCCCTGAATCATATACTCTCCGCGCCCTTCAGAAATCAGATTATGCTCGTGGATTTTTAGACGTTTTACGAGTTCTGACTGTTGTTGGGGATATCACCGAAGAGCAATGGAATGAGAGGTACGATTGGTATAACGATCAAGGAAAAGGTGGCTACTACCTACTAGTCATTGAAGATCAGGGAAAGGTTGTTGCCACGGGCGCTTTGATTGTGGAAAGGAAATTGTGAGTATATTTAGTTTTTGGGAGGCCAGTCCCGAGAATCAATCAATACTGATTCAATGAAAAGCATCCATAATCTCGGTCTCGTAGGTCACATCGAAGACATTGCCGTAGCGAAAGACCAACAAGGAAAGAAACTCGGATTGAAGATGATTCAAGCATTGGACTTTATCGCGGAGAAGATCGGTTGTTATAAGAGCATATTAGATTGCAGTGAAGCTAATGAAGGATTTTATGTAAAGTGTGGGTTCAAGAGGGCTGGTTTGGAAATGGCTCATTATTATGATCATTGAAATAAGCACCGAGATAACAAGTTTGGATCTCTAGACACAGCGAATTGGTTGGATTTTGATTTGGAATTAAGCATAGAGCGAGCGTTATAAACGGAAGACAAAAAGGATACCATGTACAGATTTATTTTAATTGGGAATGGATTATTTACTCCTGGGAAATTCGAAGCAATTCATATTAGATTTTAGTTTGGTTTTGTCTCATCGTCCTTTTTTTAATACATTCGCGATTTCCTGGTACTTCAAACCCATTGAGGTTTTTTGACTGTTTTTTTCCTTCTGGTAGATCCAAGACCAGTCCTCAATCCAATTGGACTAGATTTCGTAACGATTCGAGGTTCCTTCTTGATTGGCTTTCTTGTAACGCCAGCAGGACTCATAAGTCCCAACGCGGAGTCTCTAAATTTCGTCTCTGGATCAATCTTCCTCGGAGGAAGTGAGATGACGGTCGGTTTGATCACATCTTTCCTGTAGATTTTGATGGGAACAGAAACCCCAGATCCAATAACCACCCCTGACCGTTCATCAGACACATAGCTGTCAGAATTTACGGACATTCCCCTTACTCTCCATCCCAAAACATCCTCCTCAATTTCGTCCAATAATCCACCCAAGCTTATACGTCCCTTGAAAGCATCATCTAGTCCTATTCTAATACTCTCTTTCCCATCTCCTAAGGGAAAGCTACCATCGTTTCCTCTCCATATACTTGTTGCGTTATCTTCAGAATCCCAGTATCCCTTTCCTGCCTTGCTGCCGCCCTTAATTTTCAAAGGCGGAAGGTCAGCAACCCACCCATCTAGCTCTGCCATTTCCAATTCTTCCACATATTCTTCCACAATATCAGCTAACTCAATCATCCCCTCGACTTCCTCTTCCATGATTAATACCATTTCTGTCAAACCGCCAAGTACATCCCCTTCCAACCCATCCAATTCTTCCCCACACATCATCTTCTCCCCAGTAATTGTGTCCATTACAGAAGCTACTTCTTGAAGTAAAGATGCGAGTTTGTGAGCAGTTGCTTGATGACTGGGTGGTGTTGTCGGCATTCGCGGGTAAAGCTGAAACAGTGGAAACATTTCGGATTGATATGTAGATTCTATCGGAACTTGCGTCATAACATTTGGATGCCTCTTTGTCGCTACCACACCGTCATTACGCTGAACTGTGTACTTTGGCATCGGTATTGGCGCTATTAGCAGCCTGAAAGTTGTTGAAGATTTGAGACTTTTGATTGCTGTTGCGAATTGGCTTGAGATCTTTCAAAATAACGGAATATTATGAACACAACAGGACTTTAAACCTCCAAGATAAATTTTATTGCTTTGATCCTCGATTGTTTGACAAGGTGTCATAAGTATTTAATTTTTGTTGGATATTTACCACATTCCAAGACGGGGTAAAGTAACTCATAAAAATGCTGTTGGCCTGGAAATCTTATAGCCATTCGAAAATATTCTACTACTTCCCACATCATCGGCCAGAAACCGCATGATGATATTGAGCTCTTTAAAATATGCTACTTATGCTGCGAATCATCTTCATCTGATTGTGGATAATTATCATGGGAATTAACAAATGTTGATCAGGGATTGTAGGAAAAAAGGGGGATAAGTATAGCGAATCATGGCCGGTTCCCGTACGAGTAATTCATGCAAAATGTAAACGCATTGATGAACCTCAAGCTGAAAGAAAAATGAGGAATTTTCACCACGACATTCTTTCAGATACCGGTATATGGGATAATTCCATAACTCATTGCAGGTAAGGGATGAATTGAAATCCATGAGGGAAATTAGGATATCAAAATGGACCCGGCAAAGTAGATAACAGATCTATATGGTAAATTACTTTGTTGAAGATAGTGGAAAGTTATAAAAGTCAAACTTACGAAGCTTTAAGACGTAGCTTTACAAGCGCATTCCTATAGTCAAAGGGAAAAAAAACCAAACGAGGGTTTGGCTGATTTATATCGTTATTTTTGAAGGCATGATTGGGCTGGGCTGGAATTTGCAGTGAAAAAATTTCTTTCCCAACCCAAGTAGACATTGAAATCTAGCGAGACATTCGACTTCGATGATATATTTGAGCTCAATGAAATCACTTGCACCAGTTCAAGCGTCCAAGAGATGTTGAATGTTCAACGAAGAGCACACTCAACATCACTTCAGATGTCTTCCAGATAACGTATGACAAGAAAACGATTATTGGCGCAGCCGCTAGGTCTCACTGCACTTGCATTGGGTACCTAAGATGACCAGAGGATCGTTGATTGCTTGGAAAGCCCATCACAAGATCTTTCAACTCCGCGCTACCCATACTTGGTAGCATCATATCACATCGTCTTATTCATGAAAGCCCAGATGTTCAACGTCATGTTTCATTCGGTATATTCGTATCATTCCCAAGATATCTTTCACCTCGATGACCTTCGGATATCGTATCTGCATCCATTTAGGTGGCGCTTGTAAACAATCGGGTTTGATGTGGGCGTATCTGGTTTTCCCTTGAAGCGCATTGAGTTGTTCTTGTGGATTTCATTGCCTTTCACCTGTAACTTTTTTCTACCCTCTTATCCTCTTCTCATTCTTCCTGTTGTACGAAAGGATTCGCGATTTCTTCGCTACCATCAACTGGACTTATTCCAATGAGTAAGGTTCCTCTTGCAACCACTAATCCCAATGATCTCCAGGCTTCGGTTCCTTCATCATCTGCGAAAGGACTAAGTCAGTAAATGGGGTTGGCAAAACAAAATTATACTTTACCAGTTAGCTTCTCCTCCACATCATCCAATACCAAATTCATCAAAGCATCATAACCCTTCAATGTGCCCTTCACTAAGGAGGATTTATGTCAGTTAATTTCGAGTGTATCAATGCAACCGATAACGTACCGTGTCTGCCACCATTAAACTTGACTGTGACCTGCTTATCCATGTACTTTCCCAAGTCCAAGATATTCTCCTTCTTTGGTTTCTCGAAATTTCCCCCGCCATGTCCACCCCTCTCCCCACCATGACCTCCTCTACCACCTCCCCTGCCACCTCTGTGTTCACCATGACCTCTACCACCTCCACGTCCGCCACCTCTATGTTGACCTTGACCCCTTTCAGACATCCTGTCGCATGTATGAGGAAATGCGGTCTGTTATTTGTTAGGGTAAATATGTGAGGGATATTGACGGTACCAAAGAATTCTAGAAACTTTGTAATGGAGAGCTACAGCAATCGAAGCAAGTTAGCCGCTAGAATAAAGCGACATTAGTGGCTGACATGGAAGGCTGTAAAGACAAGGCTGAGATCAGAAACTGTGGCTGTACATATATACGAACGGGCGGTGTCGACACAATGGAATTAATTACCATTCCAATTTTACATGAAGGATTAGATCAACAAGTTAGCAATACTTCTGCTTCACCAACACAATACTCACATAATATATGCGAAAGTGCGGAACTTTATTTCTCTTCAAAATTGACAAGAAAATGAAAATTCTGCGCTCGGTCATCATGGGAATCATGTTGAAGTCGAATGTCTAGTTCTAGGGAGGTTTCTTGAGAGTCACATTTCAATCAAACCAGTACTACACCGGCAACTGTCTCTATTTTACGAGAGTGTAAGTGCACATCCTTAGGTAGGTACGGTTTCTCAAAATCTTCACATTCCTCACTACCATGTATGGTTGCTATCACAACATCATTCTCAAGGTCACTACGCATTATCACATGTCAAATGATCTTGAAATTCCATGGCCAACACCCCGCCACAATTCAATGATCTTCATCCTACATGATGGGAAATAATATGTACCACAAATGTTCAGTCCTGTCAGGTACAACGACCTCGATTTCATTTACTTTGATCATGAATTTGTAGGACCAATGTCGAGGAAGTCTTAATTCCCGAGACATAATCGATACCCCCCAATTTGCCACATATAGCATAATCGATGAGTTTGAAAGAATTAGAGCCTCAAGCTCTAGAAGCTCTGGATGAAGGACTACCGCATGAGGCAGAGGAGATAGAGGGAACAGAGGACAATACAGTGATGCACTATGAACATCTGCCGCAGATAACACAAGAATCGACGCTTCTTCCTTCACCTATCGCCACTGCTATTAGCCTGGTGACGAGATCATCTTCTCTTTATATTCGACTTGGCACATTCATAGGAGGCCTGGCTATAGACGGTGCACGAGTAACAACACTCACGGGGTTAGAAGTCAGTAGAGCTATTATCGAGGGAATACTACATCGTGCTGGAAAGGACGTTGCAAATCGAAGTACTGGAGAATTAGGAAAGTTGGAAGCAGAAGGGCTATTGGAACGAAGTATTGCGAATTTACACGCCACCATTACAGGAATATCATTCGCTGCTTCAACTAGTTTTCATTTTTCTTCTGTAGCCCTCTCTTCAGCCACAGACATTTCACAGCAGCTACTTGGTACACTGGATTCGATTCTTGGTTCGACTGATTCTTCGAGAGCAATAGCAAGCATCATTACATTGATTCGCCGAGAGTTTCAGAACCCCGCCACAGGAGTGGAAGGAGAAAAGGTTAGTGTAAGCGATCTTTTGTTGGGTATTTGTGGGTTGGCATTATTACAAAGATGGTGTCGTAAATTGACGGACCTGGAATGTCGAGAAAACAAATACGAGGAGGTTCTGTGGGATGTGGTTGTACTCGATGATGGCCGGCGAGCGGATGTGGTCGGTATGATATCAGGAGATTCCTCCGAAATTCAAGGAGATCCTTCCAAATTGTCTTTCATGAATACAACAGGTGGTGAGATGTTAGAGACGATTGAAAGAGAGGAGCCAAGTCAAGTTGATGATGGGGAGGACAAAGTGGAGAGTGTATTGAGACAGAGGCTAATCAAGTCTCTACCTTCTGATGCCTCTGTTTCCATCACGACCTCTACCATAACAACAACCACAAAAACAATCACCGTGGAAGTTTCAGGGTTTGAGCCTCCTGTTTTTTTGCCACCTCCCGGTGTGGAGATACTGGAAGAACATGCTATTCGTCTTGAAAATGTGGATCTAATCACGGGGAACAAACAACCTGAAATTACACCAGTCCCGAGATATAGAGTCGTGTATGGAATAGTAGGAAATAGATTGCGAAATACGAGTGTTGCAGAACACGAGTTACTCCAAGCTATTGAGAAGAATGTGGAAAGTGATAATAGTTCGGCCGATGACCAGGACAGCGACGGTTCTAGCAGCTTCGCCTATTCAAACAAACTCAAAGCGACTTATGCAGACGATGGTTTGCTTATACAAGACGAATACTCGCCTGTCAATCTTCGCCGAAGAACTACTGGTAGCAAATCCAAAATACCCAGGCTTTCACTTCCTGGTGGCTTAGACGATAAATGTATAGTAAGTACGGAAATGTCTTCTTTGGTTTCGGACAACTTGGCAAATCAAAAGAGATCAAGAAAGCCAATCAGTTCAACATCACCAGATGATAGTCCTCAACAGATTTTCCTCAAGCCGATTTCGAACAATCAAATATCTAAAAAATCGAAGACCGATGAAATAAAGATGGAAGGACAAGATAAGAAAACTTCTGTTCGCCAGGCCTTGAAGGGAAGATCTAGTACCAAGTTATCCAATCTGTTCAACAAAGATGGAAGTAAAGAGGACAGCAAACCCAAACTTCCACCTCGGCCTCGTCCAACATGGGGAGACCCCACTCATGCATCAACAGTTAGATCTACCTCAGCCCATTTATCAATTCCACAGAAGCGGCCAAGGAATACTGCAGGCTCCTCAACACCGTTACGTGGAAATCAGACCCCATTGACGTCGGAAAATCTTGATAAGATTCAGCCTGATTTACCACGCACCCCCTCCAGAACCAGCTATTATACGGTTCATGAACAACGAAAAGATTCAATGGTTTCTCAAACTGACACTTATTCAATCCATTCTTTTGACCAAGGCCGTCCTCATTCCCCAGCAACACCGAGGAACCGTTTTATTGGCCAAAATAATGCCATGAAGTTACGATCGGAGAGGGGTATGACCCTCGAAAATTCACTTTCAACACCCAAAAGCCATCGACGCACACATTCAAATGAAGAAAGTATATTTACATTGAATACAAACAATTCAGAGATTTGTCTCATCCCAAGTTTTGGAAGAGAAAAGGGTATATTTGAAGGTAGCGAAGCATTAGATTCCCTGATGCGTACTGGTAAGATCGATGGCACTTTTCCAAAGCGTCATATCATACAGAACATCACCCGTTTCGTCAAATTTGCATCTGCTTCTTACGGCTCCAATTTTCTTCGAGTAATGGGGATCTCGGATCCTAGTACAAGACAAGAGCTTAATGCTATACATCATCTTGAACATCAATCATTTTCATCTCATACACAACTGCCTGCCGACACTATTCTTCTTTCTTCATTTGTTGATCCTCAAGGTGGGACTGATTCTAGTGGACTCACAAATACTGGTGTTCCAATGGTTCATTATGTATCACTAGATCATCAATCACAAGCTATAGTTCTCACATGTCGTGGTACTCTAGGGTTTGAAGATGTCCTAGCCGATATGACTTGTGACTACGATGAATTGGTTTGGCGTGGTAAAGCTTACAAAGTCCATAAGGGGATTCATGCATCTGCCCGTAGACTTCTTCATGGCGGTGGAGGTCGTGTTATGGCCACAATAAAAGCAGCACTTGAGGAATTTCCAGATTATGGTCTGGTTATGTGTGGACATTCATTAGGTGGCGGTGTAAGTACTTTGTTGGCTATAATGGTTTCTGAACCTGCTGTCAATGGCACATCGTTCGTTACTTCTTATCATCCCGAACATGTATCCACATCTCTTGACGCTACTGATCATTCTTCTCAAATACTACACCTTCCACCGGGTCGACCAATCCATGTTTATGCTTATGGTCCCCCTGCTACGGTATCTCTATCTCTAAGATCTGCAACTAGAGGTCTCATCACAACAGTCGTTAATGGTAATGATCTTGTCCCTCATCTTTCCCTCGGTTTGCTTCACGATCTTCAAGCAGTTGCTCTTGCGTTCAAGAACGATAACTCGGGTGCGAAAGGTGAGGTGAAGAGAAGGGTATGGACGGGGATGAGCAATTCATTCACTGAAAGGTGGTATGGGCGATCTGGTCATGGAAATGATGAAGAAGAGGAAGATAAGTGGGCGTATGCTGCACTCAAAGCGCTCCGAGCTTGTATGTTGAGTAATAAGCTGGTACCACCTGGAGAGGTTTTTGTGGTTGAGAGCATGGCTGTCCTGAAACGAAACGCTTTCACCAGGAAAAGTGACATGAGCGACGGACAAAATATTAGAGGGGAAGACGGGTTGGGTAAACCAGCAACTAGAAGTGTATTAAAGTACGTGAGGGATGTAGAAAAGAGGTTCGGTGAAGTCAAATTTGGGGGAAGCATGCTGTTAGACCATAGTCCAGGGAGATATGAAAGCAGTTTGAGGGCATTGGGAAAGGGCGTCTTGGGCGATTTGTGACTCAATCACCACAGGGTATCATTATTTTCTGATGGTGCCTTCTACGATTTTCGATAAAACTTCAAAGATTGAGACATGCGATGATGAACCTACTGCCCCCGTTCTAGTTTGGATTGATGGTGGTGGTTTCGCTGGTGGATACAAGCATGAAACTAATCCTGCAGGTTTAATCGAGAATTCAATGGTGTTAAAGGAAGAGTTCGTCTATGTTTCCATAAATTACAGACTTGGTCTTTATGTTAGTATAATTATGATCGTTCTTAAATTACTCATGCTGATTTTGTTAGGGCTTCCTAGGTGGACCACTTTTAAAGCCGATGGGGATGCAAATGCAGGTCTACTCGATCAACGACTAGCTTTAGAATGGGTCCAGGAGTTCATTTACTTATTTGGAGGTGATAAGAACCGAGTCACTGTCATGGGTGAATCTGCCGGCGGTGGATCTATACTACATCAAATAACTGCGTATGGTGGAATGAGAGGTCCCCCGCCATTTCAACAAGCTATCCTACAAAGTCCGGGATTTCAGCCAAATCCAGGAAGTTATCAACAAGAACGAATCTCAAATTACGTCCTGAACGACGCAAGTAGCTTTTCAAATAGATCGATTACAACTATTGATGATTTACGAACAGTGGATGCTCGGATATTGGCTAAAGTCAATGATTTTATCGTTGCAAATTCTCATTATGGCCTTTATACATTCGGTCCAACTGTCGATGGAACCTTTGTACCAGCACTCCCTGGTCAAGTTCTAGCGGATAACAATTTCCACACTTCTCTGGCATTGATGATAGGAGGAAATGATCAAGGTGTTTTGTTCACTTCACCGTATATTTTGAACCAAGCAGATTATGTTTCCAATCTTGAATGGTTGTTTCCAAGGGTTCCCGAGTCGTTTATTTATGAGATATTCGCCCTTTATCCCGACCAATTCGATGGGAAATACGGTTATACGAGTGAAATTTCACGGGCAGCTGTTACTAGTGCCGAGTCCTGTTTTGCATGCAACACGAGATACCTGAATGCTAAAGTTGGAAACAAGTCATACGTTTATTCATTTGATGTACCTCCAGCATTACACGCAGATGATGTTGCTTACACATTTTATAATGGCCCGGGCAGTGTCACATGGGATGGAAAGCCTGCATTCGGAGGTGCGGCACTCTCTTCAAGATTACATTGTTAATTTTGTGACTACTGGTACTCCGAATGGAAGAAGGGTTCCTGATTTTCCTCAATATGGCAGTGAATCGAACGTTTTGAGTATCAACTCTTCGTTCTTGGGAACTATCTCTGTTGATCCTTTGGTGAGGGGGCAATGTAAATGGTGGCAGAAAGCGCTCTATTATTGATTACATTTGCCATTTTCTTCATTTTTGACGCGCAACAAAAACCCTGAACCGAGAGACTCTCAGATTGAAAGCTGTTGGTGGCTTAGACGGATGATGTGTTATAGATTGGAAGCTTGAGTCACGGCGAAAGATTGACGGATTCTGTATTAGTAGACCTGAATTTTAACGTATCAATCCTTTCACTTTGTAATTCTTCGAGTTCATTCTTATTTTTTCAGTACTACCTTTTTTCATTCTGTACTATATATCCTCATTATTTGCAGATTCAGATTTACCATTTCTATTTCGGCCCACGGAGATGTTTTCTCTCGAAGATCCCATCACTTCCCGTCCGTTCCTAGCCTCCTGCCTATTTTATCCTAAATCCAGATCTTCCGGAACATACTAGCTGGTATTTAAAGAATAGAGCCCGTGCCGTATATGAAAAATCCCCGCAGAGCTTTATCTCGGAGGGGCTAGCCACACCGAAAAAACATTACAATGAGAGAGAGACCTCGATATCCATCGTAGTGGGGTCTCTAAAGTAATCGCAATGAGTGCATTTCGTATAAATCTTTCAATACCCGTCGCTAGGTCATCATCAATGAGGGCCCTCATACCTATCATTATAAATAACTTAAAATCCTCGTTTATACTCATGGGTACTCATCGGTGCTAGTAGTGGATCAGTGGACTAATTCAGCGTGATTGTCGATTCACTACAAGTACCTGCCTCTGATCCAGCACATCCGCATGTGAGTTCACGCAGGGTGCTGTTGTGTCGTCGAGAGGGCCCGTTGAGGTTTTAGTTGGTTTATTTAACAAGTAGTACTTGTGCGACCAAAAAGTATGCCACACTCCACACAAGCACGTCCCATAAGGTGGTAAGATAAAAATTGAGTAGTGGCCCATATTTAGGTGGAGTGCTGTATGTTTTCTGGCCGCACGAGTAGAAGCGCTAATATACTTCTGGGGGGCTAACGTGGTCAAGCGACCTACGCTAGCCCTGGTGTGTCGAAGCGCCTACCACAAAAAGTGATACCAACAGATATACTGAAAGCGTGGGGACTCCAGTTCGAGAGTTTTCAAGAAAGAGCAAGATATATGCTATTGAGAAAGGAACTCGTGTCAAGCTCTGTCACCCAGGGAGGCTCGAAGGCAAAGAGACAAAAAGGCTTGTTTAAGCACGAAGGACGCTAACCTTCCAATATGACAGGTTGGTGCCTCTTTAATGTAATTGCCAGGAGATTTAATCGACCAAATAAGATCCTGACCTGAGCGGTAAGACTCCTCTGTGGCTGCGATGCAGTCAGTATGCACTCACTGGGTATACTCGGTGGGGTCTTTCATCTCTCCCCAGTCCTTATGCCTAATTTTCATCTCTATCGGAGCTCGTAAGCACACTTGCACTCTTATTTTCGGCGAATTCTCTCTTCGTATGCGTAGAGACGCCACAAAAATATGAAATATCACTTTCACCCCAGCACTTCCAACATATCCGGCTGTATTCGTATAAATTTCGAGTCAGTGATCAAACCGGCCTTATTTATTGCGGGCAACTTGACCAGAAAAACCAATCCACTTCGCTTGTTTAGCTGGCGCTTATGCTAGAAGCACGCAAGACACGATGAATATTTACGGTTTAGCTAGTTATTCACCGACGGAACGGTTCACCTGATCCGAATAGGCAGCTCTCTCCTGTCAGCAAACTCGGCGAAAATGCACCATTCCAAAGCTGCCTATTTGATTCAGACATGGGGCGGCCGTATGCTAGCAAGTATGCAGCTATCTCCTAGGTCACTATTGAAGCATATTGTATAAATGGCAGCCTTCTCTCATCCTGAAAATTCGTCATCAGTTTCATCTTCCTTTCTTCTACTTATAGCCGAATTTCCCAAATAGTGAATACGTTCAACCATTACGTACAATGTCCCGCAAGCAAATCATTAAAGCTGCTATCAGTATTGCCGGTACCGCCGTTGGCATTGCGCTGTACCAAAGAATCGTAGTTGGCGCCTCTGCGTTCCCAACAGCTTCACTTGTTCTCTCTGAACCTGCGAAATTCGACACCTACGTTTATCCGTCCCGAGTGGCCGCAACCATCTTCGGTGCCGATGCTACAAACTTTGATTACCACCTTGCCCCAACCGGTACCGCAGCTAAGGAAGCTCTCGCAGCTCATACAACAGCCTATGCTTCAGGCGATGAGTCTCAAATCTTTATCGGCTTTCTAAATGTGACTGGAGCTGGGACCATCATCAGTACCCAAGCCAGCAGCCCGAACCTCCTCTGCAACGAGCTCTCCGGCGACATGGCCTCTTACGTCTCCTTGTGTGGTAGCCACGCCATTGTCCATAAAGCCTTGGTTTCCACGCTTGACAAGCGGTCGTGATGGAACTGGATCTAATCTGGCGCTCAGGTTGCCAGCATCGCCGCGGTCAAAATCCTCTCCGGCATCCTCTGGAATGGCCCGTACGACAATTTTCCCTCAAGCCCGCGATGATGGTAAGAGTTGAGGCCCCGGCTTATCGCACATTTAAGCGAGATTAGGGTAGTCACCTAATTTCGCACACCTTATTTTAAAAATTCAATTATTATTCTAAAATTCATTATTTTCGATTCAAATTCAAAATAGATATTGAATATAATCACGAAAATAATAATTATAAATTTAATTAAAATTGGTATACTTCTTAATATTCTAAAGTTATTTAAATTAGAATTGATAGAAAATCCTAGGAATAGATCGCTTCAAATTTAGATGTATTACAATCTACTATAAGAAGTATAATTAAATCCAATTCAATTAGAAGATTTCGAAAAGGGAAGATTTATTAAAAGTCTATAATAATTACTAAAAAGATTTATTGAATTATAAGAATAATTGCTAAAGATTAAAGTAAAAAGAGAATAACTTTTGAATAGATTAAAAATATGTTTGATATTGAGGTTTTAATATATATAATTCAAAAGGAATTATATTGATATAGATATAAAAAGTGTATAGTATATTCTAAATCCTTTATTTCGAGAATATAAACAAAAAAGAGATTAGATTTTATATATAAATATTATTAATAGGAAATTAGTAATATTATTGTTATTAAATTAAAAGAAAGGAATTGGAGATTAATTATATAATCGAATAAAAGCATTTTCGAATTAAGAAAAACGGATAGAATATAGATTACTAAACAAATTAATGAAAAAAGATATATTAATTATATTAAATTAATATATCAATTAAAAAGAGTATTGATGATAATATAGGGTATAATTGGCTGGAATTATAAATCTCCATTAATCTTTTTGGAAAGATTTGAGGGTAATAAAGATATTATTTTCAAATTATATATATAATAAATTCTTAAATCTATTATATTTTTATTATTCGATAAATTAGGATTTGAATATATATTTATAAAAAATAATTCTAAAATATATTCCGGATATATTTATAAAGCTTGATTGGAGTATAGTGTATAAGGCTTTGATTAGTTATTCTTCTTTTCGAATTTTAATTCAATTGAGAAAGTATAGTGATGGATGAAAAAGGAACTAAAAAAGCTATTATTTGTATCTACTTCTATAAAGAAATTGAAATATGAATTACAAACTCTTTGGAATAGGGTAGATCCTTTAGATTTCAGGTTATATACTAAAAGATTGATTTGCAAGATTGAAGATGTAATTGAAATATAAGGATTAATTATTATTTATTAATATAATACTCAAGTTTTATAAGATTATATTGTGTAATTGATTTATTATTAAATTTTAAAAAATTAAATCGAAAAATGGGTGGTGTGCGATAAGCCGGGGCCTCAACTCTTACAATATTGCCAATGGTGCTACGGCATACTTCACATGATCAAGAGCGGAGACCTTTCAGCGTTATTATGCGCAGAGCTTTGTAACTGATGAGTTGAGTGCTGTTGACTTCAATTCGGATTCTATACAAAATGATGATGTACATGTCTCTAATGGTCTGATGGCTGTACGTAACGATTCAAAAGTACTTGGAATGGAGTGTATGTAATAGGGGTCTGCATACGTTGATACTTTTAGTATCGATCAGATTGAATGCCTGGGTCTGGAACTTGCTACGAAAGTTTGAAGAGTCAGAGTCTTTTATTTATTTATGAAGAGTGAATGAACGGATGTTTTCCGGGGCGAGGAAGCACTGCTGAGCAATAAATACTCATTTAGTTAACTTATTCCGCGGACATCAGACCGCGAAGGGCTTTCGTTTATCTTCTTTTCTATTTCAATATTGCTCTTTACTTTAGTTATATATATTTCATTCAAAAAAAATTATAACTTTTATCATAAGAACTTATAAGAAATCAAAAGTTTTAAAGTTTTCAATTAAAATAATATTAAATCATTTTCATATTTAATTCTTTTCGTATACGTTCTTTTTCAAACAAAATTATATATTAATCTGATTGTATAATTTTTTTTCGAAAACATTTATAACCTTTATTGCAAAAATCAAGAAGAGATTAAAAGTTATAAAGTTTTCAGTTATTTTTTGAAATAATTATTTTTAAAAGTAACTATACTTCTTGGAAATAGAAAAAGGATATTGTTACTAGCATACTACTTAATATTATATATATAATTTCCAATACACCCTCTTAAATAGTATACCCTATAGCTTTATAGAGCTAGCTTCTATATATCTTAACACAAAACTTACCGCTGCTACTTTCGATAGTATATAACTATATGGATTTGTTTTATTTTTCTATTCAATTACAAGTTATAGAGTATAGGTCTTTTTATGTTTTATAATCTCAAATTATATACTCTACCACTGCGCCACCCGGGCTCATAACCTATTGGAATAGAAAAAGAATATTACTCGTAAATGAATACTTTTCGAAGATTCTGAACATATTAAGGATTCATAGTATTATTGAATATCAATAGTTTCACTCAAGCATTTAGGAGATTATCTACTATAAGAAAAGATACCAACTGAAAGCAATATATTAGGGTTAAACAGGAAATTGATAATAATAATAATAATAATTCCCTTCTTCTTTTTCTAATCTGTAACCTCTAAATGAAAATCTGTTAATATCTCTTTTTCCTTTGTATACACTTCTAGTGTATTAGTTTCCAGTATCGCAAGTATAATATATTTATAAAAATCCATTTAGTTGTTGTTTTTAAAAACAACAAAAGATTTATATTTCAATTGAAATAATTCGATTGTAGTCAATCTCATTATACTTAAATAATATGAAATTTTGTATTAGATATATTATAAAAAAGATAAAATAAAGCTTTTTATAACATAGCGTTCATAATCGGTTAAAAATAGATAGTAAGTTACGCATAAAGAGTAATATATTAAATATATTATTAAGTCTATATATCCGGAAAGCCCGGATGATAGAGTTCTATAGTAGTGTATACATGATATATACGTGCTATACATGTGATTTCCAATAATACTATATATGTTTTTTGAAAAAACTTTATAACTTTTGTTTGCGAGGCTAAATAGAAGACAAAGGTTATAAAGTCTTCGATCAAAATGATACAAAATGATATTTCTGAAATGATTCTTTCTATATATATTATTTCTTATAAAGTTCTCCTCTTAATTCATCTATCAATAATTTATTAAAAAACTTTATAACCTTTAATGAATCAAGTAGTTTCAAACTACAAGTTGTAAAGTATTATTGAAATATATTGTTCGACTAATTTTTAATTGATTTTAGTTGGGAAATAGAATGTAGATTAATTATAATATATTTTTGAAAAGAATTTTATAACTTTGAACAGAAACTATTTAGTTTAGTAAACTTCAAAAAGATTATTACGAAATAATTGAATATAAATTCATTTTATAATAATTTCTCGAAATACTTTATAACCTTGAATAGTAAACTATTCATTGTAGTGAAAGTTGTAAAGTTATATTAAGGATTATTATAAAGTTGATTTTTAAAAAACTCTAACTTCAATTTTTTTAAAAATTAGATATATAATTTTTTCTTCAATCTAACTATTTATATTTCATTTATACTATAACGAGATTCCTTTATTAAATTGATTATATATATTTTATTGTCGAAGCTTTATAACCTTTAGAAACTAAAATTATAATAAAATAAAAGTTAGAAAGCTTTAAGTCAAATGATCATTAGTTAATTTTTAATTTCATTCTTTTTTTCACTTAGTTATTTAATTTCGATTTATTTCATAGAAAGAAATTATCTTAAATTTTTTATATATATTTCTCATCTAAAAAACTTTATAACTTTTAGAAAAAAAGATTATAGACTATTAAAGGTCGTGAAGTTTTTAATGAAAATATTGTTAATTGTTTTTTAATTTGATTCCTTATTTCCTACTACCATTAGAAGAGAAGTTAAATGAATTAAATATTACCTTTGTTATATAGTATTCATTTCAAGAACTTTGTAACTTTTGAAAGAAGATATTATAATATATCAAAAGTTAAAAAGTTTTCTATCGAATTGATATTCTTTGATTTTTTATTGTATTCAGTAACTTTTATTTAATTTAGAAGATGAATTTACGAATGAATTTAATTTTATCTAAATTATTACGAGATTTCTATAATCTTCATTGAAAGAAATTAAATTAGCTTGAAATTTATAAAGTCTTTTACAAGAATAGTATTATCTTTTTTGATTCATATTTTTTAAATATTGAAATGGTTTTTCATTTCATTATGAATCTTCTTTTTCGAAAGAAATTAGATGTTAATTTAATAATAAATACAGAAAGATTGAATATAATACAAGACTTTATTAAAATAATATAATAAATTCTAGATTATTATAATTTTCATAATTTTAATTAATTGATTTAATAATTATTAAATAATATGAGTTTGAAAGAGTGAGTTGAGATAAAAGTGACTCGCATATTGATATGATCTGCATACTGATAAATCACGTTATATATATTTTATATTAAAATACTTTGTAACTTCCATTAAAAATACATATAACAAAATGAACGTTATAAATTATTAATTGAAAATAATAGAAGATTATTTTTCAGAAGATTCTCTCAGAGAGAACATTGAATTAAATATATATATATCCTTTAAAAAGAAGTAAAATCTTTATTAATATATATATATATATTCTATTGGAAAAACTTTATAACTTTTATTAGAAAGATATATAATAAGCTAAAAGTTATGAAATATTTTATAAAAAATAAACGAAAACTAATTTTAAAATAATTTCTTTGAAAAGTATTCAAATTGTATATATATATATGTAAATCGTTTACAAATATATTTCAATTTTGATTCTTAATAAAAGTTTTATTTAGAAAACTTTATAACTATTATTAAAGAATAATATAACAAGCTAAATGTTATAAAGTATTTTATAATAACAATTGAAAACTCATTTTAAAAATAATTTTTTCATAGAATATTTAAATTAAGTAGATATATTAATTGTAAATATATTTGAATTTTAATTTTTATATGTATTTTTTATCTATAAAACTTTATAACTTTTGTTTAAAATAGATATAGTAACCTAAAAGTAATAAAGTTTTTTACAAAAATAAAAGAAATTTTTTATCTCAACAATCTTAAGATCTTCATGAAGCTGTTCGGAAATCATAAACGCGATCAAAATAATTCTTCGATCCTGTTTAACATTGCGTGAGTTGATGTGTCTCGAGTTCGCCAACGAACATCGAGAAGTGTTTGCGTTAACCCTGCAGCAGTCAATAGAGGTGCGAGTTCTCATCTATCTATATCGAAAAAAATTCTAAATCTACTTTCTCTTTTACTTTAGTCAAATTATAACTTACCCGTCGACGTTCTTGTAGTTGAGGGTGAGTCATTGACTTTAGTTCTCAGTATCGATTCAGGAACTTCATGAATATTCATAATACTGTAATGACTCATGTTTGTGGATATAGTAGACGCTCCGATAGATGTAATGATCCTTCTCATGGACAATTATCCACGGCAGTTGTTGATCAATCGCGTGTTCAATTGAAAGATATAATCAAATGGCCAAAGTACATAGATTCGTGAAAATTGAAACTTTTCTTCCATACCACACCTACAGTCACAGATTGAGATAGCTATCAAACTGTTATTTGCACTATCAACTTCAAGTCAGACACAATAACACTACCATATACTAATGTCAATACTTGGACCAGCTAAGCATAACCACTGCGGTAGGCTGTTTTAACCTGATCCAAGCCATACTTGGCCATCCACTCCGCAGATTGATAATATCCATGAATCAAATGGCCCATCGGACCAAATTCAGCCTCAAAATTGCAAGTCACTTCTTGCGGCAGAATGTAACGATAGCCTCTCCAGTTTCGGAAACGATACGGAGGAAAAAGTGGTGTCCGATCCCAGTGGTTCAAAAAATCCCAAGCTCGGATATGGTACCGCTCGTAATATTCATTGAGTAGTGTGAGATAGCCCATATCCCCTGCTCCCGTACTTGCAAATGTGAGGTGTTGAATAAGCGATTCGAGGTTGTCATCGGACGCCCAGTCTTGAGGAGATGAACATTGAGAGCCATAGGTGTGACGGACATGTTCAACAATACTCGTGAATCCCAGACTATCGATTACCTATCAGCTTATTTTCTAGAAATATGATGCAAAAATTGAGGCCTTACGTGCTCACCCCTCCGCCCATGGAGTATCCAGCAATAATCAATTTCTTTGGCGCTATGTTATGATCCTGCATTGTAGTGACTATGTCATCAAGAGTAGAAAAGACGGCAGCTTTCATTCCATTCCACATATCCAAGTAGAAACTGTGGACTCTATTTCCATCAACGTATATAGGATATGGAAGATCCCACCAGTTCGGACCCTTACCATCAGTCCATAGGTTTACCAAAATCTCCTCATCCGTGGACCCTTCAAAGGCAATAGTGATTATATCCTGGTCGTTGACAATAATGGCTTTGCGATTTTGATTGATACCGGTGTAAACATTGGTAATTGTTGACGCGAAAATTCGATCAAAGTTGCGAAGATCGCTCTGCAGAGCAACAAGATCTGGAATTTGAGAGGCTCTCCATAATATTAAGGCAGCATATTTGACATCGTGCCAATCACTGGTTCCAGGATTGAGTTCTACCAGAGGCATGATTAATTAACTCAAAGGCTGTATTCGATCGATACCAACTATTAACAAGCTATTAGCAACGGCCCCGTAATGAGTGCGATATTTACTTCCGCTGCAAAGTACAGGAGTCGCATGTGATCACATCGCAACTTACTGGTTATTATGTTTTGATTCGTCCTTTGCATCGGAAGCGTGATGGAAGAACGTTTGTACTGATGACTCTGATTACTATTTCGAGGAATAAATATTAGGTGAGGTTACAAGGTGTTGTGTTTGACTTGCATAGGATGGTGATGAACCACTTTGAAGATGTATGGCGAATACCCTCGGAGTTGGCGAGTTGAGCGGGCGGCTAAAACACGCGCATCGTCGGTCGGCTCTGTGAAACCTACTAGTTAATCTTGGAATCGTTGTAGATAATAACTAAATAGAATAATTAATAAAGAGATTATCTAAGCAAAAACAAGAATTCTTATTATAAGAATTATTAAGAAAACTATATACTCTCGAGGGATATTACTAATGAATATTTTATTAGAAAGAACTTTCTTAGTGAAAAGATTCCTTTCGAATAGGTTTTTTTAGAATGGTTTTTTTTTCGAATCTACAAACTTCTATGGGCTCTGTATATCACAATATTATCTTTGCCTCCTCACCTCCATACCTAGATATCACAATTGAAGTCAAAAGATTTCCTGAAGCAGCAACCAAACACCCGTCCACCAACCTCCATTCCTCAACGCTGAGTCGTCCCTGGCGACTCAGGGCTCTTAACTCTTCTAAAATCTCATTCTCGGTCCAGAGCTGTATGGCATAAGCCATTGACTTCGCTGCTGTAACGTCATTAATACAATTGACCTGCATAGTAGTATGTACTAGATTAATCATCTCCTTCGCTCTTCCCTCAATAAATTGCTTTGCTTCTTTATCGTACGAAGCAATATCATTGGCAATAGAAATTTGATCACCAAGGTAGCCGAACAGGCGACGAAGTTTTGGACTATTTAGGTCGACTCTCAAATGTAGAGAGAATTTGGTACACGCCCACGTGAACCTGATCAGAACGATTGTCAGAAGAACTCGGAAAATTGGAATGGCTGCTTTTACCTATTTGCAATGTCATAATAACGGTAATCAAGATATTCCCGTATAGATGAAAATTCTTCAGGGTGCTCATGACGACAAAAATCAATAAGTTCTTGAAGTACCTCTGCACCCGCATTTCCTCCGTCTTCCTTATCCCCGTCTAAGAATCCTTGTCTGATTTCATGCATTCGTCTCTGTAGTGGAGTATCTGCTATAGACTTGGAAACATTGCCCTGGATACGTCCAATGAAATCATCTCGCACCTGGCTGGTCTTCGAGCAATAAGCTTGCTGACTTGAACGATATACTTGGAGGTGTACTTACAAATTCTGAGGATGCATTTTCCCATATGTCTGAAGATTGTGAGAACAGGCTCCAAGAGGACAAGTTGAGACTAGAAAAATCGACTTACCATCAAATATGAAGATCAAAATCACGCTTTGAGCCAGAAGCTGGATTCGACTCTCATCCGCATCAGCAAACATGTAAATGCTAAAGCGACTATATGTATCCAAAACCGGACTTCGGAATTGGCGTCTGGCAAGAGTTGCCATAGATTGTCCATTGGTTAGCATAGCATCTTTGCAGTGTTGATCCTGCGCAAATAACTCGAGTAACTCTCTCGTCGCCCTCTCATTTGCTTTCCAGTGTTTGCTCTGGCGAAAAGTTCCAAGCCCAGTGTGAACTGGTAGATGAGCTGCTTCAGGGTAGATGGAAATTCTATTGTTCCTGGTATCTCCCTGTATTTCGACTGATTGTAGTTGCAGCGCTTCATTGAGAGTGATCTGTTGTGCCTGCAGCCATTTTGGCTTCCGAGGGAGATAATCGTAAATGTATCTAATTGGACAAATTATATCCGCATCCTTTTCATTATTGAAGTTATCGAAATCAGCGGGGGGCTTCTTGAGTGGTCCGTTGCCATTGGCTTTCATAACAAGATTCATGTTGAGCCTCGTTTGACAAATTTAAAGATTTCAAGGGGTTCCAGCCTTCAAGGTCTTTAAATGTTGGAAGTGCTTGCTCAAGCCATTAGTAGTTCGTCAGCCAACTCAAGACTATCTTTCGCCCGATATCAGGGTGTTTCTGCAATTTTCTGCGGGGTAGGAATAGCTAAGAGGTTCATCACTATGGAGAATGATGTTACAATCATGCAGCGACGTGTGCGGCGTAAATAATCACTGCATGAGACATTTGGGAAGGTGCTCCGATAGAGCACGAAGTGTGGAGCACGAATTGAGGGCATTACCAGGGGAAACCTAGTAGTGATGTGGAGCAAAAGTGACTCCTGCTTAAGTCAGTTACTGTGATCATATCGAAGAAGCAGGGCTAGTGTGGTGTTTTCCATCACTTTGATCAGAAGACCGAGGGGTAATTTGATTTAGCATTGCAACGCTGACTACGGTTTTTATTCGTATATCGAGTCTCCGGTAAAATCCTATCAAGTATCAAATACATCACTGAATCATGATTATCAAGGTTTGGAACCTGTCAAGGGAGTCAACTGTTGATGAATGCGAGATTTACTGGCGTATAAGGACTGAGAAGTTTCCGCCTGTTATGGTATGTCATTAAGTAGGTTGTGAGAAAATGCCAATCTAGGGATCTATATGCGACCTCCCGGCGTTATACTTCATCATAGTCGTTTATACAACGACATTTCCTCCCAATTCATTATAGAACTGGACTTTTTACAGTCTTTTGCCAAGGATCTTCACTCTGACCCCAAGACTATCTGGATATGGCTCTCCAATGAAACAATCCCGGACAGATTCAACATCCCGTTCTCGCAAGGTATCATGTAGCTGTAGTTCATACCTTCTGAGCAATGTAGCTAAAACTACGTATAACTCGGTATAGGCAAATCTTGAGAAGTTGCCAAAAGTCAGTCTCGATTAGGCTCGGTCAAAAGGGAAAACGTAGTAGGAGCATACCTCATTCCCTGACACATCCGAGTACCCTTCCCAAAAGGCACAAAGTAACATTCTGGGACGGGATCTCCCCCCAACCAGCGATTTGGATCAAATTTGTGTGGATTTTCATATATATTAGGATCAAGTAGGATATCGTGAATTGTCATGCTTGTCGGCGTCTTAAAATGAGTCAGCCAACTAATTTCTCGATTACAAAAGGAAAAATGCAGGACTTGCCATTGCTGGTATCTTCCAATTCTTATAGACTAGCTCAGTATGAGCCATTAATGGCATTCTCGATGTGATAATTGCAGATATTCGTAATGCCTCCTTGACGGTTGCAACCTAATTTGGTGAGTTATAGCTCGAATGAAAGAATTGAATGACTGCATAATACCAAGTAAGGAAGCTCTTCTAAAGATTTTGCGGATGGTAAGACGGAGTAATCGGGCATTGCTACATCTATTTCATCCCGTAGTCGTCTCAAAACTTGAGGTTCAGACAGTATGTAAAACATGGTGATGCTCAGAGCGCGAGATGTGATTTCGGCTGCTGCGGATATCACCACAACTGCTTCATGAGCAAGGCGTTTTGCTGATTTCTCATGAGCTGGTAGATTGCTATCTGATATGCATTGAAACAAGGCCATATTAGAAGAAGTTTCGTGAGTTTTCGGCTTTTCTTGGCTCGCCTGTTGCTGGGATAAAAATCGCTCGGCAAAAGCTCGCATCTCCTATAGTATGGAACCATCATGTCAGTCCTGAGAAGTAAATTGCTTATCCATGGAATAACACTCACAGCATGATACTGCACTAGTCTGAATAGTTCAGGCATGAAGAATCTTAGAATATTTATAGGGATGTAAAGAGCTACGGTCATCATCCAGGGAAACTGTTTCATCAGCGGCGTTATTCTGGCAACAGCCCTTATTGTTGCGCTCCAGTCAACTGCAAGCGTCTTGTTTTCTTGAAGATTTTTCATTTCCCCGAGCGCATACCTTGTGATTGTATCTGTGGTGAAGGCCAGGAAGGTAACGCGGAGGTCAATTATCTCTTTCGTACTCAAATACCGTTCAAATTGGTCCGAGAGAATTCGCACTTGGTCTAGTATCAGAGGTTGAGCATCGGATATCGCACGTGTAGAGAGTAAGTGACTATTGGCAGCGCGACGTTTTCGATGGACATCATGCTCAACTGTGCCAAAAGCTGCAGCGGGTGATTAGACCAGATCAATTATCTTCAAGTTCGATGACTACTCACTGCCCAAAGGTGCGCCTGCCATACTTGCAGCTGGCGGATATTTGTCCCTTCTGGTAGGATTTCCGGCGTACAGTGTGTCAAACCAGTCAGGGTCTTGTACGTGGAGCTCAAATGGATTTATTCTAACAATAGGTCCTGGCCGGTCAGCTTTTATCGATGTCGATATCGATTATGACTGAAGTCGGCACCATTTCACTTACCATATATCTCATGCATTCGCTGTATTTCCCAAGCAAATTGCCCCCCATAGCCTTTCACCAGGTCGAAGTAGAATTCATACCACTTTGTAAGAGCAGCGAGCTTAGGACCTGGAAATTTGGCCAAAGGGTGTAGAAACAGACGATAGACAGATAAGACGACGGCATAGCAAACTACAGTCAATATAATGGCAGCTGTAGGCCCGACAATGCTTATTTGCTGGAAAAACATTGAAGCGTATGTACAAGAGTAATTGACAGAACTAGAGGAAACAGGTCTTCTCTTCGCCAACTTTGACGTTCTTGACACATTGTTCTGTGCTTACTGTGCTTTATAAAACAGAAATAAGAACACATAAAGCCAATGATAAGAGCATCTCCACTTGAACGAGGTCAGCGGCTTCAAGATAGCTCATGACTAAAGCGCTACGGCCTTGCGTCCAAAAGCACCATAATTACAGATATCCTGTCTGCAGTCGATAATCTTTCTGCAACCTTCCATATGTGACAATTCCCCGCCCTATACCATTAGTTGATAATTGATGCCCCTCTATCAAGTAAAAGGTTTCCTACGATGAGTTCCGTTTTCGATTTCCACCCTGCACATGCATCAAAAAACGTATCCAAGACCTGTCCATATGGGGTTTAGCTTGTATAATCTAACCAATCAACCACCCACCACGTGAGAAAGAGAGTTTGATTTCCCCGCAAACGAGCGGGTCGGGGGAGAGGTGGCGAAACAACCTCCTATCGTATTGGTAGTATCCATACAATTCAACTCTAGAGAGGCGTGCGTCGGGACCCCGACCAGATATTGATTGGGAAATCGTTAAATTTTCGTGAGGAATTATGCGGTCTAGGTCAAAATGCTTAAAGCCGAGGCTCGCGTTAGGCTCGAATTCAATCATATGCCCTTGGATTAGATTCTATCCCATTTATTACAGGGTTCCATCAGGAACCCTTCGACTTATCATCCCCCACTTAATAAGTAGTGCTATTCTAGTACTCAAAGTAGGCTCACTGTTAACGGAAAATCGGGCACGCCAAACCCATCAAAAATGACACTTTCGTCAAAATACTATCATTTGAAAATTGAATAATAATATGAAAATATTTTATAAGTTGAATAATATAAGGACATATTATAAGCGATAAGTTTTTCAATATTTGTTTTCAATTGGGAATCAAAATTATTGATTTTAGATGTGAAACTAAATTTTGAGAGTAATACTACTTTTTTAGTATGCCCGTCAAATCGTTCAGAGTGAGGTACGGCACCATTGACAAAAACACGAGTGCTGCCATTGTATTACCAAGTCGATGATATAGCTCAAAGTGGAGTCGTCTTGGCCGTATCTAATTGGCCCTCAATAGTCTTCCGCTGCACCCTAGGAACAAATGATGCGCCCGACTTGCCGTTCTACCACACTCCTGTTGCACCACCGCTACCTCTAAGTGGTGGCGGGGGGCGTTTAATCGGACGAACTGTCTCCACCAGTGCTTCGCTGTGGACCTGTGGCATGTTAAGGAGGTATCGACTTGACCATAATTTGCCTCCATGCTGCTTATGGTTCTTAAGTGCTATCCATGTATGGTTGAAGCAAACGCTGACTGATTTTCTTTTCTGCAATATGTACAGTCGATCTGCAACTGATTTGAAGACTGATAACTGAGATTGATAGCTGTGACTCGACAGTTTATATTAGGCAGTAGAAAGCTCTGTCAGTAATCTGACAACAAAGTCTCCCAATCTTCTGGCCGTTCTGGTAATATCGTGGTGAATGCCAATTGAAGAGGATTCGAAACAAAAATGATTCCAGGACCATATTTGACGCCGATTATGAGCCCGGACAACATGCTTGTACGAAAGTAATGTAGATTCGCAAAAGCCAAAAACTGGTCTGATCTGACTCAAAGAAAAGACCACCTGGTTCGAGCTGGTTTAATGACCTTCCCCATTCTCTGTGAAATGAACTCTCATACAAACCCTGTGATATGTACTCTCATATAAATTATGTACGAAGTATAAACAAGGCTTCTTGTCCAATATACCTGGGTCATTGCAGGCTTAGGTGGGATCTATCCTAGCTTTCTCCAATTACATGTGCAGTCGCTTCTGAATATCAATATCGGACAAAATGAGCGGCCACAATGATGATAGCTTTCCTCAAATAGTACACTCAGGAGTTAACAGCCCTGCAAGCGAGGTATAGAATTGCAGTTCCTCCGAGTATCCTACCGTATTGGGGTGGTAATCTTTTGTTACATCAGAAGCGATAGGTATATTTCAACATGTAAGATACGGGAGACCCAGAGGTTTGGTAATGTACAGAGCGGGTAGCCAAAGTGAGTACGGTATAACAACCCACAGTTGAGAGATCCAGTTGATAGGTCTCCTCCCAGGAAAGATGATTCTGGACTCGCAGCATTCTCGTGTGTTCAATCTGCAAATGAACTTCGAAGCTAGACAAGAGTTGCCAAAGTCCTACCGTGGGCTCAATGACCGTGGAGCACAGGTCATTGTCATTGTAGCAGTTTTCTGGACGATCGCAACGATATCTGTCGTACTGCGACTTCATGCTCGTCGTATGAAAGGAATCGCGCTCATGATTGAAGATTGGCTGGTGGTAGGAGCGTTAGTAAGTGTCCCCCACAGAGACTCTCAGAAGGGAATTGACTAACCAGTGGCAGATAATATTTTATGGGTTTGGGAGTGGAGACATAATGCTGGTCATTTTTGGGGGTTCTGGATGGCATGTGGATCAATTGAATCCCGCACAGCTCAAGACAGCCCAAAAGGTATCAACCAAACTCACTCTGCATGAATTGGAATTGCAAGAGCAAGCTGACATTTATCATCAGGTCTTGCTTGCAAATCAAATGCTGTACGGTGTCGGGCTCGGATTAATCAAATGTAGTATCACCATCATGTTAATCAGGATATTTGCGGTCCCGAAATTCAGACTCGCAGGATACTTTGTCTTAGCAATGTGCGTTTCATGGACCGTAATGACAATCCTGATAGCTTTCCTTATCTGTCGTCCATTGGGCTATAATTGGAATCTTCAACCTACAGCTGGACATTGTGGGAACACGATATCTGCCTATACAGCCGTTGGCATTGTAGACATCATCACGGACATGATGATTCTTCTACTTCCCCAACCTATAATTTGGAGGCTACAAATGCCAACAGCAAACAAAATCGCACTTGCAGCGTTGATGTGTTTTGGTTTGTTGTAAGTCTTCATTCATTTTGATGCAAATCACGAGTTAACTTTGAGTAGTACTGTCGCTATGAGCGTTGCACGAGTGGTAACAATTCTCAATACCGATTTCTCGGATTTTACTTACAACCTTTACAATTATATCTGGCCAGTGATAGAGTTCGGTGTTGCTATCTTTGTTTGCTGCGGTCCCCTGTTGCGTCCAATATTGACCCCCATTATTGGAGCTCTTGCCTCGATCAGCACTCGACTGGGGTCAAAGCAGGATTTAAGAAGACAGAGTTCGACGACCAAAAGAGGGGGCCACCGTGGATTCAGTCACTTGGATGAAGATGGTTTGCCCCTTCAGCCAATTGCGAAAGGAACGCACACCAACACTATCAGCGCCACCATCGGGGAACAACAGAACAAGCACTTCCGGCAACGCTAGATCTTCTGATAACAAGGTCATTGTGGTAGAGACTGCTTGGGATTGTGCATAGTCTCCAATATTTCTCTAATTTGGAATCAGGGATGTACTGCTAATTCGATTGTCAGACTGGGTCGATAAGCTAGGGTTCTAGGGACTGGCTAGGCCCTGTGGTGGCAGAATCCGTGGTTAACGAAGTAATCCTTTCATAATTGCCATAAATTCTACAATACCTTCATTATGTATTAAATAAATCGTTTTTAAAATATTAATATAATCAATCTAAGTCTCTATATCTTATAAAGCTTATTCT
The DNA here is from genome assembly GCF_014898295.1 of Botrytis byssoidea. Lineage (NCBI taxonomy): Eukaryota > Fungi > Ascomycota > Leotiomycetes > Helotiales > Sclerotiniaceae > Botrytis > Botrytis byssoidea. The sequence goes on from NW_024065844.1 coordinate 2,354,572, forward strand.
AATTAATAAATTCTTAATAAATTTCTTAAATTCTAAAAGATTAATTAAAAATTTCAGTTTAAAATAATAATTATTTATTAAATAAAAAGCTTCTAGATTTTACTTACTTTTCAATTCCTTCTTCTTTTTTTTCTTTTTCTTTTTTTTTTAAATTAATTTTTTATTAGATTTTAATAAAAAAATAGAAAAATTCTTTTAGATATTTCAATTAGAATCTATTAAAAATTACTAATCTTTTTATTATATTTCTATTTATTAAATTCAAATTTATTTATATATAAATTGAAATCAAATTATATTCTTGTTTATATAATATATTTTATATTATATAATATAATAATATAGCTTATAATTTCATTTGAAAACTTTCTTATAGGTT